>NC_058088.1:97839519-98195077 GCF_014858855.1 Bufo gargarizans | reverse complement strand
GCGATATTTAAATCCAGAGGAAATAATGTACTCCTGTTATTCCAAAACACACCAGACGTGGTCAAGAATAGACATGGTTCTAGGAAATAAAAATGTAATGACCCAAAATAAGATAGTGATAAAGTACTTCCCGATGGTTTTGTCCGATCATAGTGCTCTCATAACGGATTTGGATTTGAACAAGAGGCAAAATTTGCCTCTGTTCAAGTTCAACCCTCATTGGTTAACGTATATTTTAGATAAAGAGAGTATAGGATTGGATTTAAAAAAAATTTGGGGGGATAATATCGGCTCTGCTAAAAGATCTATAGTATGGGATACGGCCAAGGCATACCTTAGAGGGTGTCTGTTTAAAAAGGTGAATTGTTTTAAGAAAACTATTAAAGAAAAGGGCAAATTATTGGAAAAGAACTTAGATGAGGCTAGAGTTAGATGTATAAGGAATCCATCTGGAAATAATAAGAAGAAATGGGAGCAAGAACAAGAAAACTTAAAAACATACTATATGGACAAAACAAGGAAGGAATTGCTATTTCAGGGGTTTCAGTTGGCATCGGAGGGTGAAAAGGTTGGAAAAATTCTTGCAGGCATAGTGAAAAACCAGAAAGGGAAAGCATGGATAGGGGCTGTTAAGGATAATAGAGGTGAAATAGTAAGTTCACCGGAGGAAATAAAAAAGGTCTTTGTTGAATATTTTGAGGAATTGTATAAGTCTAGGGTACAATATAACAAAAAAGACCTGGATAATTACTTAGATCAGATTCCTATTCCCGAGATATCTAAAATACAAAAGAATTCCTGGATAAAGAAATTTCTAATTTAGAGATAGAGGAGGTTCTGGGTCAGATGAAACCACTAAAATCACCAGGGTGCGATGGACTTCCTTTTGAAATATATAGAACCTATTCACAGGTGTTAATACCGGAATTAAGGGCGACATTGTGTGAGGCCCAAAAAACGGGTGAGTTACCAGAGTCAATGAGTGAAGCAATAATAACTTTGATCCCAAAAAAAGATAAAGACCAATTAGATCCCGGCTCATATAGGCCAATATCTCTGTTGAATACAGATGTAAAGATATTAGCAAAGGTTCTGGCTAGTAGGCTCTCTAAGGTGATTAAAGGTATAATCCATGAAGATCAGACAGGATTTATACTGGGGAGGACAATATATTCAAATATTAGAAGGCTGTACCTCAATATTGAAGCTAATAAAACAGAAGTTGGCGAAAAAGCTATACTCTCACTCGATGCACAAAAGGCTTTTGATTGCATCGAGTGGGAGTATTTATGGGCAGTGTTAAAAAGGGTCGGTGTGGGGGAGGGATTTATAAGATGGATCCAACTCATATATTCCAATCCTAGGTCCAGGGTGATGGTGGACGGGAGCTTGTCCCTGCCTTTTGCCCTTTATAGGGGCACCAGGCAGGGATGCCCTCTCTCTCCACTATTATTCGCCATTGCAATTGAACCTTTGGCATGCTTGATAAGAAATAATAAGGAGTATATCGGTTTTCAGTATAAGGATGGAAAGGAAAAATTAATAATGTATGCCGATGATATTTTATTATTTTTACACAACACGGGAGATGAATTTAATAGAGTTATAGATATAATAGATAAATTTGGATTTTATTCGGGATTAAATATAAACTGGGAGAAATCCCATATGATGTTATTAGGTAAGGGGCCACCACAGAATTTTGCAAAGGTGCACGTACTTGAACAACACGAGAGTTTTATGTATTTAGGCATACAGATCTCTACAAATATTCAAGATTATGAGAAATTAAATGTACTTCCTTTAATAAAAGAACTTAGAACTAAAATACATATCTGGAAAAAATTGCCATTATCAATTCAGGGTCGGGTGAATTTAATAAAAATGATTTTCCTTCCCAAAATTCTATATGTTTTGCAAAATTCCCCAATGTGGTTGCCCAGAAAGTTTTTGGGGTTGCTAGATACTTTAATGGGGGATTTTATTTGGAAAGGTAATACTCCTAGGTTAAAGAGACAGGTCCTTCAACTCCCAGTAAGAGATGGTGGTTTAGCAGTTCCAAATTGGATTTTTTATTATTTGATAACACAATATACTCAGATAAGCGGAACTTTAAAAGGAACGGTGGGGAGGGATGAGTTAATGAAGATGGGGTGGATAGGGGAAATAAACTATTTAGAGGTTTTGGAGTCAGGAATATTAGGAAAAGATAATACAGAAAATAAGTTAATGAATTTAATGGGAAACACATGGGTGGAACTAAAAAAATTATGGATATTAAGGGTTTTTTAAATTACACACCTATTTGGAACAATATAAACCTAAAGGAAGTGCAAAAGATTAAATCTTATATAGATTGGGAAAAAAAGGGGGTCAAATATTTAGGGCAATTATTTGAGGAAGATATATTGAAGGACTTTGCCACCTTGGTAACAGAGTTTGGGATCCCTCAAAAGGATAGTTTTAAATATTTCCAGTTAAAAAACGCGGTTAAGATACCAGTTAACTCAAATAAATATAGAAAAGAACAATCAAATAGAATACATAGATTTACTAGTGGAGAGGAAAAAAAGGGACTGACAAAAAAAAAGTATGGAATTTTGATGGAGGCAAAAAAAGAAAGGATTATAATATCAGCTAGAGGAAATTGGGAAAAGGATCTTTTATCTCTTTCGGAAGATAAGTGGGTTGATGCCCTTAGAAGTTATGTTGGGGTCTCAGAAAGGGCTTCACATAAAATTTCGCAATTTTTTATTCTTCATAGGTTACATCGATCTCCCTGGTTGTTAAAGAAAATGGGGGTTAGAACCTCGGATAAGTGCCCAAAATGTAGGGCTGAGAGGGCGGATCTTATACATTGTTTTTGGAGATGCCCAAAATTGATCAGATATTGGAAGGAGATTGTAGAGACTATAGCATTATTTTTGGGTATCCAAGTTCCAGAGGATCCGGTGGTCTGTATACGGGGGGCTACCGCACATATTAGGTTAAATAGAGAGTTACAGTCGGTTTTGAATAAGGTATTGTTTCAGGCTAGACTGTTGATACTTCGAAAATGGATAAATAAAGATCCCTCACAGTAGGACAGTGGCAGGAAGCTGTACACAATTTGATTAGATTGGAACAGGGCATGGAGAGATCGAGGGATAGACAGGAAAAATTGGATAAAATCTGGAAAAAATGGTTGAACCAGGGCCAAGTTGTTTGACTTTTTTTTTTTTTTTTTTCTTCTCTCTCTCTTCAGTGGGGTGGGTGGTATTTGGGTAAAAATGATATATGTAAATGTTTAAACAAATGTAAAATGTTTATGTAATATGGACCCTTTGGACGGTCCATATGTGTACTATATCTGCTTTTTGTATATTGGAAAAGATAAATAAATATATATATAAAAAAAAAAAATGCATAACGTAATTGGCACCAAAAATGTTGTACAAAATGATTTGCCAAGCATCTCTAATTAGTATAGCACTTGCAATTATGATGCAATTTTGTACTTTATTTGGTTTGCAGTGAGCTGTTGCATTGCATGTTTTGTTTTACAGTATTGTTCTCAGCCGTAGCAATGTGCCCCTGCATTTTGGGATGTGCTGACTGACCCCCCTTTTTTCTTTGCAGTTTGTACTGGAGGTGTGGCTGACACCTTAGTCGTGCACTCCTGACCAGCTTGTCTGCCCCATAGGCTGATTTTAATTAGTGTGAGTATATAGCTTGGCCTGCTCCCCCTCACTCACTGGAAGCCATTTGGCTCCAGGAGAGAGATAGTTTGTGGACTCTCATTGCAGTCTTTGGTGGCCATTTGGCACCAGGAGTGGTGTGGAGTGGGCCTGGCATGCATGTTGGTACCTGCATTCCTTGGATATAATGGAGGCCATTTTGGCACCAAAAATGACAGAAATTAAAGCAGGCCCAGCATGCATGTGGAACATACACTCTCTGAACTATATGGTAGCCGTCATGGCACATAACAGGTAGAAATTAGTGTTAGGAACCCCGTCTAACATAGATCGCCTTGACGTGCAGCAGACGGGCTCAAATAATTTTGTACAAAATGATTTGCCAAGCATCTCTAACTTATTAGTATAGCACTTGCAACCCTGCTATATCCGTATAAATAGCACCCCTCAATCAGTATTTTGCGGAAACTGGTATATAGCACCCCTTAATTAGTATTTGGTGGAAAAAGGTATATACCACCCCTCAATCAAGATTTTGTGGAAGAAGGTATATGGCACCCCTCAATTAGTATTTGGCAGAAACAGGTATATGACACCCCTCAATCAGTATTTTGTGGAAGCAGGTGTATTGCAGCCCTCAATCAGTATTTGGTGGAAGAATGTATATAGCAATAGCATCCCTCAATCAGTATTTGGCAGAAAAAGGTATATGGCACCCCTCAATCAGTATTTTGTGAATGCAGGTATATGGCACCCCTCAATCAGTATTTTGTGGATGCAGGTGTATTGCAGCCCTTAATCTGTATTTGGTGGAGGAAGGTATACAGCAATAGCACCCCTAAATCTGTATTTTGTGGAAGAAGGTGTATCACAGCTCTCAATCAGTTTTTGGTGGAAGAAGGTATATAGCAATAGCACCCCTCAATCAGTATTTGGCGTAAACAGGTATATAACACCCCTTAATCAGGATTTTGTGGAAACAGGTATATAGCAGCCCTCAATCAGTATTTGGCGGAAACTGGTATATAGCACCCCTCAATCAGTATTTGTCGGAAACAGGTATATACCACCTCTCAATCAGGATTTTGTGGAAGAAGGTATATAGCACCCCTCAATCAGTATTTGGCAGAAACAGGCATATGGCACCCCTCAATCAGTATTTTGTGTAAGCAGGTGTATCTCAGCCCTTAATCAGTATTTGGTAGAAGAAGGTATATAGCAATAGCACCTCTCAATCAGTATTTTGTGGAAGAAGGTATATGGCACCCCTCAATCAGGATTTGTTGGAAACAGATATATAGCACCCCTCAATCAGTATTTGGCGGAAACAGGTATATGACACCCCTCAATCAGTATTTTGTGGAAAAAAGCGTATTGCAGCCCTCAATCAGTATTTGGTGGAAGAAGGTATATAGCAATAGCACCCCTCAATCAGTATTTTGTGGAAGAAGGTATATGGCACCCCTCAATCAGTATTTGTCGAAAACAGGAAAATAGCACTCCTCAATCAGTATTTGTTGGAAACAGGTATATAACACCCCTCAATCAGGATTTTGTGGAAACATGTATATGGAACCCTTAATGAGTATTTTGTGGAAGCAGGTATATCGCAGCCCTCAATCAGTATTTGGTGGAAGAAGGTATATAGCAATAGCACCCCTCATAAGTATTTTGTGGAAGCAGGTGTATCGTAGCCCTCAATCAGTTTTTGGTGGAAGAAGGTATATAGCAACAGCACCCCTCAATCAGTATTTCGCGGAAACAGGTATATAAACACCCCTCAATCAGGATTTGGGGGAAACAGGTATATAGCACCCCTCAATCAGGATTTTGTGGAAGAAGGTATATTGCAGCCCTCAAGCAGTTTTTTGGGGGGGCAATAGGTATATAACACCTATTGTAATGAGTTACTCTAATAGCCTGTGTCCTTCTATCTAGCTGCGGTATCGCAGCAGAACTGCACACAACTGCTGCACAATACAAATACACTATAATATCATTTCTATGTTAAAATGTATATTATATCACACCCCTCTGTATTACACCTATCGATAACACACCTATACCAGTCCTAAAAAGGACTTTTGTGGCCCTATTAGCTAGAGTTTGGTGTTCCTAACTGTCTCTGCTCCAAAATGCAACCTCTCCCTACACTGGCAAAACACATAATGTAAAATGGCTGCCAGATCGGGTTCTATTATAGGGTGGGGGTGTGTCCATGTGCTGAGACGTCTCAATTGGCTGTCCTGTGCCACATGATGGATGTGTCATGGGTCAAAGTTCAACGCTATGTAAAAAAAATATGGCGCGTGTGAATATCGCCATATGCTTGCATGGTCGGCGAACTAGCAAAGTTTACCGCGAAATGACCACCGGGCGAACCGCAAGGCCATCTGTCGTTTTGAATAGTTTTAGGGGTGTTGTTTCTAATATGTGGTTATATATATATATATATATATATATATATATACATATTTTTTTTTTTTTGTATGTGTGTTTTGCGACGTTCTGCAGCTATCTTTTAAACAATACCTCCACTGGAATTTTAATAAAGGTTTAGGAAGGAAGTGAAAGAGATGAAAAGAATGGCCGACGGCCATTCTTATCCTTTGCAGCTATCGTCATATTTCTCAGGACTACTGGCTGCAAACATCAAGTCAGCATGTGACAAGAAGATACAAGGAAAAGACTCAACGTAATTGTTCAATTACAGTGCCAATTATATTCACTATTATTTGCTCATGACTTTGTAAGAGAGATCATTAGGGTGTTTATAGGGAAAGAAATGTGCAGTGAGGAGTCTATGCAAAGGTGTTCAAATGAAAATTGTATTCATGGCAATTAAAGACCATGTTATTAATGCTAATTTAGCCTTTTCACATGCACTCTAATACCATGTGTCATCTGTTATTGTTTATTGCCATCCTTCATTTATCAGATGTAAAACTTTATAAGCCCAGGAACCCCGAGCTGTTTATCAACACAAGTGACATTTTTACCGGACCCTGTCAATGAAAGCTGTAGAATATTAATAGAGTTGCAGGTTTAGAAACCAAATGAGAGCTAAGATAATTAGTTCTTTTATCTCCCTCTTTAAAAAAAAAAGGTTTATTTGCCCTTTAAATGGGATGATAAAATCCAATTGGCATCCTGTGGCGTGCTCGGAGTAGATAATAAGTAATTTATTAGTATTAAAGGAAAAGGTTTAAATAATGTTTGTTATTGGAGTTTAGCTAATTCCGGAGGATATCGTGATGCTACAGATTCTGGAAATCTATGACTGATATCTGCAGTAATTATTGATAACTGATTATATTCAGGAGGCCATCCAATACAATTGTTCTAAAAGCATGCTGATCCTGCACGTTACATTATCTGGTATGAGTACCTGAATTCTTACTCTGTACATCTGTAAAGTTCTGGTCTTCAAAGAGGTTGAGCAAGAACAAGCAATACAATAAAATCTAAGCAACCAGTTTTGTTTTTCTTTTTTTGAAGAAGAAGAATTTTGACTTGTAAAAGTTTTCCATTTCTTGTATAGGATTAAAGTAGGTTATGCCCACAATCTAAGGCCTCATTCACATGTCAGTAAATTATGTATGTGTGCTGTCTGTGGTCTTTATGGAGCGCTCACGCATCCATTGACTTTATTGTGTGTATTCACATAGCAGTGATTTGACACTGACTGTGGGTTGGGGTGAAACCATAGACGCATACGCTATTTTTGTCCTGATTATGGATCCCTCAATAACTCTATGGGTCTATGAAAACCATAGATGCAACACGGGTGCCGTCCATGTTTGCTTTGTGATTTTCATGAACCACTGGTAGGAGATGCTCTGGAAACTAGTTTTCAGCCAAGTAGTTTACATGGAATACGGATGACACATGGAGGGCTAATAATGGACACACAGACCAAACAAGGAATCTTGACAAACATCTTCATGGATGAGCCACTGACTATCTTGTCTTAGATGTCATCATGGACATGTGGAAGAGGCCTTTGACTTACAATATGGCTGATTCTTTGACTTTCCAGGTCAATGCTAATCTTAAAAAGATCATCCAACAAGAGAAAAATATTTATAAAATATTAAATTATTTTCCTTCCTAATATGTTTTATAGTGCAAAGGTGCTTTGATCTGCAGGTGTCAGCCCTGGTCCCAGGTCCCAACTACTGCACTCCCAGTTTATCTTCAGAAAGAGTTTCCAGTGCTGATATATGACCAATGCTACATAGTAAAGGGGGCTGGCTTCCTGGCCCATTCCAGTAGGTAAGCCATACTGCTTACATGTCTATGCATTGGGCTGGCTTGGCTATTGAAATGAGTTATTCAGCCCTCTTCACACTTAGCACTGGTCACATGCCAACATAGGAAACTCTTTCCTGTGTCATATATAAGACAGAAGTGAGAGATTGGGGCTGGGAGATTGGGGCACATTTTAGCAATCAAGAACATTAGTAAGTCCAATTATTTAACATTTGGGACAAACCATTTAAAATGCCAGTACATGCTACAAAAAATGTCAGTATCATAAAATATTATTATTTTTTGGTTGCAGCACTGTATAGAGATTGTCATAATTTACAATGGGACTAATTTTCCTGACACAGTAGCATAAATAGATCCCATAGGGGCCCATAGCAAACTTAATATGGGCCCCCTGCACAGCCAATTTTCCAGTACCCAAGCGTCAAACACTTCTAAGCAATGGGAAATGCAAAGCACAAAGCCCTGGATTTCGGACAAATTTACAGTCCTTTATTATTAAGCAGAAGAAATTTAAATGTTAAAATTTTTAATAAATAGTCACCCTTGGCCTCAACCAATTTACCTGACTTTTATGATGGAAAAAGTGGAACTGGTACAAAGATAAATTCCCCAATTAAATTCTCCTTCTCTGCTTTACATATCACAAATCAGTCTTCCTGCGGCAACCTCTAGAGGGAGCTCAGTGCATAGAAGTTTATACAGCTATCATGGTCTGCAATGGAAGCTGTAATTGTGTCTTTGAACTGAGTTTCCCCTGGTGACAGCTGGATGAAAATGCAGTACTTTCATACCAGGAACAAAAGTAGGAGTTCAGTGCCACACTCCTCTTCCCCCTGGTCTCCATAGCAGTCCCATGGTCTGCCTCCATTGAAGGTATGCCACTGCAGACACACACAAGGTCCAATTACATAGGAATCACTTAACCTATTTTTTAAGCATGGGCGAAAACCAGATATAAACATAGAGAAATTATATACATTTCATAGATATACTGTGTACATAGATATACTGTGTAATTAGATTCAATTCCAGGACTCCAGTCAGGGGCGTAGCTAAAGGCTCATGGGCCCTGGTGCTAGAGTTCAGCTTGGGTCCCCTTCCCTCAGTGCTTTGTGGCCAGGGGCAGGGAAGCACATAGCCTTCGTCCTGCCTGAGGCAAAAATTGAGATGGCACCTCCCCTATGCCAAATTCTTGACCTAACCCCTTCAAGTATAACTTGACCTGCATGCACTTTCTATAATACTGGTGTCTTCTTATGTGGTACAAGGGTCTTTGGGCCCCCTCAGGCTCTTGGGCCCGGTAGCGACTGCTTTCCTCTGCATCCCCTATAGCTACGCCTCTGACTCCAGTGCTATAAGGCCACAGTGCTACCCATTGAGCCACCTTGCCACCATCCTCAATACAGTTTAACAAGTACAATCAAGCAAGTTCAAGTTTATGTTAATGTACGGTAGCATCAAGCCAGCAATTATCTCATGTTCATGGACAGCTCAGCTTTCAATATGATCACATGTTAATTGGTTTGCTTCATTTACAATGATCTGTATGCGTACCCAACTTGAGCAACATTTTTTTGTAGTCAAAATTTATTTGTTATCTGCCTAGTCATTTTTGGGCAGCACAGTACTAGTCAGTATGAATAGTTACTCCTTAGATGGCCATCAAAGTGATACTATTGTAATATTGGTTAGGGAATGTTATACATTTGTAATGATTATTGCCACAAACTAATAAGTCATAATTACAATATTACTAGTAGTAGAAGCAGTAATATCATGCATTTATAGTAGGATTGTGCAGTAATTTACTGTATTTCCCATGTTTTGGGCTGGTTATCCATGAATGATGATCACGTTTTGAAAAATCCCCAGGCAAACCCTGGTCAAAAATAAATTCATCACTTTTGTATGTGCTTCTGCAGTCTCTGTGGATTCCTTAAGGGACATTTTGGAGCATGCCTCCTGCTATTTAATAGCCATCAGTTTCTGTTTTCAGTAATCATACATGCCTCAAGCCCTTTGTAGCTTGTGTTCTATATGCTCTCTGTATCTTCCTAAGAAAGAATTGCAGTCTGAGCTATATAACAAATGATCAACAGGGATACTCATGTTCTTTCCATTTGTTTCAGTTATCTTACCACAAAGGTTTCCATAGAATTATAAAAAAAAAAAATAAAAAAAAATTGTGGTGTGATGTTTGTGCTGCTGCTCTTTCTGAATGTATTTATTATGGATGATAAAATCTTGAATTAGAAGGGAAAAAATAACTAAACTACAATAAAGTATAAAATAATGCCCTTCTCAGAGGTAATTCTTGTTAATCTTGGGTATATACGCTAAACAATGCTCCTACTATATATGATGAATATATGGCCCCAACATATATCATGCGAATGCATGTCATATAGTTGCATACGGCATGCCATAAAATTAATTGTGACAAAGTATAGCTCATTGTGTAGGTTTTTTGTATATTAGGGAAGCATACTCGACTACACTTTTCAAAACATATACAGGTGGATAGCACCAACATATGGCAAGACATCAATCTTTTGTCAAATGTTGGACCAATTAAAAGCTATGGACACGAGCAACGTATATGCCAGCATCATAGCCTAATTAATTGATCACGTATTAATTTGCAGTATTATTATGGTAATTTTCAAGTAGTAATTAAGTATTGACATTTTAAGACTTAAAATTCAGTAGAGTATATGGAATTCCACTCAATAGTCATTTATTTAGAAGTAGTACTAGTTGCCTAATGAAATTTGTAAACATAACTTTATTATCAAAAAAAAATATATTTTTTAATCATTTTCCTAGTGCCATAAAGCAATTTATACTGTATGTACAGTGGCATGCAAAAGTTTGGGCTCCCCTGGTCAAAATTACTGTTACTGTTAACAGTTAAGCAAGTTGAAAATGAAATGATCTCCAAAAGGCATAAAGCTAAAGGGCATCTGTCAACAGATTTGTGCCTGTTACATGCGCTCTTGGCTAGTGATGAGCGGCAGGGGTCATATTCAAATTCGTGATATTTCACAAATATTTTGTAGAATATTCGTTGTATTCTACATTCTTTTTTTTTTACTCGAAAATCAGCAAGGTAATGATTTTGTACCTGTTACATGCGCTCTTGGCTAGTGATGAGCGGCAGGGGTCTTATTCAAATTTGTGATATTTCACTAATATTTTGTAGAATATTCGTTGTATTCTACATTCTTTTTTTTTTACTCGAAAATCAGCAAGGATCTTGTTATATGCGAATATTACTCAATCAATACAGGCATGGGTAAAAAACAAATATATTGCACTATAGAATATAGTGCTTTATATTTGTTTTTAGAATATTTGTCATTTTTTCGGAACACATGATTCCTCTCTGCTTGTGAGCCAATGAGTCATTGGCTCACAAGCAACTTAAGCAGGGAGGAATCATGACTAGAGTTGAGCGAACACCTGGATGTTCGGGTTCGAGAAGTTCGGCCGAACATCCCGGAAATGTTCGGGTTCGGGATCCGAACCCGATCCGAACTTCGTCCCGAACCCGAACCCCATTGAAGTCAATGGGGACCCGAACTTTTCGGCACTAAAACGGCTGTAAAACAGCCCAGGAAAGGGCTAGAGGGCTGCAAAAGGCAGCAACATGTAGGTAAATCCCCTGCAAACAAATGTGGATAGGGAAATTAATTAAAATAAAAATTAAATAAATAAAAATTAACCAAAATCAATTGGAGAGAGGTTCCATAGCAGAGAATCTGGCTTCCCGTCACCCACCACTGGAACAGTCCATTCTCAGATATTTAGGCCCCGGCACCCAGGCAGAGGAGAGAGGTCCCGTAACAGAGAATCTGTCTTCATGTCAGCAGAGAATTAGTCTGCATGTCATAGCAGAGAATGAGGCTTCACGTCAGCCACCACTGCAACAGTCCATTGGCATATATTTAGGCCTAGCACACAGGCAGAGGAGAGAGGTCCCGTAACAGAGAATCTGGCTTCATGTCAGCAGAGAATCAGTCTGCATGTCATAGCAGAGAATGAGGCTTCACGTCAGCCACCACTGCAACAGTCCATTGGCATATATTTAGGCCCAGCACACACACAGGCAGAGGAGAGAGGTCCCGTAACAGAGAATCTGGCTTCATGTCAGCAGAGAATCAGTCTGCATGTCATAGCAGAGAATGAGGCTTCACGTCAGCCACCACTGCAACAGTCCATTGGCATATATTTAGGCCCAGCACACACACAGGCAGAGGAGAGAGGTCCCGTAACAGAGAATCTGGCTTCATGTCAGCAGAGAATCAGTCTGCATGTCATAGCAGAGAATGAGGCTTCACGTCAGCCACCACTGCAACAGTCCATTGGCATATATTTAGGCCCAGCACACACAGGCAGAGGAGAGAGGTCCCGTAACAGAGAATCTGGCTTCATGTCAGCAGAGAATCAGTCTGCATGTCATAGCAGAGAATGAGGCTTCACGTCAGCCACCACTGCAACAGTCCATTGGCATATATTTAGGCCCAGCACACACAGGCAGAGGAGAGAGGTCCCGTAACAGAGAATCTGGCTTCATGTCAGCAGAGAATCAGTCTGCATGTCATAGCAGAGAATGAGGCTTCACGTCAGCCACCACTGCAACAGTCCATTGGCATATATTTAGGCCCAGCACACACACAGGCAGAGGAGAGAGGTCCCGTAACAGAGAATCTGGCTTCATGTCAGCAGAGAATCAGTCTGCATGTCATAGCAGAGAATGAGGCTTCACGTCAGCCACCACTGCAACAGTCCATTGGCATATATTTAGGCCCAGCACACACACAGGCAGAGGAGAGAGGTCCCGTAACAGAGAATCTGGCTTCATGTCAGCAGAGAATCAGTCTGCATGTCATAGCAGAGAATGAGGCTTCACGTCAGCCACCACTGCAACAGTCCATTGGCATATATTTAGGCCCAGCACACACACAGGCAGAGGAGAGAGGTCCCGTAACAGAGAATCTGTCTTCATGTCAGCAGAGAATTAGTCTGCATGTCATAGCAGAGAATGAGGCTTCACGTCACCCACCACTGCAACAGTCCATTGGCATATATTTAGGCCTAGCACACAGGCAGAGCAGAGAGGTCCCGTAACAGACAATCTGGCTTCATGTCAGCAGAGAATCAGTCTGCATGTCATAGCAGAGAATGAGGCTTCACGTCACCCACCACTGCAACAGTCCATTGGCATATATTTAGGCCTAGCACACAGGCAGAGCAGAGAGGTCCCGTAACAGACAATCTGGCTTCATGTCAGCAGAGAATCAGTCTGCATGTCATAGCAGAGAATGAGGCTTCACGTCACCCACCACTGCAACAGTCCATTGGCATATATTTAGGCCCAGCACACACACAGGCAGAGGAGAGAGGTCCCGTAACAGAGAATCTGTCTTCATGTCAGCAGAGAATTAGTCTGCATGTCATAGCAGAGAATGAGGCTTCACGTCACCCACCACTGCAACAGTCCATTGGCATATATTTAGGCCTAGCACACAGGCAGAGCAGAGAGGTCCCGTAACAGACAATCTGGCTTCATGACAGCAGAGAATCAGTCTGCATGTCATAGCAGAGAATGAGGCTTCACGTCACCCACCACTGCAACAGTCCATTGGCATATATTTAGGCCTAGCACACAGGCAGAGCAGAGAGGTCCCGTAACAGACAATCTGGCTTCATGTCAGCAGAGAATCAGTCTGCATGTCATAGCAGAGAATGAGGCTTCACGTCACCCACCACTGCAACAGTCCATTGGCATATATTTAGGCCTAGCACACAGGCAGAGCAGAGAGGTCCCGTAACAGACAATCTGGCTTCATGACAGCAGAGAATCAGTCTGCATGTCATAGCAGAGAATGAGGCTTCACGTCACCCACCACTGCAACAGTCCATTGGCATATATTTAGGCCTAGCACACAGGCAGAGCAGAGAGGTCCCGTAACAGACAATCTGGCTTCATGTCAGCAGAGAATCAGTCTGCATGTCATAGCAGAGAATGAGGCTTCACGTCACCCACCACTGCAACAGTCCATTGGCATATATTTAGGCCTAGCACACAGGCAGAGCAGAGAGGTCCCGTAACAGACGATCTGGCTTCATGTCAGCAGAGAATCAGTCTGCATGTCATAGCAGAGAATCAGGCTTCACGTCAGCCACCACTGCAACAGTCCATTGTCATAAATTTAGGCCCAGCACCCAGGCAGAGGAGAGAGGTCCCGTAACAGACAATCTGGCTTCATGTCAGCAGAGAATTAGTCTGCATGTCATAGCAGAGAATCAGGCTTCATGTCAGCCACCACTGCAACAGTCCATTGGCATATATTTAGGCCTAGCACACAGGCAGAGGAGAGGTTCATTCAACTTTGGGTAGCATCGCAATATAATGGTAAAATGAAAATAAAAATAGGATTGAATGAGGAAGTGCCCTGGAGTCCAATAATATATGGTTATGGGGAGGTAGTTAATGTCTAATCTGGACAAGGGACGGACAGGTCCTGTGGGATCCATGCCTGGTTCATTTTTATGAACGTCAGCTTGTCCACATTGGCTGTAGACAGGCGGCTGCGTTTGTCTGTAATGACGCCCCCTGCCGTGCTGAATACACGTTCAGACAAAACGCTGGCTGCCGGGCAGGCCAGCACCTCCAAGGCATAAAAGGCTAGCTCTGGCCACGTGGACAATTTAGAGACCCAGAAGTTGAATGGGGCCGAACCATCAGTCAGTACGTGGAGGGGTGTGCACACGTACTGTTCCACCATGTTAGTGAAATGTTGCCTCCTGCTAACACGTTGCGTATCAGGTGGTGGTGCAGTTAGCTGTGGCGTGTTGACAAAAGTTTTCCACATCTCTGCCATGCTAACCCTGCCCTCAGAGGAGCTGGCCGTGACACAGCTGCCTTGGCGACCTCTTGCTCCTCCTCTGCCTTGGCCTTGGGCTTCCACTTGTTCCCCTGTGACATTTGGGAATGCTCTCAGTAGCGCGTCTACCAACGTGCGCTTGTACTCGCGCATCTTCCTATCACGCTCCAGTGCAGGAAGTAAGGTGGGCACATTGTCTTTGTAGCGTGGATCCAGCAGGGTGGCAACCCAGTAGTCCGCACAGGTTAAAATGTGGGCAACTCTGCTGTCGTTGCGCAGGCACTGCAGCATGTAGTCGCTCATGTGTGCCAGGCTGCCCAGGGGTAAGGACAAGCTGTCCTCTGTGGGAGGCGTATCGTCATCGTCCTGCCTTTCCCCCCAGCCACGCACCAGTGATGGACCCGAGCTGCGTTGGGTGCCACCCCGCTGTGACCATGCTTCATCCTCATCCTCCTCCACCTCCTCCTCATCCTCGTCCTCCTCGTCCTCCAGTAGTGGGCCCTGGCTGGCCACATTTGTACCTGGCCTCTGCTGTTGCCAAAAAACCTCCCTCTGAGTCACTTCGAAGAGACTGGCCTGAAAGTGCTAAAAATGACCCCTCTTCCTCATCCTCCTCCTCCTCCTCCTGGGCCACCTCCTGTTCCATCATCGCCCTAAGTGTTTTCTCAAGGAGACATAGAAGTGGTATTGTAACGCTGATAACGGTGTCATCGCCACTGGCCATGTTGGTGGAGTACTCGAAACAGCGCAACAGGGCACACAGGTCTCGCATGGAGGCCCAGTCATTGGTGGTGAAGTGGTGCTGTTCTGTAGTGCGACTGACCCGTGCGTGCTGCAGCTGAAACTCCACTATGGCCTGCTGCTGCTCGCACAGTCTGTCCAGCATGTGCAAGGTGGAGTTCCACCTGGTGGGCACGTCGCATATGAGGCGGTGAGCGGGAAGGCCGAAGTTACGCTGTAGCGCAGACAGGCGAGCAGCGGCAGGATGTGAACGCCGGAAGCGCGAACAGACGGCCCGCACTTTATGCAGCAGCTCTGACATGTCGGGGTAGTTGTGAATGAACTTCTGCACCACCAAATTCAGCACATGCGCCAAGCAAGGGATGTGCGTCAAATTGGCTAGTCCCAGAGCTGCAACGAGATTTCGCCCATTATCACACACCACCAGGCCGGGCTTGAGGCTCACCGGCAGCAACCACTCGTCGGTCTGTTGTTCAATACCCCGCCACAACTCCTGTGCGGTGTGGGGCCTGTCCCCCAAACATATGAGTTTCAGAATGGCCTGCTGACGTTTACCCCGGGCTGTGCTGAAGTTGGTGGTGAAGGTGTGTGGCTGACTGGATGAGCAGGTGGAAGAAGAGGAGGAGGAAGCCGAGAAGGAGGAGGTGGCAACAGGAGGCAAAGAATGTTGCCCTGCGATCCTTGGCGGCGGAAGGACGTGCGCCAAACAGCTCTCCGCCTGGGGCCCAGCTGCCACTACATTTACCCAGTGTGCAGTTAGGGAGATATAGCGTCCCTGGCCGTGCTTACTGGTCCACGTATCTGTGGTTAGGTGGACCTTGCTACAGATGGCGTTGCGCAGTGCACACTTGATTTTATCGGATACTTGGTTGTGCAGGGAAGGCACGGCTCTCTTGGAGAAGTAGTGCCGGCTGGGAACAACATACTGTGGGACAGCAAGCGACATGAGCTGTTTGAAGCTGTCTGTGTCCACCAGCCTAAATGACAGCATTTCATAGGCCAGTAGTTTAGAAATGCTGGCATTCAGGGCCAGGGATCGAGGGTGGCTAGGTGGGAATTTACGCTTTCTATCAAATGTTTGTGAGATGGAGAGCTGAACGCTGGCGTGTGACATGGTTGAGACGCTTGGTGACGGAGGTGGTGGTGGTGGTGTTGGTGGTACATCCCCTGTTTGCTGGGCGGCAGGTGCCAACGTTCCTCCAGAGGCGGAGGAAGAGGCCGAGGCGGCAGCAGCAGAATAGGCCGAGGCGGCAGCAGCAGAAGAGGTAGCAGGGGGAGCCTGAGTGACTTCCTTGGTTTTAAGGTGTTTACTCCACTGCAGTTCATGCTTTGCATGCAGGTGCCTGGTCATGCAGGTTGTGCTCAGGTTCAGAACGTTAATGCCTCGCTTCAGGCTCTGATGGCACAGCGTGCAAACCACTCGGGTCTTGTCGTCAGCACATTGTTTGAAGAAGTGCCATGCCAGGGAACTCCTTGAAGCTGCCTTTGGGGTGCTCGGTCCCAGATGGCGGCGGTCAGTAGCAGGCGGAGTCTCTTGGCGGCGGGTGTTCTGCTTTTGCCCACTGCTCCCTCTTTTGCTACGCTGTTGGCTCGGTCTCACCACTGCCTCTTCCTCCGAACTGTGAAAGTCAGTGGCACGACCTTCATTCCATGTGGGGTCTAGGACCTCATCGTCCCCTGCATCGTCTTCCACCCAGTCTTGATCCCTGACCTCCTGTTCAGTCTGCACACTGCAGAAAGACGCAGCAGTTGGCACCTGTGTTTCGTCATCATCAGAGACATGCTGAGGTGGTATTCCCATGTCCTCATCATCAGGAAACATAAGTGGTTGTGCGTCAGTGCATTCTATGTCTTTCACCGCTGGGGAAGGGCTAGGTGGATGCCCTTGGGAAACCCTGCCAGCGGAGTCTTCAAACAGCATAAGAGACTGCTGCATAACTTGAGGCTGAGACAGTTTCCCTGGTATGCATGGGGGTGATGTGACAGACTGATGGGGTTGGTTTTCAGGCGCCATCTGTGCGCTTTCTGCAGAAGACTGGGTGGGAGATAATGTGAACGTGCTGGATCCACTGTCGGCCACCCAATTGACTAATGCCTGTACCTGCTCAGGCCTTACCATCCTTAGAACGGCATTGGGCCCCACCATATATCGCTGTAAATTCTGGCGGCTACTGGGACCTGAGGTAGTTGGTACACTAGGACGTGTGGATGTGGCAGAACGGCCACGTCCTCTCCCAGCACCAGAGGGTCCACTAACACCACCACGACCATGTCCACGTCCGCGTCCCTTACTAGATGTTTTTCTCATTGTTATGGTTCACCACAACAACAAATATATTATTTGGCCCAATGTATTGTATTCAAATTCAGCGGGATATAAATTTGAGGCCTAGTATTTAGGCGCTGGGTGACCGGTATGGATTTAGTGACAGAATTAGACTTGGAAATGCACAGAAGCGTGTGTGTGAAGTTATTCTGAATGACCCAATGTGCACCTTGAATATTATATACCCTTTTTGGGATAGATTTCAAATAGCTCTGATATAGCAGGAACCACTAAATTATGAAATTGCTAAATTGGGAATTGTACTTCAACCCAGAACAAAAAATGTGCTTTGACGGGCACTAAATAACTTTCCCAGCTACAACAGTACAGCGGTAACGAGAGATTTAGAGGGATTTAAATTTGAGGCCTAGTATTTAGGCGCTGGGTGACAGGTATGGGTTTAGTGACAGAATTAGACTTGGAAATACACAGTAGCGGGTGTGTGTGAAGTTATTCTGAATGACCCAATGTGCACCTTCAATATTATATACCCTTTTGGGATAGATTTCAAATAGCTCTGATATAGCAGGAACCACTAAATTATGAAATTGCTAAATTGGGAATTGTACTTCAACCCAGAACAAAAAATGTGCTTTGACGGACACTAAATATCTTGCCCAGCAACAACAGTACAGCGGTGGGTAACGAGAGATTTAGAGGGATTTAAATTTGAGGCCTAGTATTTAGGCGCTGGGTGACAGGTATGGGTTTAGTGACAGAATTAGACTTGGAAATACACAGTAGCGGGTGTGTGTGAAGTTATTCTGAATGACCCAATGTGCACCTTCAATATTATATACCCTTTTTGGGATAGATTTCAAATAGCTCTGATATAGCAGGAACCACTAAATTATGAAATTGCTAAATTGGGAATTGTATTTCAACCCAGAACAAGAAATGTGCTTGAACGGACACTAAATAACTCGCCCAGCTACAGCACTAGGGACAGATTTAGCTGGATATAAATTTGAGGCCTAGTATTTAGGCGCTGGGTGACCGGTATGGATTTAGTGACAGAATTAGACTGGGATATGGCCAAAAAATGAACAGACTATTGCTGGTTAAATGCACTTGGTGTGACAGCTTCACCCTGATGTAGGCTTTAGCCAAAAAACAACCACACCATTGAGGGTTAAATGCACTTGGTGACAGGCGCAGCTTGCCCCTGATTTTGTATATGGCCAAAAAATGAACAGACTATTGCTGGTTAAATGCACTTGGTGTGACAGCTTCACCCTGATGTAGGCTTTAGCCAAAAAACAACCACACCATTGAGGGTTAAATGCACTTGGTGACAGGCGCAGCTTGCCCCTGATTTTGTATATGGCCAAAAAATGAACAGACTATTGCTGGTTAAATGCACTTGGTGTGACAGCTTCACCCTGATGTAGGCTTTAGCCAAAAAACAACCACACCATTGAGGGTTAAATGCACTTGGTGACAGGCGCAGCTTGCCCCTGATTTTGTATATGGCCAAAAAATGAACAGACTATTGCTGGTTAAATGCACTTGGTGTGACAGCTTCACCCTGATGTAGGCTTTAGCCAAAAAACAACCACACCATTGAGGGTTAAATGCACTTGGTCGCAGCTTGTGCTGGCGCACCACAAGACACAAAATGGCCGCCGATCACCCCAGAAAAATGAGACTGACAAACGGTCTGTGCAGCCTAAAAACAGTGAGCAATTGAGGATCAGCAGCTCAATGATCCACAGCTGCAGATCGATCAGTTAATCAAGTCCTTTGGAGGAGTTAATCTGCCTAATCTCGCCCTACTGTCGCAGCCGCAACCTCTCCCTACGCTAATCAGAGCAGAGTGACGGGCGGCGCTATGTGACTCCAGCTTAAATAGAGGCTGGGTCACATGGTGCTCTGGCCAATCACAGCCATGCCAATAGTAGGCATGGCTGTGATGGCCTCTTGGGGCAAGTAGTATGACGCTTGTTGATTGGCTGCTTTGCAGCCTTTCAAAAAGCGCCAAGAAAGCGTCACAAAAGCGCGAAGAAAGCGACGAACACCGAACCCGAACCCGGACTTTTACGAAAATGTCCGGGTTCGGGTCCGTGTCACGGACACCCCAAAATTCGGTACGAACCCGAACTATACAGTTCGAGTTCGCTCATCCCTAATCATGACTTCAGATGGAAAAAAATGACGAATATTCTAAAAATCTAATATATAGCACTATTTTGAATATATTGCTATATATTCGTTTTTTTAGAATATTCTTCATTTTTTTCCATGAATCATTGGCCCACAAGCAATAAGCAGGGAGGAATCATGTGTTCAGATGGAAAAAATAACGAATATTCAATATAACGAATATATAGCACTATACGATAAATATTTGCAAATTCTCAAAGTGGCGATATTCAAGATAAAAATTTGCTTTTCGAATATTCGTGCTCAACAGTACTCTTGGCAGCTGAAGGCATCAGTGTTGGTCCCATGTTCATATGTGCCCACATTGCTGAGAAACATGAAGTTTTAATATATGCAAATTAACCTCTAGGAGCAATGGGCTCAGCTTCCTCTGCAATGGCAATGCTCCCATTGCTCCTACAGGCTCATTTGCATATATTGAAACATTACTTTTCTCAGCAATGCAGGCACATATGCCAAGCGAACATGAAGCAGGTCAGCCAGTTTCATAGGTACAAATCTGCTGACAGAAGCCCTTCAAAGATGACACATTCCCTTTGTATTTTAAGGAAAAAAATGTTTTTATTTTCACCTTTTCTATTTTTAAAATAACAAAAAAAGGAAAAGAGCCTGAAGCAAAACTTTGGGCTCCCTGCATGGTTAGCACCTAGGAGCTACTTTGGCAAGTATCACAGTTTGATAATGCTTTTTGTAGCCAGCAAAGAGTCTTTCAATTCTTGTTTGAGGGATTTTCATCCATTCTTTCTTGCAAAGGTCTTCCAGTCCTGTGAGATTCCTGGGCCGTCTTGTATGACCTTTTTTGAGGTCTATCCACAGATTTTCAATGATGTTCAGATCAGGGGACTGTGAGGGCCACGGTAAAACCTTCATCTTGTGCCTTTTGAGGTAGTCCATTGTGCATTTTGAGGTGTGTATAGGATCATTATGCATTTGTAGAAGCCATTTTTTTTTTAAAATTTGCATGCCTTTGTAACTTGGAAGGACGGCATTGTTAGGAGGCAATGCCAACAGGATTTCATGTTAGCACTCGGTTCATTGCTGATGTTGTAAGCACTAAACAAACATTTAGAGCATACACTATTTGAGCAGCCATTACTTTCCAGTGATGGCCACGCTACACAATATGCATAAGTCTGCTACAAAGTATTACCCTTGCTACAACTTTATGGCATTATATATTTATTAATTTTTTTACATTTTTGAGTTTTTAGACAATGAATGATAGATTGTATCTCCCTGATCAGAAACGTTTGCTTTCAATAGCTGAAATTTACTTGAATCACCTTCAGACCAAAGAGGGACGTTGTTCTGTAATATCTTAGGTGTAAATACTATATGTTGTGTACACAATCTGTCCTTGTGTATAACAATAAGGTCATAAAGTTTAATCCTCTTTAATCTATAAGAAAAATATCTGTCATCGGGCTAAAGAGAAACTTGTATAAAAATAAACTATAATTGTCTAAAACATGAGCTTAAGCCTGTGAGATTATACAGGCATAAGAAAATAACCACATGGATGTTTTATCTAGATAGATAAATAATTTATAGATAGATAGGATGGAGAGGTAGAATAATTTGCAAACAGATACTGTAATATTTGATACATAGATGAATAGGAACCTCAATCTACAATGAAATACCCATAAAAATTCTTTACAGACTTTTTTTTATCTTTAAAAATCTAAATGTATAGAACTGAAGAAAAAAAAAAGGAATTCGATGAAATGTGTGAAATCAGAATTTACTGTTTAAGTAATTTGACTAAAGTGTCAGCAAAATAATTTGTCTTTTGCATTTTCTTTGTCTTTTATTAAACTATTTTTTTACCATTTTTCTTCTCAGTTTGTTCACAGTTTTCCCGTGGAGTCTATGCCATCTTTGGGTTCTACGATCAAATGTCTATGAACACTCTTACATCATTTTGTGGTGCCCTTCATACGTCATTCATCACACCAAGCTTTCCAACAGACGCAGATGTACAGTTCGTAATCCAGATGAGACCGGCACTTAAAGGACCTATTCTCAATCTTCTCAATGATTACGATTGGCAGAGATTTGTGTATCTATATGATACTGAAAGAGGTAAGAAAAATCCATACTTGACATGTTATATTTCAAGTCTGATATGTAGCCCATACAGACAAGCAAACCAT
Source organism: Bufo gargarizans (assembly GCF_014858855.1). Lineage (NCBI taxonomy): Eukaryota > Metazoa > Chordata > Amphibia > Anura > Bufonidae > Bufo > Bufo gargarizans. The sequence goes on along the minus strand of NC_058088.1, from coordinate 98,172,849 downwards.
GAAGACTTTAGTACAGATTGTATAATTCATCTCATAGTTATGAATGGATTTCTCCGATTTGTATACTACACAGTTTAAAAAGTAACAATTATGGGGTCAAAATTCTGTGTTTTGTAGAATACCAAAATGCTGTTGATTATGGCATCTTATGACCCTGCTTTCACACCTGAGCGTTTCTCAAACGCGCGTTTTACGCGCGTTTTTGTTGCGCGTTTTTATGCACGTTTTTTGTAATAGTAAACGCGCGTTTGACGCGCGTTTGTGTGATTGACTGCAGTGTCCTATGGCCACAAACGCGTGTCAAAACGCCCCAAAGAAGCTCAAGTACTTGATTATGCGTCGGGCGTTTTACAGCGCGATCGTACGCGCTGTAAAACGCCCAGATGAGAACCATTCCCATAGGGAATCATTGGTTTCTCCTTGTTGAGCGTTTTACAGCGCGTAGGAACGCGCTGTAAAACGCTCAGGTGTGAACCCAGCCTAATGGTCAAGGCCTGAAAACAAGAGGTGAATTGTGAGCCATGAAGAACATACATTTTGTTGGGGGAGAATTGGGAGCACTCCATACTTTAGACTGTTGACCAGTCCAGCAGTACATGGCAGGTTTAGCTGAAAATATTATATGTATAATTACTATGGATATCCCAGAAAAGATAAGTTTTGCATCACACCAACATATCCCCATGCAAATAGTTTCCTATTGACTCCTGTGAAACATCCAATGTTCACCAAAGGGATTCAGCTTGTGATCATTTTGGCCAAAAGTTATCCATCATGGCCACAGATTACTCCAGTAACTAAAGAGTTTCCAAATGACTAAAAGCTATATTATTACAGGTCCCTAGCTGCAAACATACACATAGCTAGTGTGGCTTGTGGTGTGTTTTTAGACATGTAGAAGGAGCGGTTTTAAAGATCAATCTGCTTGCACATACTGATAATCTGTATACTTCCCATTTAAGGGGTAGTGCAGGATTAGGAAAACATGTCTGCTTTCTTCCACAAACAGCACCACACTTGGTTGTGTCTGGTATCACCATTTCAGTGAATGGGTCTGACTTGCAATTCTGTACAGAACCTTAGAACAAATATGTCGCTGCTTTTTAGAAGAAAGCTTCATGTGTTTGTGGACAATCCCAGTAAAAATGGAAACATTCCAAGAATGAGGAATTGCATATGACTCATTCTTGAGAGTAGACATACGAGGGCTATATGGCGTAAATGAAGACTATGAGTTCTTATAGCCAGGCAGGCTTATTATTGGACAGAACTTGCTTGCAAAGATGGTAATTTCCAATACTAAGAATATATTATGGCATAAATGTTTATACTCCTACACTAAATGGTTATTATAAACCCCACTGACTTCTAATATTAAACCATGTAAAAGTACAATGATGTAATTGAACCTTATGCCTGTGTAATAACTCCTAAAGAAGAATTGATGTACATTAGGAAAAGGATATCTGTCTATGAGGGATTCAGAGTAAGCCTCTTGATACATTGCAATGATTTTTGATTGCTATCAGTGGGCCATGTCTGTCATAGCTTCACTCTTCAGGGCGACCAGGGCCGCTGCTCCACTCCATCGATCTTCTGCAGATTCCTTAAAGAGAGCCCAGTTGCAGAGTATGCTGTTCTGGCTCCCATGGGAGTCTGATGCTTGCTCTTTTCAGCAAAGTCCTTCCCCTTAGCTCACAGGGGGAGCGTGTGCTCACTGCTTCCAGCTCTTAAGGAGCCACCCTCACATACCAGCTTAAAGCGGGCCACTTTTAGGCACTGAAGACATCTTCCCCTATGGAAGGATGCCTGAGCAATAGGCTATCTAGCTTGCTATATCCCTCCAAATGTATGCTGTATTCATTTGTCTTCCTGTGTACCAATTGCAGAGTGATTCCTGGATTATGACCTTCCACTCCCTGACCTGACATGTGCCAGTCCTCCATATTGACCTTGACTGCCTGCCTTGACCTCAGACAGTTTACCATATTACACATACTATCCCTGCCCTGACCCTGGCCTGTCCCTGACTGTGATTTTGCCTTACCCCCTAGGGGTCAGACATCAACCACACAGAGACTACAACCTGAGGCCTGGTGGCTCCCCTGCAGTGAAGTCCAAATCCCTGTTATTGTTTATATGGTTCCTAAAGTCAATTCACTACACAAAGCCATCCAGTGTCTTAAAAATGTCTATCCACATGTCATGGATCTGAGTTACCTGCCCTCCTACCATGTCTACAAGGACTAAGAGTCTACATGGCCAACCTGAGTCCAAAGATGTCCTACTTGAGGCTTAACCTATATAATTTATTGGTGAAGCAATATCATAGATGGATTTTTGGTACATACCTTAAGAGTCCCTTTTGCTATTTACATAGTTGAGCATTAGTCCATGTAGCTTCATAACCAGAGGCTAACAGTGTTGTCTGTTCTTTTGAGCATCACATTTTCTATATGTTCTTCCTTTCAAGCTTTTTGCTTTTTTTATTTTTTAATAAGAGAGGTACAGTATAAGAGGTATTTTAGCATTTTCTTATACAAGCACATATAACGAATTTGTATTCTGTGCAGACGTGAAAAATAACAAACATAAGTGATCTATTTTATGCTTGTAACGTGTCGGGGTTCCTGCAAAAAAATGTCAGACAAGGCAGGAGACGGACAAAACAGGCTAAGGAACACGGAAACTGTAATGCAAGGAACAGAAGCACATGACAATGACAGACATGCCGCAGAATACTGTACAGATCAGTGGGTGAAAACCCACTGTGCTACTGACCTTATCTACCCAGAAGGGGTGTGACTAAGCAGGTACCTGGACTTCACAAGGGTCCCTGATGCTGGGGATAGACTTTTCTGCTAGCGTAGCTGCCAGATGCCCCTCCAGAGCCACACCCATACAGTAGCAACTGGTCAGCGGGACCAAGAGATAACTACGAAGGTATCTACAGAAATACAGGCATGAACCGAATTACAGGCATGACAGAAACCAGGAATAGACAGGACAGAGGACAGAAGCAGATTCCTGCGCCACAAGCAGTGGGAGGTAAGCAGCCCCAGGCGATTCCCCCTCCGGGGAAGCCAGGGACCCACTTCTGCAGGCAGTAAAAACAGACATGAACAGAAGCAGGCATGACAGAAACAGATGCAGATACGCTCTGCTAAGTGATCGGACGCAGATACAGCTCTGCTAAGCTATGGACAGATACAGATACAGACATGAACAGGCAAAAACATAACATAGCAACCAAACGGAAACATCAATGCAGAACAAGACTACCACACAGAAACATGGACAGACATAAACGGCAGCAGGGACCCCAAGGGTCAATAGCAAGGGGCGAAACATCATAACTAGGCACAGAACAAACAAGACTGACCCACAGACCAAATAAAACAGAACTGACCCAGAACACACGGATACCAGGGAAAAAATGCCCGCCCAACGAGCGCACCTGTGAGGAACACACCTACAGAGCAACTCAACTCAGGGGGATTAACCCTTACAGGTCAGGGAACCAGAACACATCACAATGCTGCAGTATCGGGCGTTGCCCATGGCAACTAGGAAACACAGAACAGAAGAGGATGCACGGATACAAACACAGACACAGTCAAAGGGGTACACATGTACATAGGCAGGTTCACACTAGATACCGCATGCCAGCATGCAGCCCCTAGCAACCAAGATTTCGGCCTGCTGCTAGTACGCCAGGGCGCATGCAGCCAGCCTGCATGGCATCACAGGGCATGGTGAACCGCATTGTGACAATGTTAATAATGCTATTTATTGTAAAGTTGCCTGTTAATATAAAAAAAAACCTCAGTATTCCGTTTTACTACTTGTACGCTGAGCTCTATTTCTTCTTCTGCTTTGTAAGATATCATTTACATAAACATTATGCTGCAATCAAACTTGTGACACAAAATGTTTGTTTTCTTAGAGAAAGAATGGACGTATAATGAATGCAGTCACATTAAATGTTCTCCATTGAATCAACAATTTTTTTCTTGACTTGCTTTCATTCCATTTTTTCAGCAATGTGTAAGCAATGAATGCACCTTGATAGATTCAGCTTAGATGATCCATGTGTGCAAGCAGTAGGAGAGTCCATCAGTTATAATTAGCTCTTCTGTTGGATACGTCAATGCATTCAGAATGTATTCATTTATAAATAAATCTTTTCTGTAATCAGGGCTAGGTCTGGCTGGAATAATAAGTTGCTTTTCAATGCTCCAAAGTTTGAATAAAATAAAATGAAGACTTGCTTGAATAGACGCATATATGCAATAATCCTGGGTTCCATCATGCCCTATATTAAATGGATTGACTGGCCAGTAACACTGTTTAAAATAAAATTGAAAAAGAAATATTCAGTTTTTCAATCCTCGGCCGCCCCTTTTTTGTTCCTGTTTCAGTGCTTCCTGGTACAGGCAGTGATTGCCGACCCAGTCACATTTCCACGTTAAAAGGACCAAGAAATATTCCGGGAGGGAAGATCCTCATGGTATAATCTGATGGGAACACAAAGAAGTCTGGAGGAGATTAGGTCCGGAAAACATATTACACAGAGCTAGGCAGATTTGTGGCTGTCCTTCTAAGTGCAAACTGGATTTTTGCTATATTATGTCAAAGGATAGTTTTGTTATTCAGAAATGTACAAAAGGCAACAGTAACTTAAGGCATCATGACAAGGGTGTAGCTAAAGGCTCATTGGCCTTGGTGCAAAAGTTCAGTTTGGGCCCTCCATCCCTCAGAGCTTTGTGGCCAGGGGCAGGGAAGCACATAGCCTTCGTACTGCCTGAGGTAAAAACTAAAACAGCACCCACCATTCCAAATTCATGACCTAACCCCTTTCCTCCATCCAGAGGTGTAATTTGACCAGCATGCACTTTCTATAATACCAGTGTCTTCTTATGTGGCACAAGGGTCTTTGGGCCCCCTCAGGCTCCTGGGCCTGGTAGCCACTGCAACTACTATAGCTATGGCTCTGCATCATGATTATAAGAGATAATTAACAAGAAAAAATTGGGGGAGATTTCTCAACACTTGATCCCCTGTGCACCTGAGCGAGATGCCTCTGACAGAGCTGATGCTTCTTAATAAATTAGGTGCAGCTCTGCCACTCTTTGTACCAGAAACTCAAATCTATCTCAGCTAGGGGCTAGCGTAGACTTGAACTATAACTTAAGTTATAGTAAAACCGCTGAGCCTTCCCCCCCCCCCCCCCCCCACTAAGACTTGCTCCTTTTTTTGCCACTTTGTTAAGCTCAAAAAGTCACACATTATCGGACAAATATGCCATGCACTATAATAATAACTTTTGTATGCCACAATAGTTGTGTAATACCTTTAATAAATTCCCCCCACCCAATTTTAATTGGAGCTTATCTTTCAGATCAAAACTTAAGTAGATGAGAACCCAAATGGTGTGAAATCTAAAGAGGTTTCAGACCCCACAGCAAAAATACCCAGGACTATGCCAGTAGGTTCTCATGACTAGAGGTAATTTGAATATCTGGCAAGCAATTCTTAATTACATTGTAAGTGTGCCTTTGTGTGCCACCAGCTCTGGTGCATATTTAATGTGAACTCCATGTGGCCTAAATACTGAAGTAAATATATAATAAAGTCTTAGGGTGGCTCTACCTCCAAGTGGATGGTACCAGGGCTCGTATCGTGGCTTTTTGACCTCCCAGTCAGTATAAATTTAAACAGCAGAGATACTTAATTGGATAGGCACTGGGACATTTAGAGTAATGCAGCAAATAGGGTTTTATTCACAAAAATATAACAGCAATTAATAAGAACAATTTAAAAATGATTAAAATGTAATGCAAAAAATGTACTAATACATATAAAAAAAAAATATAAAAAAAATATATATAAAATATAGTATTGGATTGACATATTCATGCAGGTAGTCCATATACTCAATAAGAAAAACACCATAATATGGAGATATTTTAATCCATTATTGCACTTTGATCCACTAGATAATTGATGGGATAAATCGAGGCAAACAGTTCATATGGCTCTTTGATCCACTAGGTACTTGATGAAATAAATCAAGACAAACAGTTCATATGAACAGTTCTCCTTAATTGTGTTGTTTCGATCGATAGAACACTAGCTTTCTCTCTCGAATTTTTGACTCTCGATTTTTATCATGCAAACTTTAAACAATCGAGTCAATAAATAGAGGTGATATTCAACGAAAAAAGCTGGAAGCGGGGGTAAGATACACACTGGAGATTAGTGTGGTAACACTCTATATACATCTACCTCGCAGAGACCAACTGAATAGTGAGTACCTCTGAAATAAAATCTTGTGCTATCGAACATACGCATATCAACAGGGCCGGCGCTACCATAAGGCAGACCAAGCGGCTGCCTTAGGGTGCGCCCTGCGCAGGGCAGAAGAATGAATGAATGTCTATTTTTTTTTTTGCACTTACTTGAACCTGCCGTCCCACCCTGCGTGTGCCGGCCGGCGGCCTGTGGCGCTCGTAGTCAGGGCAACACTCAGATCATCAGATCATTGGATTGGATACCACCCACCTACCCGCCCCCAGCCTACGTGTGCGGACAGTGCGGCTGTGCCTAAGGGCAGGCAGATTCTTCATTAGGCTCAGCGCGCCAGTTAGGCGAGAGGCCCGCACCAGTAAGATAATTAGATCAGATGATTCAGAGTTCAGACCCATTCAGATGATCAGATCACCAGAGACGAGTCAGACGCACGCTGGCACTCTGGCAGCCAGCAGCAGAAGGAGACGTGGTCAGGACAGGTCATGACTTGTTAGGGTAGGTCCCAATTGAATTTTGAATGTTATTTTATACTAATTAATATGATCATTTGATTTAAAATTAATTCAAAATTATGAGTTGAGCGCCCATGAGCACAAAGCGCTAGGCTAGCTAGTGCACACACAAACTAGTGCCAGAGCAGAGGCGCTCAGGCTTAGCATTGCATCAATGACGTGTTTTAAAAAATTAATTATGAAAGAACAATCATTAATATTGGGGCCAGGGGGGGAATGATGTGCCATGGGTGGGTAAAATGTGACACAATAGGGGGTAATGATGTGATCATAGATGGGGCCAGGGCCGTCCGGGCGGAGGGGTAATGATGTGATCATGGATGGGACGGGGGGGGGGCGCCAAAATGCAGCTTCGCTTGTGTTGGCAAAAATCCTTGCTCCGGCCCTGCATATCGAATATACGCATACTGCTTGATTGACTTGATTGATTAAAGTTTGCATGATAAAAATCGAGAGTCAAAAGTTTGAGAGAGAAAGTTAGTGTTCTGTTGATCGAAACAACACAATTAAGGAGAACTGTTTGCCTCGATTTATCCCATCGATTATCTAGTGCAGGGATGGGCAAACTGCGTCTCTCCAGCTGTTGTAAACTACAACTCCCAGTATGCTCAGTCTGGCTACAGCTATCAGCCTACAGCAGGGCATGATGGGATTTGTAGTTCTACAACAGCTGGAGAGCCGCAGTTTGCCCATCCCTGATCTAGTGGATCAAAGTGCAATAATGGATTAAAATATCTCCATAGTAGGGTGTTTTTCTTATTGAGTATATGGACTACCTGCACGAATATATCCATCTCAATATTATATTTTTATTTTTATATGTATTAGTACATTTTTTGCATTACATTTTAATCATTTTTAAATTGTTCTTATTGATTGCTGTTATATTTTTATGAATAAAACCCTATTTGCTGCATTACTCTAAGTGCCTATCCAATTAAGTATCTCTACTGAAGTAAATATGTCTGTAAGTAATGGCTTCATAGACTTCAGAACCATAAAAATGCCGGATGACTATAATACAGAATAATAAAGTCACATAAAAAGAATGGCAACATGATAACATTCTACTTAAGTTTACCTATTCTATTTTGTCACAAACTTGGCAAATGTAGGTAATAAAAATAACCTATTTATTTTATTAAAATCATTTTTTATGTTAATATCTTATGTGAAGTCATAAAAGTCAGTTGGTTATATCCTGTCCATTGGGCCAATGGTCCATGCACCTGCTGTAAAGTATATATCTAAATGCTATCAGCAGCTCAGGCAAGATGGGTTCCCATATAATTATGTTCAGAAAAATAGATTTTTAAAATAAATTTACAATTAGAAAGTAAACACAGACAAGAAAAAAGAATATGGTTCTCGGTCTGGTTAAAAAATAGGTGATATTTTACATTTAAGAACAATGCATTTATTTAAAATGTCTCATGCATACATTAACATCAAAGTCTGTCATGTAATGAATATGTAATTTCCAGGGACTCACAGGGGAGCCATGGTTCACTAAGAGCATTAAAGCTTGTTGGGAATAATAACGGCTAAATAGGGGTCAAGTTTTGATGTGGGTAATCTGGACTTAGTGAGTTCTAGGCCATGCTTTGATAGAATATAGTAGCTCACAGGAGGTGTAAAGCTGCCTAAATATGTCATAATTTAATTCTGCACAAAGCTATAATGTGTGTGTGTGGATATACAGTATGCTAATATGGAAATGCCATTTATCATATTATACTTGTAGAAGTCTTAAAAGGATATCTCACAAGGAGCTTTACTAATTACAGTCAGGTTCATAAATATTGGGACATCGACACAATTGTTAGGGGACCAAAAGTAATGGGACATAATAATAATCATAAATTAAACTTTAACTTTTTAATACTTGGTTGCAAATCCTTTGCAGTCAATTACAGCCTGAAATCTGGAACGCATAGACATCACCAGACGCTGGGTTTCAGCCCTGGTGATGATCTGCCAGGCCTCTACTGCAACTGTCTTCAGTTCCTGCTTGTTCTTGGGGCATTTTCCCTTCAGTTTTGTCTTCAGCAAGTGAAATGCATGCTCAATCGGATTCAGGTCAGGTGATTGACTTGGCCATTGCATAACATTCCACTTCTTTCCCTTAAAAAACTATTTGGTTGATTTTGCAGTCTGCTTTGGGTCATTGTCTATCTGCACTGTGAAGTGCCGTCCAATGAGTTCTGAAGCATTTTGCTGAATATGAGCAGATAATATTGCCCCAAAAACTGCAGAATTCACCCTGCTGCTTTTGTCAGCAGTCATATCATCAATAAATACAAGAGAGACAGTTCCATTGGCAGCCATACTTGCCCACGCGATAACACTAACACCACCATGCTTCACTGATGAGGTGGTATGCTTAGGATCATGAGCAGTTCCTTTACTTCTCCATACTCTTCTCTTCCAATCCCTCTGGTACAAGTTGATCTTGGTCTCACATGTCCATAGGAGGTTGTTCCAGGACTGTTAGGATGTTGATCCAGAACTGTGGAGGCTTTTTTTGATGTCGTTTGGGAAACTACAATCTGGCTTTCCTGTTTTTGAGGCTCACTAATAGTTTACATCTTGTGGTGAACCCTCTGTATTCACTCTGGTGAAATCTACTCTTGATTGTTGACTTTGACACACATACGCTTACCTCCTGGAGAGTGTTCTTGATCTGGCCAACTGTTGTGAAGGTTGTTTTCTTCACCAGGAAAAGAATTCTTCGGTCATCCACCACAGTTGTTTTCTGTGGTCTTCCGGGTCTTTTGATGTTGCTGAGCTCACCAGTGTGTTCCTTCTTTTTAAGAATGTTCCAAACAGTCGTTTTGGCCACGCCTAATGTTTTTGCTATCGCTTTCATGGGTTTGTTTTGTTCATTTCAGCTTAATGATGGCTTGCTTCACTGATAGTGACAGCTCTTTGGATCTTATCTTGAGAGTTGACAGCAACAGATTCCAAATGCAAATAGCATACTTGAAATGAACTCCAGACCTTTTATCTGCTCAGTGTAATTGAGATAATGAGGGAATAACACACACCTGGCCATGGAACAGCAGGGAAGCCAATTGTCCCATTACTTTTGGTCCCTTAACCCCTTAAGGACACATGACGTATCGGTACGGCATGTTTCCCGAGTCCTTAAGGACACATGACGTACCGGTACGTCATGTGTTGTTCCGATCACTGCCGTGCGGCCGGCTGTGATCGGAACAAGGTGCCTGCTCAAGTCATTGAGCAGGCACCTCGGCTAAATGCGCGGGGGGGTCCCGTGACCCCCCCATGTCCGCGATCGCAACAAACCGCAGGTCAATTCAGACCTGCGGTTTGTTGCGCTTTCTGCAGTTTCTGATCGCTGCGGTCCCTGACCTGCGGCGATCAGAAACTTTAGTGTGGCGAAAATATATATTTATCACCCCCCCCTGCACCTCTGAATGATTTTAGCCCGGTGGGAGGTGCAGGGGGGGTGTTGCGGGTGGTGGGGGCGGTGCGGGAGGCGGGCGGTGCGGCAGGCGGGATCGCGATCACCCGCCCGCCTCCCATTGAATAATCGTTGGTGTAGAGTGGGTATACCAGGGTGCCAGCACATTGCTGGCACCCTGGTATAAACGGCTGACATCGGTGATGCGATGTCAGCCGTTTAACCCTTTCCATACAGCGGTCCGTACGGACCGCTGTATGGAAAAAGTTAACAGTAAGAGGGAGCTCCCTCCCTCTCCGATCGGGGGGCTGCAGTGCCGTTGCAGCCCCCCGATGGAGAGGGAGAGAGCCCCCAGACAGCCCCCCGCAGCCCCGTGCTCACCCTTCCCCGTCTGCGAAGTTCTGAGCAGACGGGGAAGGTTCCCATGGCAACAGGACGCCTGCTCAAGCGTCCTGCTGTCCATGGTGCTGAACAGATCTGTGCTGAAAGCATAGATCTGTTCAGTGTAAGTAAAATACAGTACAGAGCCCTATATAGAGTACAGTACTGTATTATACAGACATCAGACCCACTGGATCTTCAAGAACCAAGTGGGTCTGGGTCAAAAAAAAAGTGAAAAAAAAGTAAAAATCAAAAAACACATTTATCACTGATTAAAAATTAAAAAAATAAAATTCCCTACACATGTTTGGTATCGCCGCGTCCGTAACTGACCTGATCTATAAAACGGTCATGTTACTTTACCCGAACAGGTGAACGCCATAAAAAAAAAAAAAAAAACTATGATGAAATTGAAATTTTGTCCACCTTACTTCCCAAAAAAAGGTAATAAAAGTGATCAAAAAAGTCGCATGTACGCCAAAATTGTAACAATCAAACTGTCATCTCATCCCGCAAAAAATGAGACCCTACTTAAGATAATCGCCCAAAAACTGAAAAAACTATGGCTCTTAGACTATGGAAACACTAAAACATCATTTTTTTTGTTTCAAAAATGAAATCATTGTGTAAAACTTACATAAATAAAAAAAAAGTATACATATTAGGTATCGCCGCGTCCGTATCGACCAGCTCTATAAAAATATCACATGACCTAACACCTCAGGTGACCACCGTAAAAAAATAAAAATAAAAACGGTGTAAAAAAAGCCATTTTTTGTCATCTTACGTTACAAAAAGTGTAATAGCAAGTGATCAAAAAGTCATATGCACCCCAAAATAGTGCAAATCAAACCGTCATCTCATCCTGCAAAAAATGAGACCCTACTTAAGATAATCGCCCAAAAACTGAAAAAACGATGGCTCTTAGACTATGGAGACACTAAAACATTTTTTTTGTTTTAAAAATGAAATCATTGTGTAAAACGTACATAAATAAAAAAAATTGTATACATATTAGGTATCGCCGCGTCCGTGACAACCTGCTCTATAAAATTACCACATGATCTAACCTGTCAGATGAATGTTGTAAATAACAAAAAAAAAACGCTGCCAAAAAAGCTATTTCTTGTTACCTTGCCGCACAAAAAGTGTAATATAGAGCAACCAAAAATCATATGTACCCTAAACTAGTACCAACAAAACTGCCACCCTATCCCGTAGTTTCTAAAATGGGGTCACTTTTTTGGAGTTTCTACTCTAGGGGTGCATCAGGGGGGCTTCAAATGGGACATGGTGTAAAAAAAAAACAGTCCAGCAAAACCTGCCTTCCAAAACCGTATGGCATTCCTTTCCTTCTGCGCCCTGCCGTGTGCCCGTACAGCGGTTTACGACCACATATGGGGTGTTTCTGTAAACTACAGAATCAGGGCCATAAATAATAAGTTTTGTTTGGCTGTTAACCCTTGCTTTGTAACTGGAAAAAAAAAATTAAATGGAAAATCTGCCAAAAAAGTGAAATTTTGAAATTGTTTCTCTATTTTCCATTAAATCTTGTGCAACACCTAAAGGGTTAACAAAGTTTGTAAAATCAGTTTTGAATACCTTGAGGGGTGTAGTTTCTTAGATGGGGTCACTTTTATGGAGTTTATAATCTGGGGGTGCATCAGGGGGGCTTCAAATGGGACTTGGTGTCAAAAAACCGGTCCATAAAAATCAGCCCTCCAAAAAACAAACGGCGCACCTTTCCCTCTACGCCCCGCTGTGTGGCCGTACAGTAGTTTACGACCACATATGGGGTGTTTCTGTAAACAGCAGAGTCAGGGCAATAAAGATACAGTCTTGTTTGGCTGTTAACCCTTGCTTTGTTAGTGGAAAAAATGGGTTAAAATGGAAAATTAGGCAAAAAAATGAAATTCTCAAATTTCATCGCCATTTGCCAATAACTCTTGTGCAACACCTAAAGGGTTAACGACGTATGTAAAATCAGTTTTGAATACCTTGAGGGGTGTAGTTTCTTAGATGGGGTCACTTTTAGGGAGTTTCTCCTCTAGGGGTGCATCAGGGGGCTTCAAATGGGACATGGTGTAAATAAACCAGTCCATAAAAATCAGCCTTCCAAAAACCAAACGGCGCACCTTTCACTCTACGCCCCGCTAGTGTGGCCGTACAGTAGTTTACGGCCACATATTGGGTGTTTCTGTAAACGGCAGAGTCAGGGCAATAAAGATACAGTCTTGTTTGGCTGTTAACCCTTGCTTTGTTAGTGGAAAAAATGGGTTAAAATGAAAAATTAGACAAAAAAATAAAATTCTCAAATTTCCTCCCCATTTGCCAATAACTCTTGTGCAACACCTAAAGGGTTAACAACGTATTCAAAATCAGTTTTGAATACCTTGAGGGGTGTAGTTTCTTAGATGGGGTCATTTTTGGGTGGTTTCTATTATGTAAGCCTCGCAAAGTGACTTGAGACCTGAACTGGTCCCTAAAAATTGAGTTTTTGTAAATTTCTGAAAAATTTCAAGATTTGCTTCTAAACTTCTAAGCCTTATAACATCCCCAAAAAATAAAATATCATTCCCAAAATAATTCAAACATGAAGTAGACATATGGGGAATGTAAAGTCATCACAATTTTTGGGGGTATTACTATGTATTACAGAAGTAGAGAAACTAGAACTTTGAAATTTGCAAATTTTTCCAAATTTTTGTTAAATTATGTATTTTTTGGTGCAAAAAAAATTTTTTTTTTGACTTCATTTTACCAGTGTCATGAAGTACAATATGTGACGAAAAAAAATCTCAGAATGGCCTGGATAAGTCAAAGCGTTTTAAAGTTATCAGCACTTAAAGTGACTCTGGTCAGATTTGCAAAAAATGGCCTGGTCCTAAGGTGTAAAAAGGCTGTGTCCTTAAGGGGTTAACAAGTGGGAGGCACATATGCAAACTGTTGTTATTCCTACACCGTTCACCTGATTTGGATGTAAATACCCTCAAACTACACATCTTGTTTGTTTCATTTCAAATACATTATGGTGGTGTATAGCGCCAAAAATGTTAGAATTGTGTTGATGTCCCAATATTTATGGACCTGACCGTATAATAATTGCATCCAGTAGATACTCCGACTCCAAAGTATTACAAACATGGGTCAGAAAAATGTACTTCTTAGTTCTATGTGGTCAGTAGGTCTGAGAAGAATCCTTGACTCAACAAAATCGCAGACCCGTAGTCACAGATGACACAATAGCATGACCTTTTTTAAAGCTTTTGACTGGCTAACAGGTATCCTGTAAACTCACTATATGGTTTTTCATAACTAGAACTTTCTTTATATCAACACTATTGTTTGGCACTTTTGGAGAACTTATATTACAAACATCTCTTTAAAGTGGTTATGCTATGTTTTGAAGTTATACCCTATGCACAGGATAGGTGATGACTAATTGATTGGTGGGTGTCTGACTGTTAGGGCTTCCATCAATCCGAGGAATAAGGATCCCATGTTCCTATCCTGATGGATCAGCAGGTTTAGCTGGTACAGTCAGGTACAGTGCTTGTCTATTTCCAAATAAGCATGTGACCTACCATTCTATCAGACTGGGGGAACAGACCCCCTTTCTCTAGATTGGTGGAGGTCTCAACGGTGAGACCTCCACCAATCAGTTAGTTATCCCCTATTTTGTGAATATGGGATAACTTCAAAACTTAGCACAACCCCTTTAAGCTTGCAAACCAACAAAATAAATATTAGGAAATTTTTGAGCAACTACATTGAGGGTGGCTAGCTTAAGTAAGCAAAGGTCATAGCTCCTGGTCATTTTTATTTCTCAGACAAACTTTTTGTCATGCTTAGATGTCTCCCAAATTATGAGAAATATGATCACAGCCTCAGTGGCAAGCCAACATCTAAAACTGAGAATTCAGTTCCAAGCAAAGTTTTTTTCTGTCCTTCCACTCATCCTGAAAGTATTTTTATTGGTTACAATTTGTAGGCTACATCTGAGCAGCAGTTACATACTCTTATTTTGTTTCATGTGCCGCATACGGTTGAAGAGTTTGCTAAAATGTCATTCAGGGTTTGAGGTGAAGAACAGCAAGGAAGATCCAAGAATCTTCTTTTCTATATACATCATGCTACAAGTAAATAAATATTTGTCATGAGAAACTGGTGTTTTCTTTACCCAAAAACATGTTTTGATGATATCGAAGATCATTCGCAATGCATATTGTTGAGACCGCCCATTATAGATGTTGTAGAATCTACCATGAAAATAAATATTATTTTGGTAACCTACTATATTTGTATTACACCATCCATATTAGTTGTAAAAAAAGGTACCGTAGTACCAATTTATTAGTGGCTTGAAGATGATCAGGTTCAGATTTGTAAAAAGGCTACATGGTCTTATCTCAGTATGACTGTGGAATAAATTATGATATTATGACTTTATGTGTAGAACATACATATAGACAGTATCATTAATAATCCTGAACCAGATGTTTGAAGTAAATACATTAACCATATAAATAAAAAATGTACAGGCTTTACAGTTAGCATGCATTTATTTTTTTAAATTATTTACAAATCTCGTTATTTTGCTTTCAAACCAAATATATGAATGAATTAAAATACTCTTTTCCATAATTAGTTATCAAAATGACCTAGTTTAATCAAGAAGTATGCTTATTCTCCAGGGAGTGCCATAAAGAACATTTCTGCATCTAATATAAATATGCTTCATAAAACCAAATTTTGACTGAGGATTTCCCTTGATAAATATCAGCCTGTGAACTTGATTAAACGTTGCAGTGTTTTGGTCTAAAATAAAGACTAGGTATTACCTACTATTAATTTATTATCTTTATCTTCAGTGCTCTGATATCTCTCTCCAAATGCAGTTTTATGAAATAAAGGGGATGTCTGTTTAACTATGAAGGGCTAAATGAGACAACAATGTCACCACATACTTGTATTAATTAACATTGCATCAGCTGTAAATGACAGGCTTAGGCTACTTTCACACTCGCGTTTTGGGCGGATCCGTCATGGATCTGCAAAAACGGACCCTTTACAATAATACAACCACATGCATCCGACATGAATGGATCCATTTGTATTATCTGTAACATAGCCAATGAACTCCATTGAAAGTCAATGGGAGATGGATCCATTGTTCTATTGTGCCAGATAAAATGGATCCATCCCCATTGACTTACATTGTGTGTCAGGACGGATCCGTTTGGCTCAGTTTCGTCAAGTGGACAGCCAAATGTTGCAGGCAGCGTTTTACTGTCTGTCTCCAGAGCAGAATAGAGACTGATAGGTGGCAAACTGATGCATTCTGAGCGGATCCTTTTCCATTCAGAATGCATTAGGGCAAAACTGATCCGTTTTGGACCGCTTGTGAGAGCTCTGAACGAATCTAGCAAATGGAAAGCCAAAACGCGAGTGTGAAAGTAGCCTTATTGTTTAACACTGTGTGCGCTGCAGTATACGTTTATTACTATTTTCACCACATAAAAGACCATAAAGATTCTCACACGTAGTTGAATTCATGTATTACTTTAATATCATCTTCAGTTTCTTACATTTTTTTGCTTCTATAGTTTTATCTGCATTTGTTATGTGTTTATTATTTTATTTTGTTTATGATATTAATTGTGCGTGCATGTAGTTATGGTATTAATAAATACAAAGAAATCTCTTGTTTTGAAACATTACAAAAACCACCTTAACAAAAAAAATGAGAATAGCATATTACCTATAAAGCAAAATTCAATATTCTGTTTTTTACATTAGATTTGCATTCAGCTAGTAAAAAAAATGAAAATAAATTACAGAATGATTTGGGTCTCAAAATGGAAATTAACTTAATTCAATTTTGTAATTGTTTGATGTTTCCTCTAAGTTATAGAAAGCTAAAATTTTATTTGAAAAAGACGTGATTAATCTTAATTGAAATAAATATCAAGACTTATAAGGGAACCTGTCAGGAAATAAAGACAGGCTCCTTGACTCTAAACAACAGTTTAAAAATAAGCTGGGAATGGATAGAAGAGTCACGGAAAGCGTCCTGTACCTTACGCCGCTTGACTAATAGTATCCTTCCTATTTGTATATAGCGAGTAGCCTTACTCAACCTTAGTCATAAATGGAAATTACTGGATTGTATTTTACTTATAAGTACACATCAGTGTGTATAGTAAGTATTAAAAATCATTATATTGATCATTTCATTGCATTCATTACAGAAAGCTATTATTTTTTCCTATTTTACATTTTTCCTCAAAGTTGGATAATTAAAACCGTCTATCCTCATTTTTTATTCACAACATAAGGTAGGCTGGGAGCTCTGGAATATAAAAGTGGTACATTTTTAAGGAAGTTGCATTTTGTGCAAAAATGTGCAACTTTTTCCAATTTGATACCATGCTCATTACCAGTCTAGAGCAAAGCAAAGCATTCAAAGTGGGATCCGATCCAAAGTTTAGGAAAACTTTGATTTGAAACAATTCTGAATACTCTTTTTCACTTTGTGAAAATGAATCAGTTTTTCCTAAAAATGGCGGCTGCACTTGTTACAAAGCAAAACTAAGTGTAGAGGAGACAAGCCTGAAAATGCAAGATCACTCCTAATGCCAGGCAGCCAGCCAATCTGCAGAATCTGAAGACGGCCCTAAAAACCCTCATCCTGTTCGGTCTCTGCCATTGTCCTGTGAGCTGAGCATAGAGAGGAGGAGCTGGATGTTCTCATCGATATTAAATGATATGGGGGGGAAAAAGGAAAAGCAGATGACAGAAGGGCTCCCACCTGTAGGGCAGGAGAACGCTGGGGTTGGAAAAGTGCGTATGTCAGAGCTGATTAATATTCTGTGTTTACTATCAAATAACCTGCAGGAGATTGCAGGCCAGAACAGCAATAATATCCATATTGCCAAATCAATTTTTTCTAAACTTTTGCTCATCTCTTCTCATTACTTTTAAAAAAAGTGACCAAGGTAATTCTCCTTTTCAGTGAATGTACCTAGAAGATGTGCTAAATAAAAAGCCAGTTTTAAAGGGACTGTGCAGGGGTTTTATATTGATAACCTATCCTCAGGATAGGTCATCAATATCTTATCGATGGGGTCCAACACTCAGCACCCCCGTCGAGCAGCTGGAGGCAGCTCTCCATGCAAGCTCTGCTTCCTGTTAATTACACTGTCCATCATTTCGTGAGCCAGCGTAATTATGTACAAGTACTTGTTCCAGTCACTTGCATAGAGCAAGTACTTAGAATTAAACTTATGCCGTCATTCCATGGAAGCTGACACCTAGTGTAATGAAGAAGAAGCAGCACTCACATGGAGCACAGACTCCTCTCCAAACAGCTAATCGGTGGGGGTGCCTGGTATCAGACCCATGTAGATCAGATATTGATGTCCTGAGGATAAGTCATCAATTTAAAACCCCTGGACAACCCCTTTAATAAACTCTTATCACTATATCAAATTGTTATTCTGGCCCATGTTTGTTCATTTTTTTAATTATTATTTTACATGACATAGTTTTTTAGACCCAAACTTAGCTCCTGGAACTTCAAATAATCTCACCTTGTCTGAATCCACCCTTAAGATGTGTCTCTATCTATTCATTATTATATTCTTATTCCTCAAAGGATGTCCACATACACCTCTGCTCTTATCATACACACATCGATAGATTTCCCATATTTAAAGTCTTCCTCCCTAGGCATTCCTGAATATACCTCTCTACGGCAAGTCAACTAGCAGTCTCTTCATAGCTTTTAAACTCTTGCTTCATGACACCTGCTGTTCAATTAAACCCCTGTGGTCCACATTAATACCGAACTTACAATGGACTGCCTACTGTTTCTGTTTAGTCCCTTTTTAATTAAGTTGATTCGTTTCTCCAAATATATTTTTTTCCCATGTATGCGGTTGCATACATTTCAAACATTGATATGTTCCTTTCACCATGGGAAAAAAGTGAAGAAAATTAGATCAAGGTCATTAATATGTAGCTGTTGAATTTCTTCCATCCTGCTCATTTTCTTTGTTGTTTTTTCCCTGCATACATTGTATAATTGTGATGTACACATACAAGGCTTGACAAGCAGCAGAAAGTTTACAGGTCTTCAGATCTTGAATCAAAGGAGAAACGTACTTCATAAGATAAACCTCTAGTATCTTATAGGTTATTTCTCACCAGGGATACACTGACCTACATATGCCTGAAATAGTTTTGAAATCAAAGCTAAACTGATAGATTTAAAGTAGTTAGGGGATGGGGGCAGGTGGTAATATATACATCTATTATAACTTTTAAAGGGGTTATCTAAGAGTATAAAGTGTCCCCACATGGAAAATACTTACCCCACTCCCTGCACCGCTCCGGGTGCCCACACCACCGCCGCTGCTTCTCCCAGTACACAGATGAAAACATCTGGCGTCGAGGGGAGCAGCCAATGGCAGGCGGGGACAGGGACGAGCCTCCCTAGCGTCACCCACGATGCTAGGGAGGCTCGTCCCCGTCCTTGCCTGCCATTGGATGCTCCCCCCAGACAACGGATGTTTTCATCCATGTACAGGGAGAAGCAGCACCGGCGGTGTGGGGACCAGGAGCGGTGCAGGGAGCGGGGTAAGTATATTCCATGTGGGGGGCCTGGCACATGGGGGGGGACACTTTATACTCTCAGATAACCCCTTTAATCCAAGGAGTGATGGAAGAAGTGAATGACAGCTGTAACAGTCTCCTGGTTGAATGCTACATCCATCATTCATCCATCACACAGCAGAGGGGAGGGGTTGAGTAGCGGTTCATACACTGAAGTACTGCAGCCTGTGAGCCCTCAACTGGTACACTTCTAGGTCAACACCCACAGCAATCAGAGTTAGTTTTTACATCACTTCTTGGATTCAAAGCAGTGACAGAGATATGTATTACCTACTGTCCCTTACTCCTACCTCTATCTTTCAGAAGTTTTCTATCAAGAAACCTTCTGACAAACTCCGTTTAAAGTAACGTAATGGGAAAAACCGGTACACTGTTGATAACTGGCACAGGGCAGTGCATGACATAGGAAGTTTCCATTCAGTGTTTTTTGTTTAACCTACACAGATCCATGCCCTGGACGTTCTATATGCACATGGGGGCACATTTATTAAAACCGGCGCTTTTGACGTCAGTCTTAATAGTCTGAAGGCCCATAGCTGGCGGTGGTTCCGCCGGAGTTATAAAGAGGTGCCGGCCTCTCCATAACTTTGGCTCATCCAGGGCCAGTTCTAAAAGTAAGACAGCTTTCTTGCTGACTTACATTTAGACCATTTTATATGCCGAAAATAGGTGTACACCACGACCACAATTTTAGATCTGGCGTGAGTGGTGCGAAGTTGCAGATAGCGGCGCAAAAAAAAGTTCCACTGCCAACTGCACCTGAAATTCGCCAAATTTAGGCGTATTTCAGAATAGTGAATGACCCCCATAGTCCCTGCTTTCAATGTATTCCATGTGCTGTTGTGTATTACTTTCTGTGGCACCATATATTGCAGGGTTTATTATCCTCTTTCAAGCGTTGGTTCTAAGAGAGATTAGTTACAAAATACAGTGTCTGACTGAGCATGCCACATTTTTATTTTCTATGGATACTGTCAAGGGTACTTTGAAGGGTAGAATAGGATGCAAATAAGTTAATGGCTGCCCTATAGCATGGTTACACCAGTCAAGAAATGGTTCATTTTTCTGATGACCAATAGTGATCCTGGCTTCTTAGATATTTGACAGCTTTCTATCTATAAAAATTAGTATGCGTCCAGACTGAGTGAATTATTGTGTGTTATATGGATCAAATAAAGCATGTTTCATCTAAGCATGTCTAGGACAGAGAATAACCTCACTTTGTGCTCAGCTTTAACTTACCAGATCATGATTTATATCTGAAAGAAATAAATAACAGTAAAGAAAATCTCCAGCTTCCTTTAGTCCATATGCCATCTGCAAAATTCTGGGCTTGTGGCCAAAAAGAGTAACACCCAAAGCTATAAAGAGTCACGATAATCGAGCACACCTAAACTCCTGGCTGCTTCAGTGCATTGGCAGCATACTGCAACTCAATTATTCTTCTGTCCAGTGATATTTGTGGAGATATGGTAAATTTTCATCTCATCATGTTCTAAGATAATGCAAAAATCCAACTGCTTGTTACAAAAAATGCTGTATGCAGCTTTTATAGGAGAATGTCCAAAAGGAATATATCTCTACAGAATTTCGATGTTAGGGCCCATTTATAAATATCTTCTTTCCCTGCAATTACTGTACAAGAGGTAACAATATGTCTCTTTTCTCTGCAGAAATCTATTTCTATTAGCTGCTTTGCAGTGAACAAATGCTCACTATGCAGAGACCTCGCTATGAGGAGTTTGACTGAGCATGTGTGACCAGCAGGACACTGCTTAGTAGAAGGACATGCACATTGCTATACACTTTCATCACCAGATAGCACCATACTATATAATGTACTGCCAATTCGCCTTTTTACAATGGTCATTAGGGGCCTTATTTTAGGCCACTGACCTTTTACTGCAGCCTATTCTAAGCCCTGCACATGTCTGCCGTGCAGCAAAGAGCAGAAACTTGGTTCTCGTATGACAGCCAGGCTCCTGCTCAGATTGCAGAAGAGCTGATCCCGGCTGATGTTTAAATGGCTTCAGCGGGAGGGGGTTTCCTCTGTCATTCATCGGTCCTGCTGAGATTGAGATCGTAGGTGCTGATGTATGTACATAGCAGCCAGGTTTCTCATGTACGCTCTCTGTATAGTCCCTATATTAGGTTGTGACAGAGGTGCAGCCTGACAGCTTGCCTGTCAGCATACTTCTAACAGCATAATACACTGTACTACTTAAGTATACTATGGAAGCAATCAGAGGATCACAAGTCAAAGTCTCCTTGTGGGACTAATAACTGATTAGAAAATAGAAATGATTAAATAAAATTGTATTTAAAAAATGTCCATGTTAAACAAAACCTTTTTCCCAGTGAAAAAAATTGTATTTCCATATAAAAAATTAAATCCCCTCTACATATTTTGTATCACTGCATCCATAACATAACAACCCAAACTATACAATTACCATGATCTTTATCCTGAACGCTTAAGGTGGCAAAAAAAAAAAAAAAAATCCAGAATTACTTCTTTGCATATCCAATGTATTATATACCCTCAAATTATATCAATAAAAACAAATCATCTAGCAAAGAAAAGTAAACAAGTTATGGATCTTGGGGGAAATGCAGCAATGCAAAAATACTTAAAGTTTTTTGTTCAAAAGTATTTAAATTTAAAGACACCTAACAAGATATCTATTGATAGGTTACACGTAGGAAATAGGTCAAAAGAAAATTGAGAATTGACGTGCTTATTAAGAAACTTGATACCTTTATTAATGAGTGGGTATGAGCAAGAGTGATCGATACACTCAGATGCTCTTGATATAAAAATGCAAACAGCGAACCTCCTATTATAGATAGGTGGTACAATAATGAATCACTATAGTAACGGGGATGATAATGGGTAAGTCTATGGGAAAAATTCTCTCCCTAGACGACCCTACGGAACTATGTCCTGAAGCACAGGGATGTCCCCTAATGGTGGAGACACCCTGCCCCCGTACCTAAGCCTAGATATGGCCCTAGTGATGCCCTACTTAGCAAAGCTGGATCGAAAAATATTAATCCAGTGAAACAAAACAAAAAAATAATAAGTCTAATGTAAATGATAGAAAGACAACCCCAACGCGTTTCGGCTGCATACAGCAGCTCATCAGGAGGTGATGACAGTGTAGTCAACGTAGGGAATAAAGTAAGCAGAAAAATTCCTTTTATAAAAAATTGTTGTGCTTAGAAAAATGAGATGGTACTTAGCTCCTTGGCATACTTGATGGTGCTGTGTATACAGATATATATCTCTTGTCCGTATATATGATGAATTCTGAGGGTGAAAAAAAGGGGCTATATGTCAGACATTTATATAGGTCTGAAAAAACAAAGTACTCTGTGTCTGACACTCATATGTGAGTCTGAAAGAGCAGAGTACTTAGTCACAGATATTCATATATTGCAATAGTGTACTGATCAATAAACAAAGTACACCATATGCCACTCAGTCATTAGCATAAGGGGACAAGTCAGTGGTGTAAACGATATAGTGTACTCACCAGACAGAGGGAGACCCTGTAACAAGCACAGCTGGTATGCTGGGAGGCTGGAGGGCTCATAACAGTATGTCAGCGCTTGCTATTTAAGCGCTGGTGCCGGCATGTGTTTCCGGACGCCGAAGGGAGAGCACTTCCGGTCGGTGGAACGCATCGTAGTGACGCGATGCGTCACTTCCGGTCTTTGGAACGCATATTGGAACGCATGAGCGGCCAATGATGCTGAAAGTTCCTGGTCTATATGTGCTTCTCACTAACTGTTATTTTAACCACAGTAATTGGATCGAAATGGTTCTATAGTCCCCTACTCATAAAGAATCGGTGATGGGAGGACTATAATATATATTTTGAGCCCCAAAAAATACCAGGTCTTAATCGGAGGGATTCTAATGGTAGCATGCTATAGACATCATCACGTGTATATAGCAAAGATTACGGGAGCCATATAGACGTGAGAAGGAATGATAGGAGTGACAGTGATGTATGTCACTTTTCCTAAGATATGGTGCTTCACGCACCGGCATTGGCAAAAGGGGGACGAGCAATTAGGGATATTTATATAGGATAGGACAGAGGAATAGTCTCTGATAGAGGAATTAAGGGGTTTGTAACGACATGTTTTAAATCAAATAAAACATGTATATGTGAGTCGCTCATTGAGACCGCTTGGTGACTGTGACCGGAATCGATAAATCCATTCGGATTCTTTTTGGAGTATCTTCCGGTCCCAGTCACCCCCTCTTAGAGGTTTGGGAATAACCTCAAGTACTGAAAACTTAAGGGTACTTAGGTCTCCCCCATGTTGATCGTTAATATGGTTAGCAACGGGGGTGTCTTTTTTCTTTACTATGTCGTTGATGTGTTCGCAGACTCTACGTCTAAGTTCCCTGAAAGTCTTGCCGATGTAATCTTTCGGACAGGTACACTGACATATATAGACAACTCCTTGTGTTTTGCAGTTAGCGAAGGAACCTAACGTTTGGACGATATTGGTTGTGGAACAGGTGACCGTTTTAGAAATGCGTATATATCTGCAAGCCTTACAGCTACCGCATCTGAATGTCCCTTTCGGTTGTCTGTCCAGCCATGTTCCCTCCTTTTTTATGCCGGTGTAGTGGCTATGCACGAGCCTGTCTCTGAGGCTCCTCCCCTTGCGATATGTTATTTGGGGGTGGTTAGAGATGGCTTTAGACAGGTCTTTGTCCATCATTAGGATTGGCCAGTGATTTTTTAAAATGGCAGTGACTTCGCTGTTGGCTGTGTCATATGTGGAAATTAGGCGAATGGTTGAGCTATCCTTGTTATCTTTTGTTTTTGGTATTAATAAATCGCCCCTATCCCTGTTCTCGGCTGCCTGAAAAGCTTCCCTTAAAGTAGACCTCGGGTACCCTCTCTGTAATAGTCTATTTCTTAAATTCCTTGACTCCTGGTAAAAGTTTTCTTTGTCAGAGCAGTTACGGCGCATGCGTAAATATTGGCCTTTTGGAATACCTCTTATAGCAAGCGCTGATATACTGTTATGAGCCCTCCAGCCTCCCAGCATACCAGCTGTGCTTGTTACAGGGTCTCCCTCTGTCTGGTGAGTACACTATATCGTTTACACCACTGACTTGTCCCCTTATGCTAATGACTGAGTGGCATATGGTGTACTTTGTTTATTGATCAGTACACTATTGCAATATATGAATATCTGTGACTAAGTACTCTGCTCTTTCAGACTCACATATGAGTGTCAGACACAGAGTACTTTGTTTTTTCAGACCTATATAAATGTCTGACATATAGCCCCTTTTTTTCACCCTCAGAATTCATCATATATACGGACAAGAAATATATATCTGTATACACAGCACCATCAAGTATGCCAAGGAGCTAAGTACCATCTCATTTTTCTAAGCACAACAATTTTTTATAAAAGGAATTTTTCTGCTTACTTTATTCCCTACGTTGACTACACTGTCATCACCTCCTGATGAGCTGCTGTATGCAGCCGAAAACGCGTTGGGGTTGTCTTTCTATCATTTACATTAGACTTATTATTTTTTTGTTTTGTTTCACTGGATTAATATTTTTCGATCCAGCTTTGCTAAGTAGGGCATCACTAGGGCCATATCTAGGCTTAGGTACGGGGGCAGGGTGTCTCCACCATTAGGGGACATCCCTGTGCTTCAGGACATAGTTCCGTAGGGTCGTCTAGGGAGAGAATTTTTCCCATAGACTTACCCATTATCATCCCCGTTACTATAGTGATTCATTATTGTACCACCTATCTATAATAGGAGGTTCGCTGTTTGCATTTTTATATCAAGAGCATCTGAGTGTATCGATCACTCTTGCTCATACCCACTCATTAATAAAGGTATCAAGTTTCTTAATAAGCACGTCAATTCTCAATTTTCTTTCAAAAGTATTTAAACATAAAAAAAAACTATAGATATATAATTGGTATCACTGTAATCGTACTAACCCAGACAGTAAAATTATCATGTAATTTATTAAGCAAATTGAACATAGAAAAATGTACAATGTAAAAAATCAAAAGCAGTTTTGCATTTTTTTTCCATTCCTCCCCAGAAATCTATATATATAAAGACGGATGTATATATATAATATATGTATGTTCTGCCATCACTCAAAAACACAACCATCGATTTCAACAAAACATCCCTTGCTACCTGGAAAGAAATCTGGTGGGGGGTCACAGTTCTCTAGCACATACCATTTCTGAGATATTTCCATATAATGCAAATATGGCACATCACATGACCTACATTAGCCAATAGAAGCCTGCAGGTCTTTCTCCTCATATCCCAACTGCCATACACACGCTCACATGTTCCTTATCAGCCTATAGAAGCTTGCAGGTCCTTAGTCTCCACATACACACAGTTTTACACCAGGTTACCATAACAACCCAGCCATTTTTCTTCACTGCTGCAGGTCAGCTTTAATGGGGCGGGGCGCTGTGGATGACATTGTTAAGGAGTGTAGAGCTGTGGAGGTTACAGTTCAGGGGGCAGGTAGGGTGACCATTCAGGCCACCCTCAAAAGATGGACTTAAAAACACCGCCCCCAGGACCTGGTAAGCCACACCCCCACCGACTCCGCAGCCGACAGGGATTGAAAAAATTGAGGTAAGAATCTACTTCTGTCAGCTTCAGGGGTGGGAGGACAGTGACTTTCTCCCTGCAGCTCACGCTCAGACAGCACTGTGCTGCTGTCTGAGAGTGAGCTGTTCAAAAAGACACCCCTGCATGAGATATTTCCAAAAATGCATTAGACAGTAGAAGCCTGGTCATATGACCCTTATCAGCCAATAGAAGCTTGCAGGCCCTTAGTCTCCACATACACACAGTTTTACACCAGGTCTCCATAACAACCCAGGCATTTTTCTTCATTGCTGTAGGTTAGCTTTAAAGGGGCGGGGTACTGTAGATGTCACTGTTATAGTGGATGCTGTCGATATATTTTAATGATACACGCAAACATTAAATTAAATAGATGAAATATACATGTGCGAAGCTGGGTCCTTCTGCTAGTATTTAATAAAAATGAATAAATAATTATATATGGATCCCAAAATGGTGTTATACAGATGAGTCATATTCATGGACTTCAATGGGTGTTTCTATCTGCAAAATAGAAAAAGTTGTAAATTTTACATTTAAGGGAGCCTGTCATGTTGAGCATGGTGTGTGAGCCGAAGGTATCATGCTACAGAGCACAGGGAGCTGAGAAGATATACAGTTTTGTGGGAAAATATTTAATTATTTCAAATTCCTGCTCATTCTGGGCTTTGAAGTCGAGGAGGTGGTCCTATCAGTGATTGACAAATATCTCTGTATACATATAGAGGAGAGGCTGTCAATCACTGATATAACCGCCTCCTAGACTTCAAAGCCCAGAATCAACAGGAATTCAAATCAATGAAATATAAGTTTTACTAAATTCTTTCCCATAAAAGAGCATCAGTCTGCTCAGCTCCTCCTGCTCTATAACATGCTGCCTGCAGGTTGCCCTGCATTTTCACAGTGACAGGTTCCCTTTACAGAAGTACGTATTTTATACATCAGTATTTCCTGATACTACTTTGTTTAGAATCTAGTCTTGATTATGGCGAGTTAAATGGAAATGCAGGCAGCCCGTGTAAATGTAATAAAAAAGGAAAAGAGTTAATATTGTCCTCTTTTCTCTCTTGACTCTTCCAGCTTTGCACTCGGGTCCTCCCTGCTGCTGTTTGTTTTCCTTGCTGCAGCAGTGACGCTCCATGTACACAGGTCACTATTACAGACAATTACTGGCCTCAGCTGTGATGCCCCCCATACTCCTGAGGTTAGTGATTGGCTGCATGGTAATCTGGTGCATGGAAAGTCACCTCTGCAGCCAGGAAGGTGACATCAGTGGCGAGGAGGATTGAAGTGCATCACTGTAAACAGCAGGGGAGAAAAGGGGTAAGAATCGCTTATTTTATTACATTTACAGGGGTTGCCATAGCTTTTATTAAAAGAACTCCATAAAAAACTGATGAAAAATACTGATCAAATCTGGATGGTGTAACAGAGGTTGAGCTGTCGTCCTGGTATTTGATGTCTCACTAGAGCTCTGAAAATTCCAGATGAGCAGGTGCTTCTGGATTTATTCTAAGGCTACTTTCACATCTGCGGCACTACGAACTGGCCACCAGTTCCAACTGAGACACATGGGGGGGATTTATAATTTACAGTGTTTTTGAATGAGTTTCAAGTCTGTCTTTGGTTTGTGTGGGTGCTCCTAATTTATGAAATAGTGCACAGTAATAAAGAATGTGGGTTAAGTGTAATGTGGTTTAGCCACTGTCAATGAAAGTGTGCCGGGTGGGGGTGTTTGGAATGGAGTTGCAACTTTTTTCCGACTTTAAATAGTAAGGCTGGTTTCACACGGGCGTGACGGATTTGATCCGGATGTGTTCAGGGTGCGTTCAGTGAAAATGCAGCGATTTTGGCACTAAAACAAGTCAGTTTTGTCTGCGATTGCGTTTAGTTGTTCAGTTTTTTCCGCGCGGGTGCAATGCGTTTTGATGCTTTTTTCACGCGCGTGATAAAAAACTGAAGGTTTACAAACAACGTCTCTTAGCAACCATCAGTGAAAAACGCATCGCACCCGCACTTGCTTGCGGATTCAATGCGTTTTTCACGCAGCCCCATTCACTTCTATGGGGCCTGTCCTGAGTTGCAAACGCAGAATATAGAACATGCTGCGATTTCAAAGCATTGCAGAAGTGATGCGTGAAAAACAACGCTCATGTGCACAGCCCCATTGAAATGAATGGTGCCGGATTCAGTGCGGGTGCTATGCGTTCACGTCACGCATGGCACCCGTGCGGAAATCACGCTCGTGTGAAAGGGACCTTAGTGCGCCAGGAAACAGGTCTAATCACAATCATTTCTCAAAAGCAACGATCTGTTGGAGAGCTCTGGCATTGGCGGGTAAATGTCACAGGATTTTACCCAAATAAAGGCAAGCACAAAAATATGTGACAATTTGCCACCAAAAAAAGATGTACTACGAATTATAAATGGCTCCCATAGTACATACGCTGTCTGATTATCATTGAAAGAATACTTTGATCTAATATGACTTGGACAGTAAGGGTTTGTTTAAATTTCCAGGCTTTATATCCACCAAAGCGTTACTAAATGCATAGAAACTGCAGCATGGACCCCTGATCTTCATATATCACACACTGTTAAGAAAGATGCAGATATCAAAATGAACATAACTGTTAATTCCATACTTGATGTAGTAGATAAGGCTGTCAGTGCCTTTCTTTCGTATTTAATTTTGTAGCATTTACTACCCATACCCTACTGCTAAAATGATACTAAAGGTATATTTATCTACCTGCCTTCCCCTATGTTTCATTATTTTACCCCATAACCAACTTAGGCTACTTTCACACTAGCGTTCGTCGGTCCGCTCGTGAGCTCCGTTTGAAGGAGCTCACGAGCGGACCCGAACGCAGCCGTCCAGCCCTGATGCAGTCTGAATGGAGCGGATCCGCTCAGACTGCATCAGTCTGGCGGCGTTCAGCCTCCGCTCCGCTCGCCTCCGCACGGACAGGCGGACAGCTGAACGCTGCTTGCAGCGTTCGGGTGTCCGCCTGGCCGTGCGGAGGCGTGCGGATCCGTCCAGACTTACAATGTAAGTCAATGGGGACGGATCCGTTTGAAGATGCCACAATGTGGCTCAATCTTCAAGCGGATCCGTCCCCCATTGACTTTACATTGAAAGTCTGGACGGATCTGTCCGAGGCTATTTTCACACTTAGCTTTTTTTTGCCATTTTAATGCAGACGGATCCGTTCTGAACGGAGCCTCCGTCTGCATTATTATGAGCGGATCCGTTCAGAACGGATCCGCCCGAACGCTAGTGTGAAAGTAGCCTTAGTCACCAGGAAGCAGCTTATTGCAGGTTATTTAATTTGGCGTAATGGTATATTGACAAAAAAGTGAATTCAAGTAATGATTAATGTAATTAGTAGGGATGCATACTGTAAGCACATTGCAAATTGCATACAGAACTAGTCAATGCTCCATCAGTGATCAATTTAAAGGAATACATCAAACTTCTATCTAAGGTAGAGTAATAATTTAAAGGGAATGTGTCATAAATATAATATGTATATATATATATATATATATATATATATATACTGTATATATATATATATATATATATATAAAAACAAAAAATAGGAGGCAGCACCGATGTACTATGAAACAACCGGGTGCACGCTCTGAGGCTTGAGAAAGGCTCAATTGTAGAGCCGAAACGTTGCCACACTATGGGTGAATAAATCTTTTGGATTTTGTTTTATCCTATACTGGAGTGCTGCTTTATATATATATATATATATATATATATATATATATATATTATAAATTTGTTTCTCAAATTTATTTTGTGACATTTCCCCCATTCCTTTGATGTCTCAGTCTGTTACCAGGCAACAATATATAGCCTGCTGCCAAAGAAGTCTGCAAGGTTGCCCTCTATGTGATGGCGGTCACTGGGATGGGGCTAATTATTTCTCTGTGGGGGTTTATTATGATACAGGTTAGCTGCACCTTATATATTCATATCTGAAGTTTCCCGACATCACCAGGCAGAATATGCAATAAATGTATTTCCTCCAGTAAAATAAATTCATTAAATGCTGAGTACAGTAGTACATTGAGAATGATAAGTGTTGTAAAAGTGATGCCAGGAATATCAATTTATTTGAAGATGTTATTATCAAAGAAAGAGATTTGTCTAAGGATATGACACTCAGAATATCCATCTGAGAATAAGATCTAATATTAGAACACACTAATCCATAAAAAGACTCAACCACTGATTGATCTATGTATATTAAGGTCACCAAACACAATGTAATTAGCTATGCCAAAATGGGTCCTCTAATGAGGACAGACAAGTAACTCTTTCTCTTGATTAGAAAACTGTGCTCTGTGTAATGGTCTCTACAGTCTCATAGATGTAGATTACATGCAGCATGTGCTATCATTTTAATACATAATCTTGCAGTATAAAGATATGATAGCTATGACTGGGCAGTTAATGTACAGGGTTATTGTCTGTTTAGAAAGGATCGCCAAAAGGGGAAGGGGTCTGCCTTTATGTAAAGTCCTGTCTAAAGCTCACAGTCCGAGCAGACATAAGTGAGAGACATGAACATGTGGAATCACTGTGGGTAGAGATACATGGAGGCAAAAACAATAATAAAATATGAATATTTTATTATTAACCACCTAATATACCAGAGTCCAGAGAAAATCTGCTACTAAACAAGATAGACGAGGCGGCAGATCATAATGAGGTTGTAATAATTGGGTAATTCAACTACCCAGGTCTAACTGACTGGGACAAAGTATTCAAAAATAAAAATACAGCCACAAAATGGGGTATTTTTAAATCCTAAATCTAATTGTGAGAGATACATACCTTATAGGAATAAAAGGTTAAGGAACAAGAATAAACCAATGTGGATAAATAGAACTATAAAGAAAGCAATAAATTACAAAAAGAAAGCATTTAAATTACTAAAACAGGAGGGTGGCGAGGAACCAATGAAAAACTATAAGGAAAAAAATTGAATATCTAAAAAATAATAATAAAAGCAGCCAAACTAGAGACCGAGAGATTAATTGCCAAAGAGAGCAAAACTAACCCTAAAATGTTCTTCAATTATATAACTGGTAAAAAGTATAAATCTGAAGGTATCGGCACTCTACAGAGTAATGAAGGGAGAGTTGCAAAGAGCAATGAGGAGAAAGCAAAGCTATTAAATATAGTTTTCTCCACTGTATTCACTGAGGAAAATAAACTGTCAGATGAAATGCAGAATGTAAAAATAAATTCCCCATTAAAAGTGTCCTGTCTGACCCAGGAAGAAGTAAAGTGGTGTCTTAAAAAGATTATAATAGACAAATCGCCAGGAACAGATGGCATACACCCCCATATCCTAAGAGAATTAAGTAATGTCATAGCCAGACCCTTCTTAGCGTATAGCAAATGTGGTGCCAATATTCCAAATGGGTCCAAAAACAGAGCCCAGGAAATATAGGCCCGTAAGTTTAACATATGTCGTGGGTAAACTGTTTGACCATAAGATTACCGTCATCAATATAAAAATAATTAAAAAATGTTCCCTTTAAGAATGTATTTGAACAATAAATAAAGCTAGATCCATTTGTTGCTAAGAACTAATATTTTGACTAAAAAGCAAACAAAGGTATTTTAAGTTCTCAATCAGATGATACAGGCAATTAAAAACATGGGACAAATACATCCCTTGGTCGGTCCTCAAAGGGCTAAGAGATGCAATCTTGGAGTACCTCAATGAAATTAAGCAAATAACACCATATCAGCATGGCTTCATAAGGGATCGGTTATGTCAAACTAATTTAGTCAGTTTCTATGAGGAGGTAAGTTATAGTCATGACAGCGACGAATCAATGGATGTCATACATCTGGACTTATCCAAAGAATATTTGTCAAAAGACTGTGAAACCAATAGAGGGTGCTGTTCATAACTCACTAGCACCATCTATTGGTTTTCATAGTCTTATGACAGCTAAAAAAACAAGGCAGATTCTGCTCATTTGCATATCTTTCCCATACGCCCATGTTTATACAAATTAGTATTTACATGACAAAACTGTATAGAAAGGTTATTGAATATTATGTTAGGACAATCGGAAAACTTTTTGTCGCCCTGATATTGATCTAGTTGTGCAGGTCCACCCAAGCCTTCCAACAGATGCAAAATAACTTTGAGGTTTACTGGTTCTCAATCAGATGAGAACTGGTTTGGAATATCTAATAGTGCAGAAGGCTGCCATTGTAAGGTATGCTGACTAAGCCTGTCATCTGTCTCATGGATAGATTGATGTGTGTGGTTGTCTATTGTATGTCGTACATAATAGGAGTCTAAGACGCATCCAGCTATTCACTTAATGCTGTTTCCAAACCATTTTGATGGGGTTTCTATAAATTTCTAACCTTTTTTTATGAACCAGACAACCTCTTTTCTTCTGAGAAGGGGGTACCTGGTTGTCTCCCATTGACTTCCATTATACTCAAGTGCTACTTTGGTGTTCGTTCATCACTAGTCAGAAGGTTCACACAGTGGGCAGTAAAAGTTATGTACCTTCCCTGCCTGTGTTTGCTAGACCACGTGCCTGTGGTCAGATGTATTTTGGCACCAACAATACATATACTTGCTGCTGAACATGGCCATATGGCTCTGGGATGCCCTTCTGGGAGAAATATTTCCATCTGGGGACCTTCCGTTGCGGTATGCCAATGGCAACAAATTTTCTAAAGGCCTCTGAGTCCACCAGTTTATATGGCAGTAGTTGGTGAGCTAGCAGTTCCGACAAGCCGGCAGTCAGCCGTTGGGCAAGAGGGTTATCCGGCGTCATCATGTTTTTACGCTCGAACATTTGGGCCTTGGAAGTCTGCCTTTTGCCAGATGAACTCGACGATGGCATGGTGGAAGGTGGAGTGGAGGACAAAGGGGAGGAGAGAGAAGGAGAAGAGACAGGACCTGGAGCGCCGGGAGTGTGGCTTTGTGGGTTCTGACTGTATTTCTCCCACTGGGTTTGGTGATGGGAGGCCTGGTGCCTTTTTAAAGCGGTTGTCCCTAGGTGAGTGTTGGGCTTACCGTGACTTATGTGTTGACAGCACAGGCTGCAGATGGCAACACTATTGTCAGCAGTGGACACATTAATAAAAGCCCACACTGCAGAGCCATGTGCCGGCGTCCTGGGGGCACCGGATGTGACCGTGCATGGTGGATGGCTCGTTCCAGATACATTAGCAGTCTGCTTTTTGCCTCCTGTGCACTGTAAGATCTGCCTGCTTCTCCTCCTTATCTGCTGCTCCATCTCTCCCTCTGAACTCCCCTCCTCTTCCTCTCTTGTGGGCACCCACATGATGTCCATCAACACGTCATTATCATCAACTTCACCACCACTGACATGAGGGATCTCTGAGTAGGCAGCAACAGCAGGGAACACCCTCCTTGTTCTGATCTGGGTACTGTTGTTAGACTGCTGGGTGGCGACCGTTTATACCTCCTCTTCCTGATTCGATGCCAAGAATGGCCACTCAACCAACTCTGGTGCGTCCTTTGACGTAATCGCACGCACCTTCTGCAACTTCCCACTGTGGGGGGTTAGCTCTTCTCCAGATGTCATTCACTCAAGTATCTTCACCAAGTTTCAGGTCTAAACATCACTTTATTTGGGACCTCAGCAAAACAAACATAAATGATACAAAATAAACACCTGCCCGGCTGGGCTCTAACTAAACATAACATAACCTGACTCACCTAAAGCACTGTTCACACACGGCCATAACATGCGGCTTTCCAGGCCCAATGTCCATCATCCTTGTGGCTGTACAGAGCACCGTTCACACACGGTCTAAAGTCCAGTGCCTTTATGGGGGAGTATGGTCCAGTAGTCCTCCTGACTCTGGCTTTGTGACCACTTGCTCCCAAGCGTCATGGCGTCCCCCAACAATCCGGCTAGCATCTAGCCCTGTGGCCCCTCAGCCAGCCCAGCTGAGACCACTCTTCCAGAGCCTGCAGCAGGACTGTGTTTCACAAAACCTCTGTCTCCTTCTCCAGACTGGGAGCCACACCCAAGTCCAGCAACAGGATTAAATACCCTCCCTGGACATGGGCATATTCCAAAATCCCGGACTGGAGCATGGGGAACAGGCACCCACCCAACACATTGCCTCTTCCCAGTAAAAGCCCACCCTGGACTAGCTGGAGCCAGCTAAGCTAACTGTCTTTGCGTCCACCAACTAACTTGGTGGCCACCTATATCTAGGGCCTTTACTCCACCAAGCCCGGGC
Organism: Bufo gargarizans; assembly: GCF_014858855.1. Classification (NCBI taxonomy): domain Eukaryota; kingdom Metazoa; phylum Chordata; class Amphibia; order Anura; family Bufonidae; genus Bufo; species Bufo gargarizans. The sequence continues at coordinate 98,138,599 of NC_058088.1, read as the reverse complement.
CCCTTGGTGACACGCTCCTGGTGACACGCTCCATGCTTCCCCGGGACTTTACTGCACCCATCACTATTAACATTGCCACACCACTTAGGCTCCAGCCTGGTGCACCTGCCTGACCCATACCACCCCCGCAGAATGGCCTGCCTCTTCCTCTGCCTGTCATTTTCAAAATGACCCTGTGACAAAGTCCCTATAGAAGAGCAGTATTTGTGGAAGAAGGTATATCACACCCCTGCCTCAATAAAAAAAATTTGGGTGGCAACTGGTATAAGACACCAGTAGAAATGATTTGTTCCAATACCGTTTGTCACTCTGTGTAGCTGCGGTAACGCAGCAGAACCACACACAAATGCACTATATAGAAAGTATATTATAAGTATATCACACTTTTGCCTCATTCAGTTTTTTTGTGGGGCAACTGGTAAATCACAAACGCTATTGGAACAAATAACGCAGCAGAACGGATAACAAATGCTGCACTACCAAAATGCACTATATAGAAAGTATATTATTGGTATATCACACTCCTGCCGCAATCAGTTTTTTTAGGGGGCAACTGATATATTACACCAGTGGAAATGATTTGTTCTAATAGCGTTTGTCACTGTGTAGTTGCAGTAACGCAGCAGAACCACACACAAATGCTGCAATACCCAAATGCACTACATATAAAGTATATTATAGGTATATCACACCCCTGCCTCAACCAGTTTTTTTTTTTTGGGGGGGGGGGGGCAACTAGTATATCACACCAGTTGAAATTATTTGTTCTAATAGCATTTTGTCACTGTATGTAGCTGCGGTAACAGAACTGCCTAGTGATGAGCGGCAATGGCAATATTCGAATTCGCAATATTTCTAAAATTTTTGGCTGAATATTCACCATAAATTCACAAATTCGAGAATTCGTGATCTCCATTCATTATTTACTTGATTGCAAAAATCGCCAATGTAATGTATTTGCGATAAAAATGTGTGATTAGAATATTTACGATCAACACTAAGAATAGGCAACTTTCCTATTGGTTGCTAGGGATATTACTAAGTGCCGATATTTGCAATAAATTTGCGATAAATTTGCGATAAATTTGCAATTAGCATATTCGTGAATACAAATATATAACACTATATTCTAAATATTAGCAAATTCTCGAAGCAGCGATATTCATGATTAAAATTTGCGATTTGAATATTCGTGCTCAACACTACCGCAAACAAATGCTGCACTACGCAAATGCACTATATAGAAAGTATATTATTGGTATATCACACCTCTGCCTTAATCACTTTTTGGGGGGGCAACTGGTATATCGCACCAGTTGAAATTATTTGTTCCAAGAGCATTTGCCCCTCTTTATAAATGCAGCATCTCAGTAGAAACGCACACAACTGCTGCACAATACAAATGCACTATAATATACTTTCTGTGTTAAGAAAGCATATTATAAGTTTATCACACCCCTCAGTATGTCACACCTATCGATAGCACAACCTATACCAGTCCTTAAAAGGACTTTTGTGACCCTATTAGCTAGTGTTTGGTGTCTCTAACAGTCTGTCCCTGCTCCACACAGTAACCTCTCCCTACACTGGCAAAAGACTGAATGTAAAATAGCGGCCAGATCAGGTTCATTTATAAGGTAGGGGGTATGTCCATGTGCTGAAACATCTCAACTGGCTGTCCTGTACCATCTGATGGATGTGTCAGGGGTCAAAGTTCTTTACAATGTAAAAGAGTATGGCGCCAGCGGACATGCCATATGTTCGCCTGTTCGCCGAACCGCGACCGAGCAAAGTTTGCCGCAAAATGACCACCGGGCGAACCGCAAGGCCATCTCTACTCTCCTATCATCTATTTATCTCCAGGATTGTGACCTTGACAAGGGGACAGCCTCTGCATCTGAAGGACAGAAGGTTTGTACACAAACATAGAAGAAGATTCTTTACGGTAAGAGCAGTGAGACTATGGAACTCTCTGCCTGAGGAGATGGTGATGGTGAGTTCACTAAAAGAGTTTAAGAGGGGCCTGGATGTATTTCTGGAGAGTAATAATATTATAGGCTTAAGCTACTAGAGAGGGGTCGTTGAACCAGGGAGTTATTCTGATTGCCTGATTGTAGTCCTGAAAGATTTTTTTTCCCCATTAAGTGGGGAAATTTGGCTTCTATCTCAGAGTTTTTTTTTTGTCTTCCTCTGGATCAAATTGCAGGATAACAGGCCAAACTGGATGGACAGATGTATTTTTTTCCGCCTTATACTGTAAACTATGTTACTATGATAAAGGTACAATAGGTCCTTAAATACTTAAACAGGTGTCATTTTGCACCTCCTACACCTTGTGGGGATGTGCGATTCTGTCATGTGCATGAGACCTTGGGATGACTGGGATGGGGCTATTACCAATATGTTGCAGTTACTTATTTAGTAGATCCTAGAATAAGCAGAATAATACAGATGTTTCATCCATTGCCTTTGCTGTTGACTGAAAATATTAAAATAGCTGTGTGTTGCAGGAAATGGCATGATTTCATGATACTATATCATAAGATGATAGATGGGATTAAGGCGGCTCAACTGTTCAGTAGAATGGCTGAGGTGCTGAACTGCTGGTTTTGACTCACCCAGTCAAAAAGAGAAGATTTAGAATAAAAAGGTAGCAGGCACACTCATAAATGGGATAAATATAGTGGTTTTTATTTAGTTAAAATACTAAGTATATTAAAATTGGGTAAGTATGTTAGAAAAAGAGGTGGGTGTGGTGGTCTGGGCACTTGGTACGGGTGCCAGATGGGGGGTGGCTGATATTAGGTGATCTTGGGGTAAATCCGTGGAGAATGGTGGCCAAGAGTGGGTGGTATTCAGTCCGTTGACGTAGGTGGTATGGTGTGGTGGGACAAGAAGTAGAGCCTTTTGTGGCTGGCTCAAATAGGTGGGATAGCCTTTCCCAGTAGTTTGTGAATAGTATAGTGGTGCGGGATAAAATGAAAAAAAAAATGGAATAAAATGGAAAAATGTGCAGTCTTATATAGTATAGTTCGTCATCAGGTGGTCCCAAGGTAGTGCTAAAAATAAAAATTTAAATGGTAGAGAGGTACTATACATTAGGTATGTAACATATTGTCCCATAAGTAGCGCTTAAAACAAAATTGCAGTAGGTATAATATAAGGTCTTATATTTCTGGAAAGATATATGGTTCCTGTGGGGGAATTGGTGCTCTGGACCTCGGTGCGGCGTCCCGCACTGTCTTGGGTACAGAGATCACTAAGGCTACTTTCACACTAGCCTTCGGGCGGATCCGTTCTGAATGGATCCGCTCATATTAATGCAGACGGTGGCTCCGTTCAGAACGGATCCGTCTGCATTAAAATGGCAAAAAAAAAGCTAAGTGTGAAAATAGCCTCGGACGGATCCGTCCAGACTTTCAATGTAAAGTCAATGGGGGACGGATCCGCTTGAAGATTGAGCCACATTGTGGCATCTTCAAACGGATCCGTCCCCATTGACTTACATTGTAAGTCTGGACGGATCCGCACGCCTCCGCACGGCCAGGCGGACACCCGAACGCTGCAAGCAGCGTTCAGCTGTTCAGCTGTCCGCCTGTCCGTGCGGAGGCGAGCGGAGCGGAGGCTGAACGCCGCCAGACTGATGCAGTCTGAGCGGATCCGCTCCATTCAGACTGCATCAGGGCTGGACGGCTGCGTTCGGGTCCGCTCGTGAGCTCCTTCAAACGGAGCTCACGAGCGGACACCCGAACGCTAGTGTGAAAGTAGCCTTACCCGCCACGTGGAGATGTCTTCCTTCAGTGCTCCGACCAGTTGTTGCTTGCAGTTAGATTCCTCGGCTGTCGGCGTCCACCTGATGACGAACTATACTATATAAGACTGCACATTTTTCCAATTTATTCCATTTTTTTTTTCATTTTATCCCACACCACTATACTATTCACAAACTACTGGGAAGGGCTATGCCACCTATTTGAGCCAGCCACAAAAGGCTCTACTTCTCGTCCCACCACACCATACCACCTACGTCAACGGACTGAATACCACCCACTCTTCCCCACCATTCTCCACGGATTTACCCCAAGATCACCTAATATCAGCCACCCCCCATCTGGCACCCGTACTAAGTGCCCAGACCACCACACCCACCTCTTTTTCTAACATACTTACCCAATTTTGATATACTTAGTATTTTAACTAAATAAAAACCACTATATTTATCCCATTTATGAGTGTGCCTGCTACCTTTTTATTCTATATCATAAGATATCTATCCTATATGTGTATGTTTATACTTAGTCCTTGCGCTCTGAACTTTGCTAACATGTCACAATATTGAAGTTGTTTTAGTATATTAGTATATCACACATAGTTATGGTGCAAAACATGTTTGTATCATTCTGGAATTGTCTGGCTGTTTCAATCACGAGAAATAACTGAATTAAAGTAGCCTCAATGGGAGGAAATGCTCAAAAACCCCAAACACTGGGGCGTGTTTATAACCGGGGGAGCAATTCCTCCCCATGTGATCCACTGCTAACGGCGATCCCCAGCAAAAATGCATACAATGGAGGATGTCGGCAGCGGACCACATGCACCACAATGACATCCTACACAAGATGGGATAATGTGTGGATGCAAATATAAAAATACATAAATCACTGCGAAAGGTGCACAACAATGATATACAACTGACAACACTGGATAATCGCTCAAGCCAATGTTAAGAACTGAGACTATAGCCAATATATTCCTGTCAGGAAACTGATGCATTCTGAGCGGATCCTTTTCCATTCAGAATACATTAGCATGCAAACTGATCCATTTTTCACTGCTTGTGAGAGCCCTGAACGAATGTTACAAATGGAAAGCCAAAATGTGAATGTGAAATTAGACTAAGAAAAAATAATCACATTAACCGGAACGCAAACAGAACCTGGTGACCTTCTTTTCAGCTGTAGTTCTGCCATTTCCCAGGCTCCTCTTCTGCCATCTAAGATGGTTGCACTGCATCTCAGACTTTCCTGTTGTCCTGTTTGCCCAAACTGCTCAAAGTGCTGGCCAATCCAAGAGCAGGGCTCGACAAGCAGGAATTTCTTGGACTACCAAATGCACTGTGTGCATAAGGTAGTCCCAGAAGTGGTGCAGCCATTTTGGATGATAAAAGAGGATTCGTGTGGATTCTGCAAGCAGCTGAAAAGATGAGAAGGAGGTCTCCATGTATGTTATATGTTCATTCCCTAGGTAATGTGAACTTATTTATTTAAACTGAAAGATCCTTTTAAAGAGTATGACCACTTTACTTAACATTAGACCAGTGATTCTAACCTAGTTGTATATTTGCATACTCTTACATCTTTATTATAACTTTGTGGCTGTTTTCACAATAAGTAAGGCCATTCAACCTCCAACACTCAACAAGTCAACTGTAGCTTTTGGACATCACTCCTGTCTACAAGGTGGCCACAGACGAAGGAGCATGTGACAAAAATATCATCATTCCTGACCAGGTGCAAGAAACTGGGCCATCACTTAAAACTTTCATGGCAAGTCCAGAAAACAGTCAACCTTTAATAGAAATATTGCTTTGTTGACTCTATTTCTGAGACAAAGATGCAACTTCAGTTTAACCAACAATATTATATTTGTGCGTTGCCAAATCTTTACAGTGAGGGATGAAAGATCATCAACAGATCAGACAAGGTAGAAAATGTATATATGTTTTGTACTTGCTGTCTATTCTGTACTATTTTATTCTGTATACTGCCCTATAATGTGTTAGCAACATTTTTGCATATACATGAGGTTGACAAATTTGGAGGAGATCCAGTCACTCCAATCTCTGTTACCATCCAGCTAGTGAGAATATGACCACATGGACAGCTTAGTACAGTGATGGCTAACCTTGGCACTCCAGCTGTGGTAAAACTACAATTCCCAAGATGCCCCCCTTGCTTGGCTGCTCCCAGAACTCTATAGAAATAAATAGAGCATGCTGGGAGTTGTAGTTTCACCACAGCTGGAGTGCCAAGGTTAGCCATCACTGGCTTAGTAGATCAGTTAGCATCAACAATCACCTTCTGAGAGGCAGTCAACTGATAGGCATTCAATAGTGATCCTCTTGGTTTCAATTTTTTTTACTATGGGAGTAGCAATATGACACCATACATACTCTGCTTATTAATAGATGTATGACTACCAGAAGGCACATTTCTTATCTCTGTGCAGTTCTTTACCCTTCTATTTCTTTAAAGGGAATTTCTCACTAGAAAATTCACTGTTAAACCATGCACAATGCCTTGTCAGGCTAGTTGAGCTAAATGTAATAATACCTTTCACCTCACAATCTGTTGCTTCATTGGGGAGAAAAAAAGTATTTTAAATCCAATCAATCCATTTGAATCCATATACAGAGTAGCAGTTACGTATACTGAGACTGGGCCCAAGCCACTTTGTGCACCCTAGCTCCTCTGCCAGCTACTCCCTTTCCGTCTTGATATACTGGACCAGTTTTCTTAATAGTCATCCTGTCTGGCCCTGTCAATCAAGGAGCAGAGATGCAGAAGCAGGAAGAGCAAGGATACACAGAGTCACGGTACTTGTGCCATCTCCAGATTCCTCTCAGTCCCTCTTTACATTTCCATATTCCTTCAATGTGTTTTCCATTACTAAAAATCTGAACATTTTATGTTAAATAAAACCATTTGGAGACTAGAACGTTTTACTGTAAAATATATGTATATATATAATTGAGGTGTATCATAAAATTTAATGTTCTTTGTGTACTATTAGACATAGCTAAATTGATCAGGAATCTGAAATTCTAAATTCTGGTAGTTTGGAGTCTTGTTTTAGCAAAGAACAGTTTTAAATAAGGAATTGTACAAAACCAGAAGTTTGAATGGAGTAAACAATCACAAGACTGTGCTGGTTAGAAAAAAGAGTTTAGAATTGTATTTTAGTGTCCATGCAAAGTATGGCATTCAGACCAAACATTTTATTCATCAAGCCTTTGTACCACTTTTTCTGACACATGTGGGGGATATTTATTAAAGCTTTTACACCTTGGTATTAAAAAAGTTGCAAATTATGGTGCTTGCCATGTTTGTTCCATAAATTCTGACCTTCTCAAACACAAAGTGGTGATAAAAGGGCTCAGCAGGAGGGGATTGGCTTCCCATCGCTGACAAGATTTACTATAACTTGCAACAGAAATTGGCATAAGCTATAGCTTAATTCTACGCTGGCTGGTGTAGACTTCAGTTTCTGGCGCACAGACTCCCAGAGATGTGCCTAATTTATTAAAATTTTAATACATTAGGGACATCTTACTACAGCGGAGGGAGATAATGACTGGTGTATTGGAAACCCTGCATTGATAAATCTCGCCTAAGAGTGTGTGTATCCCTAAAATATCAGTGACAGCCAGTACACTTTTTTTTAGTAGATGGTGTCCGCTGCGGACAGTTAAATTATCCGCGCCACATCTCCTGTTTAAAGTGTGCTCATCCCTAAAATATCAGTGACATCCAGTGCACTTTTTCAGTAGATGGTGTCCGCTGCAGACAGTTATTATCCGCGCCACATCTCCTGTTTAAAGTGTGCGCATCCCTAAAATATCATTGACATATAGTGCAGTTTTTCCGTAGACTGTGTCCTCTTCTGGCAGTGACCTGGCCAGACTTTGGTTTCCCAAAAGCTGCTCGGCGGGTCATGGGAATGACGCCGCCGGATCGCCTGTCGGATCGTCTTCGAACAAATGGCAAATGCTTTCACTGTGGTTCGTCTTGCGCCGGTCCACAAATTTCACCTCTAGAGCAATACTGATGCCACCGGCCATCCCTCTTCATCATGGCCCCAGTTCCAAAAATCAACAACATTTTTGGCTGAACTCGCACTTTTTATACAAATAAATATAAGAATGTTTCCTAACAATTTTTCCTCTAAAATTGATTACATCTTCGGTTTTGTGCGTATTATTGTCAGTCTGTAAAAGTGGGATACTAATCGGACAACATAGTTCCCAGCAGCGACTTGGGAGCCCAAGATGCATCCAGACATCCTTCCCATGCTGTTCCCGAAGCATTTTGGTGGTGTTTCCATCAATTTCCGACCTTTTCCTCTGAACCAGGCACCCTCCCGTCTTCAGAACAGGAAGTACCTGGTTTGATGCTCGGGTTCTTCCATTGACTTCCATTATACTTGGGTGCTCGTTTGAGCGCCCGAACATCCCGATGTATTCAGTCCGAGCCCCCGAGCACCCGAGCGCTATAGGGCTCGATCAACACTAGTAGGGGATAGTTTTTTGTGGAATGACGTGACGGTTAGATTGTTACTATTTTTGGGGGCATACACCTTTTTGATCGCTTGGTGTTGCACTTTTAGTGATGTAAGGTGACAAAAAATGTTTTTTTTAGCACAGTTTTTATTTAACTTTTTTAGTGTTCACCTAAGGGGTTAGGTCATGTGATATTTTCAAAGAGCCAGTCTATACAGATGCGACGACATCCGTATGTAATATGTCTACTTTTCTTTTTTTCCCTATTTTTTTATATTTTTTTTCCTTTATTTTGGAAAAAATTATGCTTTTCTTTACTTGAAACTTAATTTTTTTTATTATAAAAAAACACTTTTTTTCACTTTATTTTACTCTTTATATTTGTCCCACTGTGGGATTTTATCTTTTCAGGGTTTGATCCCTGTTTCAATTCAGTACAATACATTCTGTATTGTACTGGACTGAACTGTCAGCGTCTCACACAGTAAGATGCTGAAAGTTGCCTAGGAGACCAAGCGCTCAGGCTGGATCTCCTGGGCTTCTATAGGCTGGCAGCTCCGAGGCCTGTGTAAGGCATCAGGACTGCCATGGCAACCATCGACCTCCTGTCAGCGCAGCGCGGGGGAGCGATGGAGTCAGAGGGAGCCCTCTCCCTCTGTATATTCCGGATGTGCCGCGGTCAGCTCTGACCGCCGCACGTAAAAGCGTTATTCCACCGCATCACCGCACACACCAATGCTGGCAGATGCAGCAGGGGACCGGCTATAAGTAACAGCTGAGCCCGAGCTGCACCCGCCCAATCCCATCACTTACATGCATTTGAGGATGCGGCAAGGAGCCGCATTCGCTCACGTACATGTATGTAATAATGCAGGAAGGGGTTAAAGGAGCCATGGTGCTCTGGTGACTACTGCATCCCCTTAACTGTTTATTAAATACAACTTTATACTTACAGTAGTGTCTCTGTCTAGTATTACAGCTCAGTCCCACTCACTTGAAAGGGACAAAACTTTAAAATACTATACTACCATGCACAGCTACAGCTTAAAGTACACTATGGAGGAGACAAAAAATCCCTATTGTGTCTGCCGGAGAGGTTTCACTCCAAAACTCATTACAGTTGAGATTTTATAATGACAAAAATGCATTAAACATAGTAACATAGTATATAAGGCCAAAAAAAGACATTTGTCTATTCAGTATGACCTGTTATCCTGCAAGTTGATCCAGAGGAAGGCAAAAAAAAACTGTGAGGTACAAGCCAATTTTCCCCACTTATGGGGGGAAAAATTATTTCCCGACTCCAATAAGGCAATCAGAATAAATGCCTGGATCAACGACCCCTCTCTAGTATCTCTAGCCTGTAATATTATTACACTCCAGAAATTCATCCAAGCCCCTCTTGAATTATTTTATTGTACTCGCCATCACCACCTCCTCAGGCAGAGAGTTCCATAGTCTCACTACTCTTACTGTAAAGAATCCATTTCTATGTTTGTGTACAAACCTTCTTTTCTTCAGACGCAGAGGGTGTCCCCTCGTCACAGTCACAGTCCTGGGGATAAATAGATGAAGGGAGAGCTCTGTACTGCCCCCTGATATATTTATACATATTAATTAGATCTCCTCTCAGTCGTCTTTTTTCTAAAGTGAATAACCCTAATGTTGATAATCTTTCAGGGTACTGTAGTTGCCCCATTCCAGTTATTACTTTAAATGCCCTCCTCTGAACCCTCTTCAGCTCTGCTATGTTTGCCTTGTTCACAAGAGCCCAGAACTCTACACAGTACTCCATGTGTGGTCTGACTAGTGATTTGTAAAGTGGTAGGACTATGTTCTCATTACAGGCATCTATGCCCCTTTTGATGCAACTCGTCATCTTATTGGCCTTGGCAGCAGCTGCCTGATACTAGTTTTTACTGCTTAGTTTGCTGTTTATAAAAATTCCTAGGCCCTTTTCCTTTGTGCATAACTTTACATTTGTCAGTGTTAAACCTCATCTGCCACTTCTCTGCCCAAGCCTCTAATCTATCCAGATCCACCGGTAGCTGTATATTGTCCTGTTCAGTGTTAATTACTTTACACAGTTTAGTGTCATCTGCAAAAATTGATATTTTACTGTGCAAGCCTTCTACAAGATCATTAATAAATATATTGTAGAGAATAAGGCCCAATACTGACCCCTGAGGTACTCCGCTAGTGACAGTGACCCAATCTGAGTGTGTACCATTAATAACCACCCTCTGTTTTCTATCATTGAGCCAGTTACTTACCTACATACAGACGTTTTCTCCCAGTTCGAGCATGATCATTTTATATACTAACCTTTTATGTGGTACAGTGTCAAATGCTTTGGAGAAGTCCAGATATACGACATCCATTGATTCGCCGCTGTCAAGACTAGAACTTACCTCCTTATAGAAACTGATTAAATTAGTTTGACATGACCGATCCCTCATGAAGCCATGCTGATATGATGTAATTTGCTTGTTTTCTTTGAGAGTCTCCAGTCTCCAAGATAGCATCTCTTAGAAAACCTTCAAATAGTTTACCCACAACAGATATTGAACTTACCGGCCCATAGTTTCCGGGTTCTGTTTTTGCACCCTTTTTGAATATTGGCACCACATTTGCTATACGCCAATCCTAGTCAGTATAGAGTCTGTAAATATCAGAAATAAGGGTCTGGCTATGACATTACTTAATTCTCTTAGGATACGGGGGTGTACCCCATCTGGCCCTGGCAATTTGTCTATTTTAATATTTTTAAGTCTCTGTTGTACTTCTTCCTGGGTCAGACAGGGCACAGGGGAATTTACTTTTACATTCTGCATTTCATCTGACAGTTTATTTTCCTCAGTGAATACAGTGGAGAAAAAATATTTAATAGCTTTGCTTTCTCCTCATTGCTCTCTAAAACTTCCCCCTCATTGCTCTGTAGAGGGCCGACACCTTCAGATTTATACTTTTTACCATTTATATAATTGAAGAACATTTTAGGGTTAGTTTTGCTTTCTTTGGCAATTAATCTCTGTCTCTAGTTTTGGCGGCTTTTATTTGTTTTTTACATATATTTTTTTCCTTATTGTTTTTCAGTGCTTCCTCGCTACCCTCCTGTTTTAGTGATTTAAATGCTTTCTTTTTGTCATTTATTGCCTTTCTTACAGTTCTATTTATCCACATTGGATTCTTCTTGTTCCTTAACCTTTTATTCCCATAAGGTATGTACCTCTCACAATTAGATTTTAGGGTGCTTTTAAAAATATCCCATTTTGTGGCGGTATTTTTTATTTTTGAGGACTTTGTCCCAGTTAGTTAGGCCTATGACCTCTCTTAGTTGACTAAAGTTAGCTTTTTTGAAGTTTGGTATCTTTGTTCCTCCCTGTAGAAACGCTCGTTTGAAGGATAATTAGAAGGTTATTACTTTATGGTCACTATTTCCCAGGTGTCCCCCAACCTGCACATCTGTTGTTCTGTCAGGTCTATTGGTTAATACTAAGTCCAGTATAGCTGTCCGTCTAGTCTGGTCCTGAACCAGTTGGGAAAGGTAATTGTCTTTGGTTATTGCCAAGAACCTGTTTCCTTTATGAGATGTACAGCTTTTAGTTTCCCAGTCTATATCTGGGTAGTTGAAGTCCCTGATAATAAGATGAGATCCAAAGAGCTGTCACTATCAGTGAAGCAAGCCATCATTAGGCTGAAAAAACTAAACAAACCCAACAGCGAGATAGCAAAAACATTAGGTGTGACCAAAACAACTGTTTGGAACGTTCTTAAAAAGAAGGAATGCACTGGTGAGCTCAGCAACACCAAAAGTCCCGGAAGATCCTGGAAAACATCTGTGGTGGATAACCGAAGAATTCTTTCCCTGGTGAAGAAAACACCCTTCACAACAGTTAACCGGATCAAGAACACTCTTCAGGAGGTAGGTGTATGTGTTTCAAAGTCAACAATCAAGAGAAGACTTCACCAGAGTGAATACAGAGGGTTCACCACAATATGTAAACCATTGGTGAGCCTCAAAAACAGGAAGGCCAGATTAGAGTTTGCCAAATGACATCTAAAAAAGCCTTTAAAGTTATGGAACAACATCCTATGGACAGATGAGACCAAGATCAACTTGTACCAGAGTGATGGGAAGAGAAGAGTATGGAGAAGGAAATGAACTGCTCATTAGTGTTGAGCGCGAATATTCGAATATCGAATTTTTTTTGCGAATATCGGCACTTCGTTAATTCGCAAATATTTCGAAATATAGTGATATAAATTCGATATTTCGAATATTTTTTTTATTTTTTTATTGTTATATTTTTTTCTTTCCCACTTCCCTAAAGTTGTTCTTACCTGTCCTTTGGATTCCTGGCTTCCTAGCTGCTCCAGTCAGTGCCCGTTGCCGCTTCTGCCGACTTCCATGCTCATGGAGCGTCCCCATCACCATGGGAACGTCTCCATATACTAGAATGTACTGTCGGATTTGAGAATTACGTTGAAATCGCAATTCGATTATTTCAAGTTATAATAATCGCATTTCGATTTTAAATTAAAGGCTGCTCTCCTATTGAAATAGCAATGCGATTAATTCAAGTTATAAAAATCGAATTTCGATTTTAACTTAGCACTGCTAAGTTATAACTTGAATTAATCGCAATGCTATTTCAATAGGAGAGTAGCCTTTAAGTTACAATCGCAATACGCGATTATTTAAATCGCATATTAATCGCGATAACAAGAATAATGACGAATATTCGATTTCAACTAATATAAAACGAATATTCTATCGAATATTCGCGAATTTCGTCTAAATCGAATATGGCACCTGCCGCTCATCACTACTGCTCATTATCTTAAGCATACCACCTCATCAGTGAAGCATGGTGGTAGTGCCATGGCATGGGCATGTATGGCTGCCAATGGAACTGGTTCTCTTGTATTTATTGATGATGTGACTGCTGACAAAAGCAGCAGGATGAATTCTGAAGTAAACTCATTGGACGGCACCTCACAGTGCAGATGGACAATGACCCAAGGCATACTGCAAAAGCAATCAAAGAGTTTTTTAAGGGAAAGAAGTGGAATGTTATGCAATGGCCAAGTCAATCACCTGACCTGAATCCGACTGAGCATGCATTTCACTTGCTGAAGACAAAACTGAAGGGAAAATGCCCCAAGAACAAGCAGGAACTGAAGACAGTAGCAGTAGAGGCCTGGCAGAGCATCACCAATGATGAAACCCAGCATCTGGTGATGTCTATGCATTCCAGACTTCTGGCTGGAATTGACTGCAAAGGATTTGCAACTAAGAATTTAAAAGTGAAACTTTGATTTATGATTATTATTCTGTTCAATTACTTTTGGTCCCTTAACAAGTGGGAGGCACATATGGAAATTGTTGTAATTCCTACACTGTTTACCTGATTAGGATGTAAATACCTTCAAATTAAAGCTGATAGTCTGCAGTTAAATCACATCTTGCTCGTTTCACTTCAAATCCATTGTGGTGGTGTAAAGAGCCAAAAATGTTAGAATTGTGTTGATGTCCCAATATTTATGGACCTGACTGTATATCTTCTCGGACTGTGGGCTTTAGACAAGACTTTACATAAAGACCAGCCCAGTCATAGCTATCATCCAGCCTTGTCTCAGTTATTCCCACTATGTCATAGCCCTCCTCACACATCACTAATTCCAGTTCACTAGTTTTATTAGTCAGGCTTCTGGCATTAGTATACATACAATTAAGAGGTTTACGTGTATTTTTTACCCTACACCTTTCCTTCTGAACTGTTCTAGTCCCTCCTTCCATTCCTCCTCTAGTCCCACTACCTTGCTCCTAGTCTCTATCTGCACTATCTTCCCATCCTATAATGTAATCACCCTCCCCCCAGTCCCTAGTTTAAACACTCCTACAACATTTTAGCCATATTCCCCCCCAACACAGCTGCCCCTTCCTCATTGAGGTGCAGCCCATCCCTACGATAGAGCCTGTGGCTGACAGAGAAGTCGGCCCAGTTCTCCAGGAACCCAAACCCCTCCTTTCTACACCAGTTCTTGAGCCACTTGTTAACCTCCCTAATCTCCCACTCTTGTGTCGCTCGTGGTACAGGCAGTATTTCTGAAAACACTGCCTTTCAAGGTCCTTGCCTTAAGCTTTTGACCTAAATCCCTAAAATAATTTTTAAGGAATCTCCACCTTCCTCTAACTTTGTCATTGGTTCCAATATGGACCATAACCGCTGGGTCTTCTCCAGCCCCTCCCAGTAATCTGTCAACCCGATCTGTGATGTGTCAAACTCTAGTGCCAGGAAGACAACACACTGTTCGGCGATCTTTGTGACAGATTGCCCTTTCTGTACCCTAATAATAGAGTCTCCACTGCCAGCACCTGTCTGGCCTGCCCTGCTCTCATGGTCCCCTGCTTACTGGAGCTGACATTCCCTGACTGGCAGAGGAAGTGTCCGGCTGCAGCAGTGCTGTCCCTGAACCGACATCCCCCTCATCTGCCAACCTTGCAAACTTGTTAGGGTTTGACAGATCAGAGCTAGCCTCCCTGGCACTCTTCCCTATACTCCACTTTCTAACTGTTACCCAGCTAGCTACCTCACTTTCCTCAGCCTCCTCGCTTTCCCCTCCCCCTCAACTACCCCATAGAGTGCTTGCTCAGTGAGCAGCAAACTCTTTTCCAAATTGTTATTGCTTCTCCGTGTTGAAACTCGCCCGTTTAGATACTCAATTTGTGATTCCAAACGGGTAATTTGCTCACATTTTGAACAATGATATATGCCCTCGAATGACTGTTCCATGGCTGTTCCAGGACTGCACTGGATTGCGCTGTCAATTATGGAGCACATACTAATGAGGATTGCACAATGAAAGCATAAAATACAATATAATGCAGTAATAAGAAACTGCATTTTTTTTATTTATCACAGTGCCTGTAGACGGAGCAGGCAAGTGATTAATCACAGTATATTCTCAGCTGCTTTGGAATGAACCTTGCAGCAGAAGCAAGTCACAGTTAACAATAAATTCAGATACAGCCACTCTGCAATGCACACAAATAATTTAGCTCTCAAATAATCCCTCAATTAATCAGAGGTTGCACACTTATACAAACACACACTTAAATCAAACACGCGACGCGCAAACTCGCGTTATATGCCTGCTTATATAAATGGAGCTCCCAAAACCAGCCTGTTTTGTTTCCTCTGGATTCCCAAAAAGTTGAACGTGAAGAATTTTGTGCCAAGTCCAGGGACTTTTTTTCTCATCCATACTGCACTTCAAGTGACACTGATGTTTTTGAAGATTTGTGAAGCTCTTGAGATGGCAGCACCTCCCTCTAACATAATACGCTTCTACAACTGGTTGTGTCTTTTAGGCCGGTTTCACATCTGCGTTTTGAACTCCAACATATATCCCCTCTGGATCCCAATATAGCGGATGGGCATCCAGCAGTGCCAGTGGTATCCGGCCATGCTGAATGCAGTGAGCTGTTCACAGCGCAGATGTGAATGTGGCTTTATACAACAGTTGAACATATTGTCTTCTGTCTGGACCATTACACTTGTATCAAAAGTCCTTCTCTATGAAGCGTTCTGACCTTGTTTTTTCATATATGGGATATCACAACTAAAGGTAAAGAGCTGTGCCTGGTAAGAAATGTTGTGAGGATAGGCCATCAGTTTTAAAGAACCCATTTAACTGTTCCAACCTATTTAAACACTCATAAATTAGCGTTCACTGTGTTATATTTCCTACATTCGGTTTATGTTCCCTATCTCTAAGAGAACCAACCCTTCTAAGTACTCTCAGGTCATTGAATATATTGATTGTGTCTGTATTCATGACATCTGTTCAGGACCTTCTGATAATACAGATATTTTAAAGAAGAAATTCATCATATAATGAAAAGGATGAAATCAATATCATGACTCTTCTTTTTTCTCAGACCAGTCATGGCACATGATCCTGATGTTAATTCTGCTATTCACTTCTTCATGGGAAGAATCGATCCCATGTCATGGTTTGCAGTGGCTTCTAATGTAAAGACACAGGCTGCATACTAATGTACCAAACCCACTGTGCTGTCTCTCCTGTTTAATAGAGTAGACGGCTAGCGCTTAAATCTAAATTATTTTTTTCTTGAATTAAAGTATTGTATGATAGAGGCTAAATAATAACGCACAATTGATGATAAGGAGAAATGTAACATCTTGATACATTTTATTTCATAAATGCTTTAGCTAAGTAGTTATTGACTAAATGTAGAATGAGTGAATTGTTGCTGACAACACTGGTGTCTAAAGCAATAAAGTACTCAGAGTAAAGATATAGCTTTAGAAACATCCCATCAACCATGCATTCAGAATGAAAATACATTTTACTAGCTTCATCCTCTGTACAGAAATAAATTCCTTATGTTTGTACTGAGCAAATATAGAATGTAACACGGGATCAGTGAGACAACTTTTGGGATCACAGCCAGTACAGCTTTACAAAAAGATAACACACACTGTAGAAGGTTGTCCACTTCAGCACGACATTCAATGCATTCATAATGAGTCCTAAAGTGGCTTGTGACTCTTGGTTTCTTCTATGATCTGATAAAATGCTGGGAATTTTTTTTCCATATGGGTTAGAATTCATATTCCATGTATGGGCAAAACAATGTATTATTTTTATGGTTTAATATACAGTAATGTGATTGATATATATTTAAGGCCTAAGATTGGTCAAACACAGGAGATACCTGAGAGTATGAGCAACAGCTATCTCAACGGAGTCCCCCCTTCCACATACACATGCTCGAGCATGAATGTTTTCTGAATGACCATCAATTTAGCTCTGCCATAAATATGATCGTGTGTTGACTGATGATGACTGATACAGATTAAAAAAACTTGGCTGTGATGCCAACTAGTTTATTAGAATGAACAAAAAGGGATGAAATCTAGAGGCTAAGCATTTTACCACTGGAGCAGTAGCTTTATAAGGCCATATTAGTATTAGTAATAGGGCTTTGTGAAGGAGGCGGTCCACTGTTGAAATGTGTAAATGTCATTGTTTTGTCAAGATTGTGCTTTATACATAAATAGCAGTATTTAAATCTCAAATTATACAAGGACATGAATATATTTAAAAGCAGAACTAACAAATTCATAAAAAATGGTTTCGCCATCAAAAAAAATATCAAATAACTATGACAAAAATGGTTTTGACATCACTAAACATTAGTGTTGATCGAGCACAAAAGTGCTCAGATGTCCTGGGTGCTTGCGTCAAACACCTTAGGATGCTTGGGTGCTCGGTAGAATAGATGTCAATGGGAGAACCCGAGCATTAAACCAGGCACCCCCTGCTATGAAGCGGGGAGGGTGTCTGGTTCTCAGAAAAAGGTTGGAAATTGATGGAAACATCACCAAAATGATTCGGGAACAGCATGGGGAGGATGTCTGGATGCATCTTGGACTCCCAGGTCGCTGCTGGGAATGATGTTGTCCGAGTAGTACACCACTTTTACAGACTGACAATAATACGCACATAACCAAAGATGAAATCGATTTTAGAGGAAAAATTGTTAGGAATATAACTATATATTTACTTGTATATAAAGTGCAAGTGCTGTAAAAAAAATTACAAGGAAGAGGCACTCTGATACAACCTGTATATCACATAATGGAGGGGCTCATTCACATTGTAGTACAATTGTTCAGGTAGTGGAACTCCTACACACATAATGTCTATGCACTAAGTGAAAGGGCTTCCAAACATTACAAAGAACCGGCACTCCAATACATTCTTTATTACACATAAAGTAGGGCATCATACACCCTTGAAAAATTATGATTAATGGCTTGCTGGTGACCCTCAAAAACATTAGGAGCAAGGGCCTGCTGGTGACCCTCTAAAACATTACGGGCGAGGGCCTGCTGTTGAGCTGACCATCTAAAACATTTGGGGTGAGGGTCTGCTGCAAAGATAACTCTCTAAAACATTAGGGGTGAGTGCCTGCTGGTGAGCTCACCATTGAAAAAAGAATGGATGAGTGCCTACAGCTTAGCTAACCATTAAAAAAATTATGGGCGAGGGCCTGCTGGTGAGATGACCCTGTAGAATAATATGGTTGAGGGCCTGCTGGTGAGCTGACCCTCAAAAACATTATATGTGAGGGCCTGCTGGTGGGTTGACCTTCTAAAAGATTGTAGTTGAGGGCCTGTTTGTGAGCAGACCCTGTGAAAAATTATGGTTGAGGGCCTGCTGGTGAGCTCACCCTCAAAAACATTATATGCGAGGGCCTGCAGGTGAGCTGACACTCTGAAAGATTGTAAGTGAGGGCCTGCTGGTGAGCTCACCCTCAAAAACATTATATGTGAGGGTCTGCAGGCAAGCTGACCCTTTAAAAGATTGTAGGCGAGGGCCTACTAGTGATCTGACCCTCTAAAACATTATATACAAGGGCCTGCATGTGAGCTGACCCTCTAAAAGATTGTAGGTATGGTCCTGCTTTTGCACTGACCCTCTAAGACATTATATGCGAGGGCCTACAGGTGAGCTGACCCTCTAAAAGATTGTAGGTGAGATGACCCTGTAAAACATTATATGCAAGGGCCTACAGGTGAGCTGACCCTCTAAAAGATTGTAGGTGAGGGCCTGCTGGTGAGCTGACCCTCTAAAACATTACATGCGAGGGCCTTTAGGTGAGCTGGCCCTCTAAAAGATTGTAGGTGAGGGCCTGCTGGTGAGCTGACCCTCTAAAACATTACATGCAAGGGCCTGAAGGTGAGCTGGCCCTCTAAAAGATTTTAGGTGAGGACCTGCTTTTGAGTTGAGCATCGAAAAAATTATGAGTGAGTGCCTGCTGCTGAGCTGACCATTGAAAACATTATGGGCGAGTGCCTGCTGCTTAGCTAACAATTGAAAAGATTATGTGCGAGGGCCTGCTGGTGAGCTGACCCTGTAAAACATTATATACGTGGGCCTGCTGGTGAGCTGACCCTCTAATAGATTGTAGGTGAGGGCCTGCTGGTGAGTTGACCATCTAAAACATTATGGTTGAGGGCCTGCGGGTGAACTGACCCTCCAAAACATTATATGCGAGGGCCTGCTGATGAGATGACCCTCTAAAATATTGTAGATGAGGGCCTGCAGGTGAGCTGACCCTCAAAAACATTATATGCAAGGGCCTACAGGTGAGCTGACCCTCTAAAAGATTGTAGGTGATGGCCTGCTGGTGAGCTGACCCTCTAAAACATTATATACGAGGGGCTACAGGTGAGCTGACCCTCTAAAAGATTGTAGGTGAGGGCCTGCTGGTGAGCTGACCCTGTAAAACAATATGGTTGAGGGCCTACTGGTGAGCTGACCATCAAAAACCTTATATTCGAGGGCCTTGCTGGTGAACTGACCCTTTAAAAGATTGTAGGTGAGGGCCTGCTGGTGAGTGGACCCTCTAAGACATTATGGTTGAGGGCCTGCTGGTGAGCTGACCCTCTAAAACATTATATGCAAGGGCCTACAGGTGAGCTGACCGTCTAAAAGATTGTAGGTGAGGGCCTGCTGGTGAGCTGACCCTCTAAAACATTATATGCAAGGACATGCAGGTGAGTTGACCCTCTAAAAAATTGAAGGCGAGGGCCTGGTGGTGAGCCAGCCCTCTAAAACATTACATGCGAGGGCCTGCAGGGGAGCTGGCCCTCTAAAAGATTGCAGGTGAAGGCCTGCTGCTGAGCTGAGAATCGATACAATTATGGGCGAGTGCCTGCTGCTGAGCTGACCATTGAAAAAGATCATATGCGAGGGCCTGCTGATAAGCTGACCCTGTAAAACATTATGGTTGAGGGCCTGCTGGTGAGATGACCCTATAAACCATTACATGCGAGGGCTTGCAGGTGAGCTGGCCCTGTAAAAGATTGGAGGTGAAGGCCTGCAGGTGAGTTGACCCTCTAAAAAATTGTATGTGAGGGCCTGCTGGTGAGCTGACCCTCTAAAACATTATATGCGAGGGCCTACAGGTGAGCTGACCGTCTAAAAGATTGTAGGTGAGGGCCTGCTGGTGCACTGACCCTCTAAAACATTATATGCATGGGCCTACAGGTGAGCTGACCCTCTAAAAGATTGTAGGTGAGGGGGGGGCAATTCAGGCCTTGTTCATTTTTATAAGAGTCAACCTGTCAGCGTTGTCAGATGGAAATTTTTGGAGCAATTTTTCCACAAGGATCTTCTGGTATTGCACTATTATGCTTGTTTTCTCCACCACAGGAACAAGAGATGAGAAGTTCTCTTTGTAGCGGGGGTCAAGAAGGTTGAACAACCAGTAATCGGTGTTGTCCAAAATGCGTAAAACGAGTGGGTCACGGGATAGGAAGCCTAACATAAAGTCAGCCATGTGTGCCAGAGTCCCAACAAGCAAGACTTCACTGTCGTCATCAGGAGGATGACTCTCAATCTCCTCATCCTCTTCCTCCTCTTCTGCCCACAAATGCTGAACAGATGGTATTAAACTTTCATGGGTACTACACTCTGTAGCGGAGGCAACTGTCTCCTGCTCCTTCTCCTCCTCATCATCATCATCTAATTTGCGCTGAGAAGACGAACTGAGGGTGGCCTGGGCTATCACCCTGTTTAATGTCTTCCCCTATTTCCACCTCTTCCACATACAAAGCGTTGGCCTTAATTGTGAGCAGCGAGTGTTTGAGTAGACACAGAAGTGGGATGGCGATGCTGATAATAGCCTTATCGCCGCTCACCATGTGTGTTGATTCCTCAAAGTTTCTTAAAACCTCACAGAGGTCAGACATACATTCCCACTCTTTGCTTGTGAATAGCGGAAGCTGACTGGAAAGGCGACGACCATGTTGCAGCTGGTATTCCACTACTGCCCTCTGCTGCTCACAAAGCCAGGCCAACATGTCGAACGTGGAGTTCCAGCATGTGCTCACGTCGCACAAAAGGCGATGAGCTGGCAATTTCAAGTGCTGCTGCAGCGTTGACAGACCAGCTGAAGCTGTCGATGACTTGTGGAAAGGTGCACAAACGCGGCGCACTTTCACCAGTAGCTCAGGCAAATTGGGGTAGGTTTTGAGAAACCGCTGAGCCACAAGGTTGAACAAGTGGTCTAGGCATGGGATGTGTGTGAGCTTGCCCAGCTCCAAAGCCGTCACCAAGTTACATCCATTATTACGCACAACCATGCCTGGTTGTAGGTTGAGTGGCAAGAGCCACAGCTCATTCTGGTCTCTTATCCCCTACCCAGTGGTCCACTTGTTCTGATGTTTAATGCATTTGAAGTACCTAAGCTGATGCATGTTCTCTTGAATATACAATCCTTGGTATCATGAACTTAAACAGCTATATCCCAGTGAAATTATCCCATGGAGTAAATGGAATCAATTTTTCATAAAAATCATGTATCTTATTAATTTCTTTCATGAGAATCATGCACGTTATTATTCTTAAAATTTTCATGAGAATCATGCATCTTATTATTATTATACTTTTTCATATTTTTTCATAGGAATCATGTATTTTCTCATACGAAATATGTGTTATATTAATTAAGTATTTACATAGATTTCTTTCTATTTTTGTTGTTTCTCTGTATTACATGAACCATGTATTTACAAATGTTTATTTATTATTTCTCACATCAGCCTGATGAAGGGCATCCTTTCTGCCCGAAACGTTGTTTCAAAAAGGACCACTATGTCCGGCTAATGCAAATAAAAATCACTTAATCATAAATTGGAGTGTTGTTTAAATTGTTGAATGGTCTCTTATCCCCTGCCACAGCTCTGCGGCGGTGTGCTGTTTGTCCCCTAAGCATATCAGATTCAGCACGGCCTGTTGCCGCTTCCCCACTGCAGTGCTACACTGCTTCTAGCTACCTGACTGGTGCTGCACAGAGATAAATTGGAGGTGGAAGTGGAGGTGGAGGAGAAGTGGGGGTTGGAGCCACTAACATAGGTTGTGGCGCAAACCCTGATGGAATTAGGGCCCGCAATCCTTGGTGTCCGTAGCACCTGTGCCATCCCAGGGTACCCTTCCACAACGTTTACCCAGTGTGCTGGAATCATGACTTCAGATGCAAAAAAAATGACGAATATTCTAAAAAACAAATATATAGCACTGTAGTGCTATATATTCGTTTTTTAGAATATTTGTCATTTTTTTCCATCTGATGTCATGATTCCTCCCTGCTTAAGTTGCTTGACAAGCAACTTAAGCAGGGAGGAAGCATAACTTCAGATAGAAAAAGATTGTGAATATTCAAAAAAAATATATATATAGCACTATATTCAATATAGTGCTATATATTCCTTTTTGAACCATGCCTTAATTGATCGCGAAATATTCGCATATTCTGCAATCATTACATTGCCGATTTTTTTACCCAAAAAAGACGAATATTCGAAAAACAAATATATAGCACTATATTCGAATTCTCGAAGTTGAGATAATCGAGATAAATATTCGTAATTCGAATATTCGCGCTCAACACTACACAGGAGATGTAGCGAAGCTAATGTCACTGTCCGCAGTGGACACTGTCTACGGAAAAAGTACACTGGATGTCACAGATATTTTTTGGATGCGCACACGTTACACAGGAGATGTAGCACAGATAATGTCGCTGTCTGCAGCGGCCTAACTATTGCACGCTATTTAGCGCAGGATGCGCTAAAAATAGATATTGCTGCCACACACAATAGTCTTTAAAACAACTTTTGAGTCTGTAAAGTTTTAGCAATTTAGTGCAGGTTGCACTAAAAATATATATTGCTGCTGCCACACACAATAGTCCTTAAAAGTAATTTTGGGTCTCTCCCTAACCTATCTTTCCCTTTCTCAGCACAGCTCTCCCTGACTAACACTGAGCCGAACACTTGTCATCGGGTGCTATACAGCACCTGATGACACGTTCCGGCCTGTCAATCACTGTAATGCCAGTAACCAACATGGCTACGGCATTACAGTGAAGGGCAGTACTTACCTGCCAACAAACGTGCGGGGAGGAGACTTGAGCATTGCACTTCAGCACATGTGGTATTCAGCCGAATACTGCCATGTGCCAAGCATCGAGATGCTCGAGTCGAACTGGTGTTCGGCCGAGCATGCTTAATCAACACTACTAAACATCAAATAACTATGACAGTGTTGTGAAGCATAGGAGAGGAAGAATACAGAAGACACCTATATTCAAACATTGCTATTGACCTCCCTTCACCACTCCATTTAGTAAATCAAATGCTATCCATTAGTGTTTACCACATCCCACTGCAAAGCAGATTGGAATTTGCTGCTAGTGATACAGGTTACAACTACGGAGTAAGGTGGCAGAAGACTGATGCAAACTTATATGTAGCAGACCAATAAGATGCCAAGGAAGAGAAGTGCCAGCAAAAGATAAAGCCAGGAGAAAAAGTAGTAGTCAAATGTATA
Source organism: Bufo gargarizans (assembly GCF_014858855.1). NCBI lineage: Eukaryota > Metazoa > Chordata > Amphibia > Anura > Bufonidae > Bufo > Bufo gargarizans. Next base: position 98,114,883 of record NC_058088.1, on the reverse strand, counting down.
GACATGGGGTTAATCCAGAAACAAGTTTAAGTCAGGAGAGTATTTAAAAGCCAAATCAGAAGTCAAGGGGAAAACTCAGAAATAAGCCTCGGTCAGTATACAGGAAGGTCTAACAGGAATGCAAAACTGACTGAACGTAGAGCTCATTACAGGAACCAGGATTCAAAATCACAGGCAAAGTGTCAGGCAGCAAGGGATACAGATGCAGTCTCACCGGAAGCATGTCACCAAGTGAAGAGGTGTCTCTCATTCTCCCTGGTGGTCTCCGGCCCTCCAGTGGGACATCCCTCACCCCTCACTGGCCACGAAGGGTGGGGTGTCACCCTCGGAGGGCGGAGCTAGTAAATGTGTGCAATTTACGCGTGCTTGTCACTCTGTGAGATTCACTCTGGATCTTGGTACTGCTGGAAGATGGCACGCCGTCATTCCCAGTGCTGAGGCTTGTCAGAGGTCCCGATACCTCGGAACCCGTAGCTTCAGCTGTTGCCAGCTGAAACCTCTGTTGTTATGTCTCCTGACTTAGACATTTGGTGGGAGGTTCCTTCCTCTGCACACTCTCAGCCCTCACCTGTGCTTCCCTGGTTTAAGGGGGGAAGGATATTTAAACCTAGTCTTTTCTCCTACTCACTGCTGATTATTCAGTTATTTCCCTGGTTCTGGATCTGAAGCTATCTGGTGAGTGGTTTCTCTGGTTATTGACTCTGGCTTTGGTTTTGGTTGTCTTCTGGTTCTAGTGTCCTGGCTTACATTTACTGACCATTCTCGTGTTGACCATTCTCCCTATTGACCATTGCATAGTGTCACAGTATTTTCTTTGAGGTTTTGCACAATGGCGGCCCGTGTGCCCAGCCACCAGACACCCTGCTATTTGACACCTGGGAAGGGCTCTGCCAAAGTCCCCCTTCCTACTGGAGGCGGGTGAAGAGTACCCCGGCCCTCAAGGGTGTTTAAAGTGTGACGACGTGCGCAAAGTGTGTCTGGTATGCCTTGTTCGCTGGCAGTCAGTTTGGTTTTATCATTACATTATCATTACACAAAGTCAACAGTCAGTGTCAGACTTAAATCCCTCGCCTGGCTCTGGGATGGGACTCCAAGCCAGAAACCAGATTGGCTTCAAGGCTTAGGGTCCATTCACACGTCCACAAGTTTTTTGCGGTCTTCAAATTGCCGATCCGCATTTTGCGGACCGCACATGGCCGACACTATGATAGAAATGCCTATTCTTGTCCGTGGCTGCAGACAAGAATAAGGCCTCTTTCACACGAGCGTGTCCGGATAAGGTCCTGATGCGTTGCAGCAAACCCGCGCGAGTAGGTACCCAATTGCAGTCAGTTTCGACTGCGATTGCGTTCCGTTGTTCAGTTTTTATCGTGCGGGTGCAATGTGTTTTGCACGCGCATGATGAAAAACTGAATGTGGTACCCAGACACAGAAGTTGAGGTTTGGGTTCAAGGTTGTGTAGATTCTATTATTTTCTCTTATAACATGGTTATAAGGGAAAATAATAGCATTCTGAATACAGAATGCATAGTACAATAGGGCTGAAGGGGTAAAAAAAAATATAGAAAAAATGTAACTCACCTTAATCCACTTGTTCGCTCAGCCGGCATCTGTTCTGTGTTCTTTTTTGAGGAATAGGACCTTTGATGACATCACTGCGCTCATCACATGGTCCATCACATGATCTTTTACCATGGTGATGGATCATGTAACGGACCATGTGATGAGCGTAGTGACCTATTCCTCAAAGAAGAAGACAGAAGAGATGTCGGCTGTGCGAACAAGTGGATTAAGATGAGTAAAAAAATTTTTAACCCCTCCAGCCCTATTGTACTATGCATTCTGTATTCAGAATGGTATTATTTCCCTTATAACCATGTTATAAGGGAAAATAATAAAGATCGGATCCCCATCCCAATTGACTCCTAGCAACCGTGTGTGAAAATCGCACCGCATCCGCACTTGCTTGAATCGCACCGCATCCGCACTTGCATTCAATTCTATGGGGCCTTACGTTGCGTAAAAAACGCACAATATAGAACATGCTGCGATTTTCACGTAATGCAAAATTGATGTTTGAAAATCACCGCTCATGTGCACAGCACCATAGAAATGAATGGGTCCGGATTCAGTGCGGGTGTAATGCGTTCACCTCACGCATTGCACCCGCGCGGAAATCTCGCCCGTGTGAAAGAGGCCTAAGACATGCTCTATCTTTTTTGCGTCTAGTATAGTGATGAGCGGAAAGGGCAATATTCGAATTCGCTATATTTTGCGAATATTTGGTAGAATATTCATCATATATTTGCAAATTCACAAATTCGCGATTTTTTTCTTGATCGCGAAAAATCGACAATGTAATATTCGGGTAATGTGCTTGAAATACAAATGTGTGTCACTATAGTTTTATTTTTCAAGCTGCTAGAAGTTTCCTAAGACTGGAGAAAATGGTTGGCATGGCAGAACATTACAATAACTTTATATGCAGATCGAGTGCTCCAATATATTCTCGATTTTGAAATGGGCACTAATGATGCAAATATTTTGGTGCAATATGTGCAACTTCACATTTTAACATTTTAATTTGCATATTTATCATATTCAGGTTTTTTCTACACAATAAAAGCACATTGGAGCTATGGGGACTGGGTATTGCGGATGTGCTAGCGGCCATCTAGCAACCCATGTCCTCAGCTCTATACACAAAATCCCGGTGACAGGTTCCCTTTAATTTGCAATAGGAACAAATTCAAACAGACTTTAATGATTGGATAAAGAAAAAGTATTTTGGCTGTGCAGGAGAATTAGATCCCTATGGGCTATTTCACACGAGCAGATCCCATGCGTGACATCCGCTGCGTGAATGACAGCCAAGACCCACTGCGGACAGCAGAAGCACAGTGCATTAACATGATTGATAATGCTCCGTGCCTTTCTGTGATCTTTTTACTACAAAATCAAAGTGACAGCTTTATCTCACTGTGATTTTGTAGTAAAAAGGTCACAGAGAGGCACGGAGCATTATCAATCATTTTAATGCTCCGTGCTTCTTCTGTCCGCAGTGGGTCTTGGCTGTCATTCACGCAGCGGATGTCACTCGCGGCATCCGCTCGTGTGAAACAGCCCTATTTATTTCCCTTCTCAAAAAAGCATCATCTCTCTTGGTGTAACTGATTTGTTAATCATTGAACAGGGAAGCAAAAAATTATTTCTGCAGCATCCACAAGGATTTATGAGCCATGTGTGCCAGATTTTTAGCTGGCTTATTAATTGCTGAAATGTTGATTTTTAATCAGTTGAACAATGGAGAAATCAACATAATTAGGCTGAAAAAACATTATACTTGGAACTTGGTCAACAAGGAAATAAAGCCTATTTGTTTTTTGCAATAGCATAGATTTATTTATTCAATATTTTCTTTACTTAAAAAAAAAAAAAAACATAATGTCAACCTTATTCTTTATGATCAGTTATGAAAGGAAAAATGTTACTTGGTCTGGTTATAGAAGCATTTTGAAGCATGGCATTACATATATGTACATAACATGAAACTGTTTCTATCTATCTATCTATCTATCTATCTATATCTATATCTATCTATTGATTTAGCTGTATATCTATCTTACTATCATCTATACCTTTCCATCTATTCATTCTTTATATATCTATTTTACTTACTATACTTTTTTCTACATATCTCATATCAATCTAAATACAGATGAGCGAATTTTTCTAAAATTTGTTTAGGCCGGTTTGCTGTATTTTTAGAAAAAATTAGCTTCGACCCGAATTTATTTGAGGCAAATTGCATTTAAAAAAAAGGCTATTTCCTGGCTGCAGAGAGTATTTATAGTGGTATAGAACAGTGTGCCTTGCATTAACACGTATAGAGTCTGCTCTGGTAGTGAAATAATAATTGAGGCCTCATGCACACGACAGTTTTTTTTCACGGCCCGCAAAAACGGGGTCCGTGGGTCCGTGATCCGTGACCGTTTTTTCGTCCGTGGGTCTTCCTTGATTTTTGGAGGATCCACGGACATAAAAAAAAGTCGTTTTGGTGTCCGCCTGGCCGTGCGGAGCCAAACGGATCCGTCCTGAATTACAATGCAAGTCAATGGGGACGGATCCGTTTGATGTTGACACAATATGGTGCCATTTCAAACGGATCCGTCCCCATTGACTTTCAATGTAAAGTCTGGAGTTCTTTTATACCATCGGATTGGAGTTTTCTCCAATCCGATGGTATATTTTAACTTGAAGCGTCCCCATCACCATGGGAACGCCTCTATGTTAGACTATACTGTCGGATATGAGCTACTTCGTGAACCTCAAATCCGACAGTATATTCTAACACAGAGGCGTTCCCATGGTGATGGGGACGCTTCAGGTTAGAATACACTACAAACTTTGTACAAGACTGCCCCCTGCTGCCTGGCAGCACCCGATCTCTTACTGGGGGATATGATAGCACAATTAACCCCTTTAAGTGCGGCACCTAAAGGGGTTAATTGTACTATCATATTCCCCTGTAAGAGATAAGGGCTGCCAGGCAGCAGGGGGCAGCCCCCCCCCTCCCCAGTTTGAATATCGTTGGTGGCACAGTGTGCCCCCCCCTCCCTCCCTCTATTGTATTAAATCGTTGGTGGCACAGTGTGCCAACCACCATCGGCCCCCCTCCCTCCCTCTATTGTATTAAATCGTTGGTGGCACAGTGTGCCAACCACCATCGGCCCCCCTCCCTCCCTCTATTGTATTAAATCGTTGGTGGCACAGTGTGCCAACCACCATCGCCCCCCCCCCCTCTATAGCAGTAACATTGGTGGCAGTGCGCGGTCTCAACAGTAGAAGATTCATACTTACCTGCTTCTTGCTGCTGCGACGTCTGTGTCCGGCCGGGAGCTCCTCCTACTGGTAAGTGAAAGGTCTGTGCGGCGCATTGCTAAAGAACTGTCACTTACCAGTAGGAGGAGCTCCCGGCCGGACACAGACATCGCAGCAGCAAGAAGCAGGTAAGTATGAATCTTCTACTGTTGAGACCGCACACTGCCACCAATGTTACTGCTATAGAGGGGGGGGGGGGCGATGGTGGTTGGCACACTGTGCCACCAACGATTTAATACAATAGAGGGAGGGAGGGGGGCCGATGGTGGTTGGCACACTGTGCCACCAACGATTTAATACAATAGAGGGAGGGAGGGGGGCGATGGTGGGGGCACACTGTGCCACCAACGATTTAATACAATAGAGGGAGGGAGGGGGGGCGATGGTGGGGGCACACTGTGCCACCAACGATATTCAAACTGGGGAGGGGGGGGGGGTCTGCCCCCTGCTGCCTGGCAGCCCTGATCTCTTACAGGGGGATATGATGCCGCACCTGAAGGGGTTAATTGTGCTATCATATCCCCCTGTAAGAGATCGGGTGCTGCCAGGCAGCAGGGGGCAGTCTTGTACCAAGTTTGCAGTGTATTCTAACTAGAAGCGTCCCCATCACCATGGGAACGCTTCTGTGTTAGAATATACTGTCGGAAATGAGTTTTCACGGAGTGAAAACTTAGATCAGAAAAAGCTTTTATGCAGACGGATCTTCGGATCCGTCTGTATGAAAGCAACCTACGGCCACGGATCACGGACACGGATGCCAATCTTGTGTGCATCCGTGTTCTTTCACGGACCCATTGACTTGAATGGGTCCGTGAACCGTTGTCCGTCAAAAAAATAGGACAGGTCATATTTTTTTGACGGACAGGATACACGGATCACGGCCTCGGCTGCAAAACGGTGCATTTTCCGATTTTTCCACGGACCCATTGAAAGTCAATGGGTCCGCGAAAAAAAACGGAAAACGGCACAACGGCCACGGATGCACACAACGGTCGTGTGCATGAGGTCCTGAGTGTGCATGTGAGTCAGTATGACACGCATATGACAGGCGTCGCTCTTAGAATCACTGCACACTTCACTTATTTGGGCAGTCACGGGGCCAAAACTGCAAAATATCTCAAGTATGAACTCAGCCTTAGGCCCTATTCACACGTCCGTAATTTCAGACAAGAATAGGACATGTTCTATTTTTTTCGTGAACGGAAATGCGGACCCTGAAGTGCGGGTCCGCATTTCCGGAGCCGGGCCGCACATCGCGCGGCCCCATAGAAATGAATGGGTCCGCAATTACGTTCCGCAAAATGTGGAAATAAATTGCAGACGTGTGAATGGGGCCTTACAGGTCAATGTTAGCGCCAAGAAGAAGTGCACTCCTTTTACACCGTCGTCAGCTGATTGTGGAATATGTGGATAGATGTCTACATAACCTGTTCTATTAAACGCTTATACAAGTAGAAGCCCCCGACAAAATGGAGAGCGTGTCAACTGTAAGTTTGTGTTGACGTCACTAATTATCTTGCCCTTCCTCTGATCCGTCAGAACAATAACCCACAAAAACGGATCCTGTCTGTGGAGCATCTGCCTTCACTCAGTCAGCATTTGGTCAGTAATAATCCATCAGTATTGCTAATGCAAAAAAAAAAAAACAGGAGTGTATCCAAAACAGAGATGACATGCAAATGGAATATTTATATGTCTTCTTTGTTTTGTATCCACTCCTGCATTTGGCTACCAAATCATAAGCCAATTCTGATGGGACCATATAGCTTCTACACAGACAGGATCCGTTGTGCATTTAATTTTTCCTTCCTCTGACAGATTAGAAGAAGGGTCAAATAAATGATGATGTCAGCCAGGCCGAAAGTCAAAATAGTGGTCCAGTCATGAAGTGGGGAGGGTGGATACAGCATGAGAAGTCCACAGAATGGAACTAGGACATAGTGGTGAGGTGGAAGCAGCATGAGGATGCCACAGAGCGGCCCAATGACAGAGTCTTGAGGTGGCGAAATAAGCATCAGGAGGATGCCACAGAATGGCACAATGAGAGTATCGAGGTGGCGGCAGCATCAGGAGGCCACGGAGTGGCAAGGTGACATAGTGTGGAGGTGGCAGCAGCATCAGGAGGACACAGAGTGGCAAGTTGACATAATGTAAAGATGGCAGCAGCATCAGGAGGCCACAGAGTGTGAAGGTGACATAGTGTGAAGGTGGCAGCAACATCAGGAGGCTGCAGAGTGGCAAGGTGACATAGTGTGGAGGTGGCAGCAGCATCAGGAGGCCACAGAGTGGCAAGGTAAAAAGGGAATCCTGCTCTGGCGCTTCAAACCCAATTCAGTCTTGGATGCAGAAAGGTTTCTTCATTCCATAAAAAATGTGCAAAAGTAAAAACAACGCGTTTGAAGGGGATCTGAACTCCCCGAAATGCTTAGTTTTTACTTGTGCGCATTTTTTATGGAATAAAGAAACCTTTCTACATCCAAGACTGTCTGAATTGGGTTTGAAGTGCCGGAGCAGGATTTCCTTTTTACCTAAAGCACCTTTCCGGAGGGACTGGACATCCCTTCTGAAGAAACCCCGACCTGCGGCAGCACACCCAAGGACCGACTCTTGTGTGACAAGCCTTCAATAAGGTTGTGCCTATATTAGCACAACCACACAAGGTGAGTCTTTAGTGCACACCTTTGTTACCATCTAATTGAACGTACTACCCTATTGTGCTCTTTCTTGAGCCTTAGAAGCGTCCACTTCTCTAAAGAAACAAAGTAGCAAGGTGAAATAGTATGGAGGTGGCAGCAACATCAGGAAGACACAGAGTGGCAAGGAGACATAGTGTGGAGGTGGCAGCAGCATCAGGAGGCGACAGAGTGACAAGGTGAAATAGTGTGGAGGTGGCAGCAGCATCAGGAGGCCACAGAGTGGCAAGGTGACATAGTATGGAGGTGGCAGCAGCATGAGGCGATCACAGAGTGACCCGGTGACAGAGTGGGGAGGTGGGTGGCAATAACAGCATCCACTGACGATGGTGGGTGTAAGAAAGAGCACTTGGCATCAGATGTGTGGCATCAGCCAGGTGGCAGCATCTGAATAGTAGCTGAGGCAGGTAGCCAGAAGAAACTGATCTCTTTTGGTCAAAGTGTTGGTGGGGCACCATGGATGATCTAGTCTGAAACATCAGGAATTGGTGGGTTGAAATCCTGGTTGATCCACGCCTGATTAATCTTGACAAAGGTCAGTCTCTCCAAATTTTTTGCTGGACAGGCGAGTTCTTCTTGGGGTAACTCTGGCCCCCGGCACACTAAACACCCGCTCTGATGCCACACTACTAGCCGGGCAAGTCGCTTTTCCAGGGCAAACTCTGCCAGTCACGGCCACAAATCCAGTTTGGTTGCCCAGTAGTCCAGCGGATCTTCAATGATGGCTGGCGGGGTGCTGTCCAAGTATGCCACCACCTGCTGGTTCAGGTTCATCTCCAGGTCTAGAAACTGCTGCTGGTGAGTGGTTTCTTCACTAGGCGGGTGAAGAAAGCTGCTCATCAGCGACACTAGACTCAGGCTGCTGCTGATGGAGCTGGTACTGTTCCTGCCATGCCAGCAGCCTTGGCAGTGGAACATGAGCACAGAGGGGCCCCCCAGTCCGACCTGCGACAGGATGGACGATGGCGCAGATAGGAGGCGGCCTACTGGCTGCATAGGATGTATCTATAGTAGTTCAGTTTGTCCTCCCTTTCAGTGGGTTTAAAAAGGCCCCCATTTTGGACTGGTAGCCAGGATCCAACAAAGAGGAGAGCCAGAAGTCACCCCTCTGCCAAATGGTGACAATTTGACTGTCACTACGCAAGCAAGTGAGCATGCATTAGGAAATTTGTGCAAGTGACTCGGGGGGACTCCCTTCCGTCATCTCCACTGCATACTGCCACAGTGTGTCTGGGTCCTCTGCCTCTTCTTCCTCATCGCCCTGTTGCTCCTATCCTCTCCTGTCACCTGTGTAAAAAAAAAAAACTATTTCACTACACATAGCAATGTCCTCCTCCTCCTCTAGTTTAGCCCCCACAGGGATCATGTGGCCGTGAGATCTAGGCACCACGTCTCCAGTCCCCTGACCAGCCAGATTTACCAACATCTGTTCCAGGACATGAAGCAGTGGAATGACGTTGTTCATGCCGTAGTACTGATGACTGACAAATAACGTGGCCTACTCAAAGGGCCTGAGCAAACTGCGGGTGTCGAGCATGAGCTGCCACTGGCTGCCATCGAAGTTACACAGGGGAGTACTCCTGTCCGCTTGGATCATCAAGAAATCATTTATGTCTTTTCTCTGTTCGTATAGTCGGTCCAACATATGGAGGGTAGAATTCCAATGGGTGGAAACGTTGCATAGCAGCCTATGTTGGGGGATGCAGTTCTGCCGCTGCAGCTCAAGGAGGGTGTGCTTTGTGGTGTACGAGTGGCTGAAGTGCATGAAAAGGTTCCTGGCCATTTTTAGGATGTTTTGCAGATGGGTGGAAGACTTCAAACAACCAAATTGAACACGTGTGCCATGCAGGAGGCATGGTTCAGCCCTCCTTGGCGCAGTGCCGACACCATGTTCTTCCCATTGTCGTTCACCATGGTTCCGATTTTCGCTGAGAAAGCCAGGATTCGATTTCTTCATGAAGGACACAGAGCAATTCCTCCCCTGTGTGACTCTTTTCGCCTAGGGAAACGAGGTGCAGAACAGTGTGACACCGTCGTGCCCTGCACATATGGTATGATGGAAGCACACTGTGAATTGTCCTTGCAGTGGAGGCTGAGGACACGGTGGAGGATGAGGAGGCAGAGGCCCACATTGTCACAGGACCAACTGCGTGACAATGTGGAGATGGAAGTGGCATCACCTGGCCAAGTTGCTGGTGTGGCTGTGCAGGAACCAAATTCACCCAATGGTCCATAAAGGACATGTATTGTCCCTGACCATAGTTACAGCTCCACACATCAGCGCTGCTATGCACTTTGACAGACACCGACAGGCTCAAGGACTGGCCCACCTTCAGTTCTACATGTGTGTGCAGGGCTGGTACTGCCTTTTTGGCAAAGAAATGACTGCTTGGGACTCTCCACCTCAGCTCGGCACAACCCATCAGTTCTCTGAAATGTGCAGAGTCCACCACTTGGAAATAAAAGTACTGCAGCACCAGTAACTTGGACAGGAGCATGTTAAGCTTCTGAGCCATTGGAAGAGTGCACGCATACTGTTGTCTCTTGGCAATCGCTTCGGTGATCGATTGCTGACTGAATGACAGATGAGAAGTAGGAGGTCCATGAGCAGGAGCATCAAGACCAGCAGATGTTGGGAAGGACAGACAGCTCTCTTCGGCTGAGGTAGTGGAGCCTTGACTGCCTGAAACCAATTGCGTGCCACTGGGTGATGCAGCGGTGCTGAACCACTGCATTGGAGCCACGGATCTCCGAAGCCACTTTATGGTGACGCTGCATATGTTGATGCAGAGGGCGTGGTGCCAACATTGACACCCTGGCCATGCTTCATCTTCTGCACACAGATTCTACATATGGCAATGTTCACCTCCTCTAGCGGCTTAACAAATAACTGCCACACCGCCAAGTAGGTGATTTTACCACCAACACTATGCATTGACTGACTGCCACCGCAGCTGCCTGAGCGCTCACAACACCAGCTCCCATGCCACTCTCCTCATCACTACTTGCCCACCTAGTGGAGGAAGTGTTGGATCTCTCCTCTAAATCTTGGTTGGGCAGTAGCTTCTGGCTGTCTTCTAGTAGGTCGTCCTCACTGTATTGTGAAGCTGAGCCCACAGAATATAGCACTTCACAGGGAACAGAAAAGGACAGAGGCAGGTTGAGGACAGGTGAGAGCACAGGGACTGCTCCCGGGCCATGCGAACTAAGGGTTGTGTCTGACGAACCTGCTGACTCTTGGCTGGGGGTGTCGAAGATCGAGTCAACCATTCAAGAACCGCTGGGTTGCTGGTCAAAAAACGATCGCTAGATGACACTGGGAGCTCAGGCCTCTCGAAGTGACCCCTGCTGCCACGGCTTCTTACTCTGCTGTGACCTTTGCCTGTGCAGACACGGTTGTGCATCCGTTTTTTTTGACGGAACCATTGACTTGAATGTGTCCGTCCTCCATTTTCCACTGACAAGAATAGGACAGGTTAGATTTTTTTGACGGACTGGAATCACGGACGCGGAGAAAAAAACGGAGGACTATCAGTTTTTTTTCACAGCTCCATAGAAATTAATAGGAACTCCGCTAAATTGTGAAAATGACGGAACGGACGCGGATGCACACAATGGTCGTGTTCATGAGGCCTAATACACATGAAAAAGGGCTTTAGAACATATAATTGCACCGCTGAACGGCAAATATATTTTACTTTTGCCACTAATACAAGACAAAAAGGGCTTTAGAACATATAACTGCACAGCTGAATGGCAAATATATATTTACTTTTGCTACTAATACACGCCACAAAAGGCTTTAGAACATATAACTGCACTGCTGAGCAGAAAATATAATTTTCTTTTGCCACTAATACATAACAAATAGTGCTGTAATTTTAGTACTCCACCACACAACGGCTAATGAGCCCTTTTTTTCCCACTAATACAAGCCAAAAAATGCTTTAGAACATATAACTGCACCGCACAAGGGCAAATAAAACATCAAAATAGTTCCTTGTAATAAACCCTGTTAATAGCTGAAACACCCCAATAACAAGAACGGTTTGCTGGAATTTCAGACCTATATAATGGCAATGTGGGTGCCCAGTCAGTGCAGCAAGGTGTAGCAGGATTGTTCCTATTACTCAGACTGTAACCTTCCCTACTGAATCCTGTTCAACATAAATGCTGTGGAATGATTCCTCCCTAACCTTTGCCTACACCTTGAATAATCTTTCCCTGCACTTGTAAATCGCTTTTTTAGCACAATGAAGTTTTTTCTAGAACTGTCCCTAGCGCTTGCTGATGTTTCTCCCTGCACTAAGTACAGAAAATGTCAGAATCCAAGATGGCTGTGGCTATTTATAGGGCTGTGACATCATAGGGCTGGTTGGCTGCTGATTAGCTGCATGCATGGCATTATGGGTGATCCCCCTTCCCAGAGTTCCTTGCTCCATGTCCTCACACGTGCAGCAGTAATTTTAGGAAAAAATTTGATTCGTTGCCACGAAGCCTGAGGAAATTCGGATTTTGTGCAAATCAAATCTTTCCTGAAATTCGGATCGAATTCCACTTCGTCAACTTCGATTTGCTCATATCTAAATCTAAACTATTCAATATCATCCACTATGTATGTACTTATATTGTGAATAGTATACTCAAATGTTATAGTGAAAGGAACAATTTTAGCAAATGTAGACAGGAAACAACATATAAGTGTATAAGGCACACACTTTATTGCCAGACAAGGCAATTTAGAATACAGAAACATTTGCCTAATTCCTTACATAGTGACAATTTATTTCACCACTTTGTGTGAATGGATATTAGAAGGCAGAATGCAGAATTGATGATGTACAAAATATTTCCAGAAATCAGCATATTTTTAATTGTTTGTGTAGAACATACCCACTATTGTTTCTTTCCTGCATAGACTGAACAAAGAATTGGAAAGGTCAATAAATACATGGTTACATAATTGGAGCATGATATTGTGACCTTGTGATGTGGAGTCACATGGGCTCCCAGCCTGTTTACAATATAGCTGTTTTGTGAGGGAATACAAATTAACATGGTAAAGCTTTTACTCTATAAATCCTACTGTATATTATTACAGCCTGAGGCTACTAGTAATTCTTGAGCTGACAGATTATATTTCTAATCTGAAAATCTATCATTATGTTATGCATAAAATGGATAATTATTATTTTTGTATATAGGCACATCCTTCACATCCTTACATCCTGCATATTGCACAATTTATGAATGTACAATTTTTTTATATATATATATATAATGTGAAGATTTGCTCTGGTAGGCAGGGTAAGCGGATGCAGGACAGAGGCAAAAGAAACAGTTTGTAAAACAAAACTTCAGTGTTTATTCACACAGGAGAAAAAAAACAAAGCAACATTGACAGTCTTAGTGTTTGTTCACATAAAGGAAAGTCCAAAGCACAAAGACAGTCACCTTGTTAGCAGGTTCTTTCAGCGTCCACAACAGGCTTTAGGGGGCCGGTTTCCCCACATGCGGCTCTCTAGTACGGCAAAATGCCTCAGACCCCAAGACAGAGACTCTGATTCTGAGCCCAGCTGCCTATTTAATGGAAATCAGCCCAGCCACCAATGTTGGGAGACAAAAAATACCTGCCTTCCCAAACAAAACCCCTTGCTATGCCACTATATATATATAGTGCTGCCCATAATTACTCATACCCCTGGCAAATTTTGACTTAAAGTTACTTTTATTCAACCAGCAAGTAATTTTTTGATGGGAAATTACATAGCTGTCTCCCAAAAGATAATAAGACGATTAACAAGAGGCATTATCGTGGAAAAAAAAAAAACATTTCTCAGCTTTTATTTACATTTGAGCAACAAATGAGTGACTGTCGTAGGCAGGTTCACCTATCATTTCACATACTTTTTGCACTCACAGTTGTGATATTGGATCTGTTTTCTCAATAAATAAATAACCAAGTCTAATATTTTTGACTTTTTTATTTGTTTACCCTTATCTACTTTTAGGACTTTTGTTAAAATCTGTTATAGTGTTAGGTCAAATTTATGCAGAAATATAGAAAATTCTGAAGGGTTCGCAAACTGTGAAGCAACACATATATGGCTCACTGGGGTCTAGGATTTCTGATACTTACTTGCTTAGTTTTTTTTTTTTAAGTTCTAGCCACCAGAATCAACACCCGAAACCAAGGTGGCACAATATAACTAGAAAGTGCCAAGGAAGTTACATGGTGACTGTGGCAATGTGACTGAATGGATAAGCTGCTGAGCTTAGTATATGCTCTATATGCTTTAAATGGTGCCATAATAATACTTCACTTATTGTTATATTGTATAACTGTTACCCACAGTGCCATACTTTTGGTAAATCATTAACAATTACCTATTGTATTTTTAGAATGGTTCTGACTTTCTCTGTTCCTCTGTCTCAGGGAACTTATTAACCTAGTGCTATGGATACCAACCTGTAGCTCAAGTGTTCAAAACTCCTAACTCTCAGATATGAGACAACTAGAGACAACTGGATAGCAAGCCCTGTGTCCAGCTCTGGGTAACAACTGGACAAGCTCTGTGTCCAGTAGCACTGCTGTCACTTGACTATTTTAGAACCTGACTGTTAAAAAAGCCAAATCATAGGGAGGTTCCAGACAAGTCACAATCACACATAACTTGCATTGTGTTCTGTATTCTCGTGTGACCGGTGACAAAAAAAGTGTTGGATTTTTTGCAATGGCCATGTAACAATTCTAGCAGGTTACATGATGCATTGCAACTCCATAGACAAACATTACATGCAGTGTCGCAATGTGACATCACAGTCTTCAAGTTGTAAAAGGTTTATCTATCAAGAGAACACTCTGATGCTTTTGTACTTAATACATATTGATGTAGTTGCTGATTTATGCAAAATACTGTTGAACACTATGGTTGTTTACTTGGAGGAAGGGTGGAGTGTTTTGTAGTAGTAGTAGTAGTAGTAGTAGTAGTACTATAGGACTATGATTTCTGCGTAGCCAGTGATGAGAGAGATGGCAGTCTCAGTCATAGGATGCTAGAGAATAGGGAGAGACTACTGTCAAGGGTAGCCTCTGTTATGTACCTGGCACTGGTGGGTGTCTTATAGATGAAGATGGAGGAGCTTTCTCTGAGAGCGGGACATTCTTGAGCGTCCTTATTTCTGACTGTAGCACTGTGCAGAAGCCAGCAGAGGAGACGGGATGACGAGGGTGTTGGGTCTAACACCTGATTGGTGGTTCAGATTGAGATTAAAGGGGAGGAGCTTTGTGAGACTGAGGCGTGAATTTCATTTTCAGTCAGGGAGAGCAGCTGAGGAGATGACTGAGAGGACGGCACCAGAGCTGTTAATGTTTATTAAAATTTGCAGCTGATGAAAAGAAGTAATTAGCTAAAAAAGAAAGACCAGTGACTGGGAGCTGAGGAGAAGTTAAGGGAATAAGACACATCCAGCAGTACATTATCTCTACAGCAAGGTTGATGCAAGTACAGTATATGAAAATTACCTAAGTTCTGTCGTTATAATGAAACCTAACTCTGGATAAAAGTTTCTAATACCACAAAGTTGCCCTGTTTTAATAAAGAGTCCAGGTGTATAGCCTTTCTTTCATTCATTTACAAAGTTCTGCATGTGTCATTATTCAAGAGAAAGACAGACCTCCCAAAGTGGCCGACGTGTGGTGGAAATTATACTTACCTGGTCTCCACTGTTGAGTTCAGTGTCAGTGGGGGAACACGTGATTGCTTTGGCCTGTGATTGGATGTTGATTATAGAGCAACAGGGAGAGAAAGAGTTGGCCTGAGAGTGTCAGACTCTGAAACCAGAGGTTAGGACCAGGTAAGTATGATCTCCATCGTAGGTTGGCCATTCTTAAAGGTTTTCTTTTACTCTTGAATAACCCCTTTAAAGTGGTTGTCCAGGGTTTTTATAGAGACAGTCTATCAATATTATATCAGTGGGGGTCCGACACCCTGCTGTTTGTTTGTATCTCTTTGGGAGTAAATTTGCATTTACCAACTTCATCCACTACATAATAGACAGAGCTATGTAGTTCCAGTGCAGAATTTTGGAGCTTCTACAAATAATCAGTTGATTGTTGGGGTGTGGGGTGTTGGACTCCTGATCGGATATTAATGGCTTATCTTGAGGATAGTTCACCGATATCAAAATCTTGGAAACCTCTTTAATAACATTAAAGCATAGGCTTTTGCCCCTACACACAACATTCTTTGTAAGTTCATGGGCTGGACCCTAAATATCACAGGATTATGCTTACAAAATGATCCTTTCCACCAGTGTGTTTTCACTAGCCAGCTCAGCATTTTACTTGTAATGTGGAAAAAAGTGAAATTCCTTAATTTAGAGATCAGATGTAGTTGAGCAAGCATGCTCGGCCGAACTGCTGTTCGTCTCGAGCTTCGCTATGCTCGGCACATGGCGGTACTAGGCCGAGTACCGCATGTGTTCGAGTGCAATGCTTGAGTCTCCTCCCTGCGCGTTTCTCGGCTGCTATGCAGCCAATAAAGGTGCAGGTAAGTACTGCCCTCACTGTAATGCCAGTAGCCATGTTGGCTACTGGCATTACAGTGATTGGCTGGCCGGAACACATGACACATGCCCGGCTCATTTGTAGTCAGGGAGAGCTGCGCTTAGGAAGGGACTGATAGTGTAGGGAGTGTGATCGCAATTTATTTAGTTGAAAAACATTTCAAAGACCCAAAAGTCCTATTAAGGACTATTGTGTGTGGTGGCAGGCCGGCAGCAATATAATATAGCCATCAATTTTTTTTTCTATCATTTTCAATACTGTTTCTATAGAGGGTGTCTGCAGTGACTTGTGATATCTGTGCAATACCTTCTGTGTGACAGGGCCAGAGATAGGAAAAATATAAGAGCAAACGAGTATATTTTTTCAATAATTTTCAATACTTTTTCTATAGAGGGTGTCTGCAGTGACTTGTGACATCTGTGCAATACCTTCTCTGTGTCAGGGCCAGAGATAGGAAAAATATAAGTAAAATCTATTTTCCTTTTTCCATACTTTTACTGTACTTTTTCCATATACTGTGCTTACTGTGAACTGTGACATCTGTGCCACATCTTGTGTGTCAAGCGTGCATATAACATTTAATATGAAGAAGGCGAGCAGTAAGGCATGGGAAAGTGGACGTAATGCTGATGGTTCACGGAGAGGCCGTGGCCTTGAGCATGTTGAAACTATGCCTGCTGCCAGAGCACAAGAAAAACAATCATCCACGATACCTAGCTTCATGTCCCAGTTTGCAAGGCGGCGCGGGGCAACGCTCTCGAAGTCAGACCAGTGCGACCAGGTGGTCGGTTGGATTGCAGCAGATAATGCTTCCAGTCGGTTAAGCACTACCCTGTCTTCCACCATGTCCAGTCTCAGTAGCCAAGAGTGTGGTTAACACAATCCTCACCATGATGGCACACTGGGTGAACGTTGTGGAGGCTGGGAGCAAGTTGGCTGCTGGCACAAGACTTGCCCTCCAATAGATCCTTGTTAATGGAAAGCGTACTCATTCCAATAACAGCGCCTCTTAAGAGTGCTGTATTGTTATTTATCGCCACTACCTCCCTGAGTCGGGAGTGGGTAATTGCAGAGCGCCTGCGCCTTCCTTGAACGCTTGTGCTTTAATAACTTGTCCCACCCTCTCTGGGTGGTTCACGATTAGTAAAAAAAAAAAGGGGCAAGGCAACAACAGCCAATCAGATTTCAGCCATTGACCTTCCTTGGATGTGGTAGCACTTTCTCAGGCTTCCTCTCTGGCATGGAACCCTGATTCACCGTTACCCATGATCACCATGGTAGGCGCAGAAAAGAACATTGAAAGTTGATAGGCAGGCATCCAAATGGATCGTCGCCGTCACGGGGACGTGCAATCGCCCAGAGATTATCTAGAGTCACCAATGCGGCAGCAGGCCCTTTCCCCTAATGTTTTTGAGGGTCACCAGCAGGCCATCAATCATAATTTTTCAATTGTGTGTATGATGCCCTCATTTATGTGTAACAAAGGGTGTTTTGGAGTGCCGGTTCCTTGTAATTTTTGGCAGCCCTTTCACTTAGTGCATAAGGCATAGGCTTTATGAGTGTAGGAGTCCCACTATCTGAACTATTGTACCACAATGTGAATGAGGCCCTCCTTTATGTGATATACAGGTTGTATCGGAGTACCTCTTGCTTGTAATTTTTGGCAGCACTTGCACTTTTTATACAAGTAAATATACAGGAAAGAATGTTTCTTAACAATTTTTTTGTTTTTTGTTTGATGCGTATTATTGTCAGTCTGTAAAAGTGGTGTACTACTCGGAAAACATGGTAGAGCACCCGAGTATCCCGATGTGTTCAGCCAGAGTACCCGAGCAAACGAGCACTTTGGTGCTCCATCAACACTAATCAGATGCTGTGCAAACACTGATTAACAACATTCAATATTTCCAAATGGTGACAGCTCTTTCTGTTCAGTGATTCCCTGCTCTAGTTAGCAGTTACAGGAGCTATGTTTGTACTTTATACTCATCCATTTCTAAATGCAACTTTGAGCACATTCTTTTCCCAGCTAGTATATTTACGGTATTAGAAAATTGGTGCTGATGGAAAGGCTGAACGATGGAGAAATGGATCTGAAAAACAAATGGTCCAATTACTTTGCCATGTTACTCTGTCGGGATATATAAGGGCTCTTGTATTCGTTTGTTAATTAAGAAGGATGTCTCCTCAATCAAAGGCAGTGTTTGAAAAATAAGTTGGATTTCAAGTAAGAACATATATTATTGATTTTGATGGCTTTGAAGATTAGAAATGTATTTTTTATGTTTATTGTGCTTTAAATGTGTTATGTGATGTTAAGCATTCATTGACATATTGCTAGCATATAATATATTGTGTAAAATATAGCATACATAAGGCCCAATATCCATGTAAGGTGATAAAGAGGAGTGTTGCTGTCTTATTAGGGGGTTGAATGCTATTATGTAATATGTGTTCTGTTATAAAGTACTGATGAGCGGCAGGTGCCATATTCGAATTTGCGATATTTCATGAATATTTCTCTAGATATTCTTGATATATTCGCTAATTCAAGACTTCGTTATATTCATACAATGCTATTCTATCGCAAAAAATTGTTATTGAAATATTTGTGTGCGCATGCACATTTTTCCGCATAAGATAAACTATATTAAATAATGAAGAATATTCTAAGCCTGCTTTTTGCTTGTGGGCCAATGTGAGAAGGCTAAAATATCTTAGTCAGTACTGAATTAAAATATTCTAACTTTCCTATTGAGTTGGCTTGTCGAATATGTAGAATATAGTGCTATATTCATAATACGAATACTCGTTTGTTTGTTTTTTGTTTATTTTTTCATCTGAACCCATTACATTTACTATCACTAATAGGGTCAGATGAAAAAATATATATATATAAATATTCGTTTTAACAAATATGTATCAATATATTCTAAATATTCACGAATGATCGAAGTGCCGATATTCGCAAGAAAAATTTGCTATTCGAATATTCGCGCTCAACACTATTAAAAAGTACTGTTGCATTATATTGCATTTTATACCATGTGTATTGTAGTATTATGTAGTTGTGCCATATGTTCAGAGGTGGCAGGGTTAAAGGCATAAGATTTTGCTGTAGGAAGGTTTTGGTTTTCTGAGGAGCATCCAGACAGGTTTTTGAAGTTTGGTTTGCCCATGTTAGGTGGTTTCTAGTCGGTGTTAGACTAGGGTTCCTTGTACCCACCAGAGGAAATTATTAACAGGGTCCATCAATAAAGTCAATAGAGGCAGGGGGCTGGCTTTAAAGGCAGCTCCAATTTTTGTTTTTCACCTGGACCTTTGGGGCCCACTATGGAATGCAAGCCTCCGCCCACAGGTAGAACCTCTAGTTCTCTGGTGGGCCAGTTCATCACTATTTCTGGTTGGCCATGGTTATTAGCAGACAATCCAGGGTAATTTCATTTCCTGGGTGCCATTATTACCAGGGCAGAGAGTAGGCTGGCTCCAGCACTCATTGTGGGGACGCTGAAGTTCAAAAGCATAGCGTCTCCCACATGGGTTGGTAAAGTAAAGGCTGAGGTCTTTCCCTCCTGTGCAGTAAGAGAAGAACCTTCAGAGTGGATCCAAGAAGAGCAGCCAGTAGTGAGAATTCCTGTCAACCTTGGTAGAAGTACGTGAACCTACCAGTCAGGTGTCGCCCTGTTAACGTGAAAGTTAAAGAGGATCCATCTGGGTGTTATTTTGTTGAGGGTACGCCCATACACATTCTAGCAGTGGAAAGCATTTACTGCACGGTGGCAGACTATTCTGCAACTGATTGTCAGGAAGGAAGTGTTTCTTCTCAAAAGTCGGTTGCTTGTTCAGTGAAGGAGAATGCTGGATCTAAATGAACATTCTCCTTCACTTTATGACTAGGAGGGATCGCTATTGCAATCCTTTGTACTCATACAGATTAATGGTTTCTGAGCAGCAGATCTCCGTTTAGACCACACGATCTGCTGCCCAGAAACTATGATGAGTGGTGCCTGCAAGAACAACAGGACTTCCTGTTTCACTTGTTCATCTGGTGATCGGCAGCACATTTACATGCGGTTAAAAGTCATTCGATTCTGGAAACCAAGCAAGTCAAATGTGCTAATTACTAAGGGATGATATACAACAGATGGTAAAAAGTTGATGAGATATCATACCTTCCCATCAAAATAAAATAACATAAGAGTTGAAAGAATATAAGGGGAGATTTACTAAACTAAATTTGGCAGAATGTTAGCTTAATTTGTGCCAAAACAGATGTACATGCTTTGCACCACATTTTTGTGTTTCAGATACTTAAGGGGACATGATTAAGTGTATGTTCACATGGCTAAAATCCACAGCAGAAAAAACAATAGCAGATCAGAAACAGAATCCGTAGCTGAAAACAGGTTGTCTTTGGCAGTTTTATACAAGAGTTTTGAAAGTGGATTCAGCAGCGAAAAGTCTGTTTTCCACTGCTGAACCAGTGGCATATTATAGCCATGTGGACGTACCCTTAGTGGTAAAGGGATGTGACTTAGTAAGGAACGTCTTGGCTAAAGATACGCCAACGGAGTAAATTTTGATTCAAAGTAAACCAACCAAGAGATGATGTAAAGTTATACCAAGGAGTGTATAAATGCACCACATTTTTCACATCTGGTATATCTTTACACTGTATAGTCTAAGAGGCCCTTTACACATGCAGATGACTGGGCCAATTATTAAAATGTGTTAAAATATCCCCTATACTGTACATTGTACATTAACACATTGTTATATAATCACTAGTACAAACCATTACCCCCTAAGACCAGGCAAAAATGTTTCTCAGTTGCAGTCTAATCTTAAGGGTTGGCATATCAAACATTTGTAAGTACTGACTTATGCTAGACATGCTTGGGAAGTCTGAGTAAGGAGCACTGTTCTGGAAGTTTTACTGTGAGAAGCAAACAATGTGGAAATTTAGTTGAAAGAAGTCTATGGTGTGTCAGAGAGTCATATCTCATTCCCATGTCAGAGTTTTGTTCAGTGATTTCCATCAGTGATTGTGAGCCAAAACCAGGACATAAACCACTGACATAAGGCATAAGGGAAAGATCTGCACCTGTTCTGGGTTTTAAGCCACACCTGGTTTTGGCTCACAATCACTAATGGGAATCACCGACCAAAACACTGACTGTGTGAATGAGGCATTAGTCTGAGCACCTCATCCTAAATATACAGAAAGTAATTATATACCCCAGCAATCACAATGAGAGGGGCATTTCCAGAGTGGGATTTTGGATCAGTTCAGCAAGGAACTGCATTGTGAGGCATACCTTGAAGCTTCGGGGTCCTAATTCAAAATCTGTAACAATCAAACATCATTTACAGTACTGATCTCCCTCTATTGGACAGAAGAACCTTTCTTAGGCTACTTTCACACTAGCGTTTCTATTTTCCGGTATTGAGATCCGTCATAGGACCTCAATACCGGAGAAAAAAACGCTTCAGTTTTGTCCCCATTTATTGTCAATGGTGACAAAACGTAAGTAAACAGAACGGATGCTCCAAAATGCATGCTGCGGTTTTCTTTCCGTCATGGGGTGTTTTCTCTGACACAATTGAAAACGGATCCATCCCCCATTGACTTTCAATGGAGTTCATGACGGATCCGTCCTTGCTATGTTAAAGATAATACAACCGGATACAGTTCATAACGGATGCAGATGGTTGTATCATCAGTAACGGAAGCGTTTTTGCTGAGTCCTGCCGGATCCAGCAAAACGCTAGTGTGAAAGTAGCCTTAGTCCCATCAGAATCTAGGGGCAAGGTATGACCACAACTGCTTCCCTACTGCAATTGTATCCCAGATTATTAGGAATTAAAAACTGATAATTAAAGTTGTGGTTAGGAAAGTGGTTGGCGGGAAAGAATGCTTTTGTTGCAATATAGAGTTAAACCATAAATTCTTGCAGATGAAATATTTTTCTTGTATTATTGTATGTTATTAACTGTATCCTATTAGCATGTTGACAATTGATTCCTAATAAAGTATGACTAATAGCCCTAGTAAAATCAATTACCAAGCCAGAGGTCCCAGTAAGCATGCAGTGTGCCAAGGCTGGTGACGACTGGTGGCAGACATAATAAGATTTCATTAGAGAGGTTTCGAGGCCCCACAGGTGTTACATTCAAGCGCATTGCTCTAAGCTTGTTTACTAGCAGTTTGGGCTTTGAGAATACTTGTCCAATATTGGATGGCAATTCATTTGACTCTAGCTTTTGAATCCTAATTATTGTGAAGTGTGAAACATATAATCTACATTATGAAGTAGAAAGGAAGCTAAGAAAGTAATGAGAGATCTAACTTAATAATGTGGGCCTTCAGGACACAGAGCAATTTCCTCTACTCCTTCCATCAACCAGCAATAATAGAGTGCTAGTGCTGCATAAATTGTTGTTAGCGATATTACAGGGAAAATTGTCTGGCGAGACTAAAATATTGAGGAAAAAATAAGCTATTGGTTATGGATAAAAGGCTACATGTCAAGTAGAATAAAATGTTTGGATTTAATTCATTTAGGGTGCGGGGGGAAGGGAACTGTTGGTTTTCTCTGCACTATTTTTCAGCTCTCTTGAAGTAACCAGTACAATGATGATCTATTGGGACTCACTCATGTGCATATTTACAAGAGAAATGGATGACTTTCTTTCTACACCCATTTAAGATTATACGGTAGAAAATAGACATGTGAGACCACATACTTCAAAGGTTATTGGTTAGCAGATTTTTATCTATGAAACTGGATGACTTGTTGCATGTGCGCTTGGCAGCTGAAAGCATCTGTGTTGGTCTCTTGTCCATATGTGACCACATTGCTGAGAAAAATTATGTTTTACTATACGCAAATGAGCCTCTAGGTCAGACATGCTCAACCTGTGGCCCTCCAGCTGTTGTAAAACTACAACTCCCACAATGCCCTGCTGTAGGCTGATAGCTGTAGGCTGTTCGGGCATGCTGGGAGTTGTAGTTTTGCAACAGCTGGAGGGCCGCAGGTTGAGCATGCCTGGAGGTAGGCTCCCGTTGCACCTAGAGGCTCTGCTCTCTCTGCAACTGCCGTGCCCTTTGCACTTTGATTGACAGGGCCAGGCAGTCCCCCCTCCCATTGTTCCTAGAGGCTCATTTACTCCTGGGCTAGCATGTATATCTATCCAATGCACATAAATAATATAAACCCTACAAAAAAAAGTGCACTAAATGAAGCCACAAATTTAATAAAATATAATCTTCATTGACAAATTTTCATACTAATAAAATAAATAATAAATAAAAAGCTGGATTACAGAGATGAACCACAGCATTTAATTTAATATGGCGGTAACAATGACCTACTGTATTAAAGATTTAAAAAATTAAAGAGTTGCTAGCAACCTGAATACCTAATGAATGCACAGGACCTCAATGGTACAACATGAATATGCAAAGAGAAGGCACTAATAATAGTATGCTAACAGAACTGTGAAGTGCACAGTAAACAAAATGAATGCATACAAGGTACAAAAATGACACAATGTCTGAAAGGACTAGCTCAGCTGTAGGTAGTGATACCTCTCACTTAGCCATCTGTTGGTTCATTCTGAAGAAAATTTACTTTTAATCCATATGCCAATGAGCAGTTAAGTGCATTAAGGGCAGGCCCAAGCCACTCTTTGCACCCCTACTCCTCCTCCTTCCTCTGCCAGGCTTCTTGATTGACAGGGTCAGGTTCCTCTATTGTCATCTCAACTGGACTTGTGCAGAGACCCATAGGGGAGTGTGGAGGAGGAAGGGAGTGGTAGTTATCACTTTGAGGGTGATTTTAGTACTCAAAGGTCACATAGGCACTGCACTGGGGCTGGGCAGTGACAAGAGGGTGTCCGTGATGTTAGGGGTTAGTCTGAAATGGCTGGCGAATGGTGATGTCAGTAACCAGGCCTGTTGGTGTCAATAAATAAGACTCTTGTTACTGAAGTGTAGAATGAGTAGTCGTAGAGCCAGCAGTAACAAAGTACAGTTCTAAAGCATATCACAGGCCCAACAACAGCATATGGACAGCAACAATGATGGAGGTTGTAGTGTTCCTTCCCTCTGTCTCTCTAAAGCTTCTCAGCAGAACCACGGGCATGCAATGAGATTCTGGTTACGTCCTTCTGCAGATCCCGGGCTGAGACGTCCAAAAGCTTTTAATACAGGTAACCAGTAGGTCTCAAAGTATGGGGAACACTTTTAGCAATATTCCCTTCCACAGTAGGAAGGTCTTTTTGCCATAAACATGCACAATGGCTTGCTGTCTGAGTCTATTGCACAGCCTTGTGAGTTCTATACCTTCTGTATGCTTCCTTCATATGTACAGTATGTCCAGTCTACAAAAAGATACAATATGTCCACAAAATGTGGATCATGGACCCATTGAGGTCAATGGGTTTGCAAAAAAATGGAGGAGGCACATGGACTGCCTCCGTATTTTGTGGATCCCCAGTTTCTGGACTGCAAAATGGACACAATCTTGTGTATGAGGCCTTATACAAATAAAACATATTGTGTCACATAGTTGTCTATGCAGTGTCAGCTCTTTCTACTTCTATGTAAGGGAGTTTGAATTATTTAGCATTATTTCTGAAACTTGAAGCTTGAACCATAGTGTAATGAAATGTTTCTGTACACTTTTTTCTTTAAAAAAAATGCCTCAAGATAATATGGAGAAAGCCAACAGGTAGAGAACTTCTATAGACTCTCCAAAGGGATTTCTGTGTTAATGTATCCCCTATAATAGTGCTGGCCTTTAATGTTCAGGATAGCCTTAGGTATAACACAGACATCTTTGAATTCCCGTCTGCTACCTATTTCTGCCCGTCATCTTATGTGAAGTAGAACAGAATTTTCCTCACACTTCAGAGTGTGACTTTATGTTCTCAGACCTGTGGAGCTAAGAAACTTTAGTCTCCTTGACTTAAGGAAATCTCCCTCTGATCACAGCAAGGCCTCCGTCACATATAGATTTTTTCAGCATATTTAAATGCTTGTAAAATGTATTTATTTTATTATATTTGCAACAAGCATATTTTCTAGTATTTTCTAGGTCTTGTAGAAGAGTCTATTGGGAAAATATCAGAACAAATTTGTTTTTTGAGGTCTGCAAAACACGGATGGTGCCCGCGTGCCTTCCTCAATTTGTGGAACGGAACAGGAGGCCTATTATAGAAATGCCAATTCTTGTCTGCAAAATGGACAAGAATAGGACAGGACTCATAATTTTTGTGGGGCCACAGAATGGAACAACGGATGCAGACAGCACACAGAGTGCTGTCTGCATCTTTTGCGGACCCATTGAAATGAATGGTTCCGTATACGGACCGTATGCAGAACGCAAAAAAACGGTCCGTATACGGAATACAAAATAAGTTTGTGTGAATGAACCCTTAATCTGGGCTCCAGTACACAACCTCTATTGAAGTGACATTACGAACAAACAAAAAAATCTTTCTCATCCCAAAAAATAATAGTAATGCTTGATTTATTTGTTATGAGCTTGATAAATTGTATCAATTTAGTCAAATTTCAAAGATCCACAAAGCAATTAATGCAAAGACATTCTAATATGCGATCATGCAGTCCAGTGTTCATGGCTTTAATTGAGAGACCCTTAAATATCAGGTCAGATATGTCAGTATTTGTAAAATGTCAGGCGGCTTCATTGCAAAACCGTGACTAGAACTAAAAAATACCCTTTTAGCCTATGTGTACTGTGATATCATGCCTTAAAATGAATGGTAAGAATCCAGACTTAGCTTTAGGCTACATGCACACGACCGTATGTGTTTTGCGGTCTGCAAATTGCGGATCCGCAAAAAAAATCGTATTCCATCCATTTATTTATATTTTTATGGATCCATTATAACAATGCCTAAAACAGACAAGAATAGGACATGTTCTATTTTTTTGCGAGGCTACGGAACGGACATACTGATGCGGACAGCACACGGTGTACTGTCTGCATTTTTTGCGGACCTATTGAAATGAATGGGTCCACATCCTATCCACAAAAAAAACGGAACGGACACGGAAACAAACAACGTTCGTGTGCATGTAGCCTTAATCTCAGGGTATCTGTCCAAAGGTTTTATGGGATGCATTCCCATCAGCTTACTTAACTCTTTCATGCTGTAGTGACGCTCGTAATGGAATTGCTAGAAATATGAATGGTGTGTGTATTAGCCTTGAAACCAAAAGCCACTTTGTATGCTAATATGGTCCCACTACTTCAGCTTGCGCACCTAATGTCTAATGTTCTCTGTGTCTAAGCTACTGTACAGCTAACTAATATGATTTATGAGTCCTTATTTCACTTCAGTGTCTTTCCATCTATATACGTTTCTTTCTTCTACATTTGCTCGGAAGATTGAAAAAAGTCTAAATGAAGTGACAAGAAATGAATGTGTGTGTCCTTTCAGATCACTCATTATACAGAGTACTGGAGAGAAACTGCAGCTGTAGAGAAGCCATAATTGTGGACCACTGACCGGGAATCTACATCTCCACTGGATAAAAGCCTATTGTTTTAGATAGCTTGTATTTAATTGTTATTTTAATTGGGATTTCTCCCATGATTGGGAACATGTAGAGACCAAATGCCTTTAGTGGGCGTATGTCGAACTGCTGGACAAATGTTTTTCTTGTAATTTACAACAGATGCTTATAATAGGAATATTAGGGCAAATTAAGTTTGAAAAGTTGAACAGTCTTGGCATGGTCTATTGGTTACAACAGTATATCACTCTTTCTGTCTCCATCTGTTATACAGTCTGTTTGATATCCCTTAGTTTATACCCATTCTGCAATGAAAAGTGTACTTTTATAACAACTATGGATTTACAGTTTTTCTACCGAATTGTTCAGCATTATATGACTTATTTTCATTTCTAAAAATTCTACGGGTAGTGCTTCATTTCTGTTCCTTTTTTTCAGGGTTAGTCAATGTACCTAGCTTTCCTCAATTAGCGCACTATAAGTTGTCTAATGGGACTCTCAGGTAGTCTGAAATAAACCTACCAGATTCAGGCTATTTATAAAGCAGCTCTGCTTGTTTAGATTCACTACTTGTATGAGCACACGCTCATCACAAAATGACCAAGTAGTCATAATATAAACTACAACTCCCAACAATCAATATACAACAACTTAAATCAGACACACAATCAAATCCCACAATGGTGTGCTGAAGGGGTATGCCAAAGGATATGCCATAAATGTCTGATAGATGTGTGTCCTACTTCTGGGAACTCTACTTGTCTCCAGAAGGGGAGTCCTTCAACCCCTAACCTGCTGTACTGTTGGCTACTGTATGAAGGTGGAGACTGAATGGAGAGCTCAGCTATTTCCACAATTCCCACAGAAGAGAATGGAGAGAACTGTACAAATGAAAAAAGACAAAAATAAAAATTCAGCATGGTACTAAATTCTTTAGTTGTTCAATACAGTTGTGTGTATAAAGCTATATTCTAAAATGCAAAAAAGTGCCAAAGATACAAAATTATAAATATTTACATGGATGCACTGTTACATAGATTGGTTTGTGTATCATCTCACATTAAAAGAACCTGTCCTTCAGAAACAGCCATTACCTGACTGTGGTCGCTGTCAATGCTGCTAGTATTAATTGATGCTGAGTAGTGTTGATCGCAAATATTCTAATAGCAAATTTTTATTGCGAATATTGGCACTTCAAGAATTCGCAGATATTTAGAATATAGTGCTATATCTTCGTAATCGCGAATATTCTAGATTTTTTTCCATCAGGGCCCATGATCACTCACTGCTTCTTGCTTGTGGGCCAGTGAGAAGGCTTCAATATCTTTGACTTTAGGAGTAGTGTTGATCGTGAATTTTTCTCTCAAATTTTCCGATTGCCGATTTTTGCAATCAAGAAAATAATGGCTGGAGATTACGAATTCTCGAATTCGCGAATATATGACTAATATTTACCCAAATTTGTGAAATTTGAATATTGTCCCTGCAGCTCATCACTGATGCTAAGAGCATCAGATCATTATGTACCTGGCAATCGGCCATGAGGAGGGCTTGAGCAGCCCCCTCGGTCTGTAGGGTCTATGGCCACCCCTGAGCTAAAAATACCAGCACCAATTGGTCAGAACTGAATAGAAATATTTTTTTTGAGTTGTAGCTACAGCAGTCTAATGGAAGTGGCAATTTTTGAAGAATGTGACAAGTTCTCCTTAAAGTGTCCCTGTACTTTGAAAAAATAACTGTTGATAAGTCATGGCAGTATATTATCGGTTTTGATTGGCAGGGAGCCAAGTACTGAGACGCTCATCATCTGTAGAACAAGGATGGAAGTACTCTCACTGCAGGGGATGGAATCAAAATGGGTTGATAGGCTTTCTATTCAGCCTGTCTCCTGCAGCACTCTACATATGTCAGTGGTTCTCTCTTCTCATTCTAGAGAGGGTCTTAGCACTCTGACCTTCAGTGGCCAAAACCTTAGATGTGTCCCTATGAGAAATCAAGCATTTTTTCAAAATACAGACAAATGAGCAAAATATTTACATGACATTCTTTTCAACTGGTGGCGATGGTAGCTAGATTTATGGGTAGGCTCAATATAAAATGTTTTCCCAACCTCAATTATTGAGGACAGCTTTCAATAGGATTTCTGTAGAGTTTAATAATATAC
Organism: Bufo gargarizans; assembly: GCF_014858855.1. Classification (NCBI taxonomy): domain Eukaryota; kingdom Metazoa; phylum Chordata; class Amphibia; order Anura; family Bufonidae; genus Bufo; species Bufo gargarizans. The sequence continues at coordinate 98,086,027 of NC_058088.1, read as the reverse complement.
TAGTTATTGCTGCACATTTACCTTGTTTTTCTGTAGAGTTGTCATAAAAATCATTGGAAATAAATAGTTAAAGTTGGGAAAGCATTGATCTGTGATGGTGTCTGACATTATTCTCCAGAGATGTTTCCTCTGCAGTAGTTTCTTCTCTGTAGAGAAGCACTTTGATGCTTTTCTTGCCATATCTTTCCCCTGGAGTATAGCGGTTTGTAGAAGCAAACATTAAAAGGCATTGTATTTTTGAAGGACCTTTTGGAAGACCTGCAGGAATACAATGTAATAGAAGAATCTGATGTTAAAAAGAAAGATTTGTGATTGGGAAAGAACAGGGAAAAACTGTAATAGTGAGGATTCTATACACCATATACATGATCAGTAAGACAAGAAAATCATGCATGGCTTTTGTAAAATTTTTAAAGAAAAATGTTATTTAAATCAAAATTATTCTTGCCATGTTTAAATTTGGGTATTGGGCTTTCTATTTGAATCTAATCGCAATATGTAAAGCTTAAAGAGCTATTCCCATCTCAAACGTTGATGGCATATCGCTAGCATATGCCAGCAATGTCAAATGGGTAAGGGTCCCACCCCTGGCATGCTGTCCATTCACTACTATAGGAGAACTGAAAATAGTCATGGGAGTGCACTCAGCTATTTTTGGAAGTGAATTGAGATGACACCGTGAATGCACAGCCAACTCTCCATTCACCGCTATGAGACTGCTGGAAAAAGCTGAGCCAGCTCTTGACTATTTTTGGAACTCCCCTAGTGGTAAATGACATGGAATTAGCACTTATCTGACATTGATGGCATATTCTAGCAGTATGCCATCAATGTCTGAGATGGGAATACCCCTTTGAAGGGGTATTCCGGTTTTGCAATTTTTCAGCATCAGTTGACAGGAAACAACGCTTACTAAAGTGATTGTTTATCTGTAATACCCTGAACTCTTCCTACACTCATGTCATGTCATGGCACTCTTCCTACACTCATGTCATTCCTCAGTCATGTGAAATTTTTCACTGAGTTGGTTCTCTATCCCAATAATGTTGCATCGACATCAGACTTGTAAGGCTCTAACCAGTTGACACATCATTAATGACCTTGCCTCTGAGAGTGGTGTTATGCTCATTCTTCTGGCTTCTGCCCTGAAGATATGATGTCAGCAATTATGCTGGTGCCTTAGGATGGGGTTTTTCCAACAGGGCTTCAAGCAGACTTAGATCTATAATGTTCAAGCTGGGAGGGGAAGGTGAGGTAAAGAGCTGATGCAAAAGACGCTCCCTGTGAGTCTTGTGCCAGAATATAAAAGATCACAGTTGAGAAGTCTAAATGCTGGAATTATTATTTGTGAGTGTAACTGGAAAACCACTTTAAATTGTCAGTAGCTATATCTGGATTTTTTGAAAACCCCACATAGAGCACATTATTTAAATGTAGGGTAAAAAAAAATGGAGGCATTATTCATAACATCCAAGATTTAGAAGATAGCTGTAATTTTCTAGTAGAAAACATGAAACCATACTGGTTGTTATCTATATGTAATAGGTAGTGTTGAGCAAAGCGTTCAAAGCGGAATTCGGTCTGAAATTTAGGAAAACTTTGATACGTAACAAATCCAAATTTCTTTGCACTTCGTTGTAACAAATTAATTTGTCCTAAAATTGCTGCTGCAAATGTTACAAAGTGAAATTAAGAAGAATGCGAGATCACCCATAGTGCTGTGCAGCCAGCCAATCTGCAGATAGCCGTCCCCTGTGATGTCACAGCCCTATAAAACCCTCATCCCACACGGTCTTCACCAATGTCTTGTGAGCTCAGCATAGGGAGAGACGTGGCAAGCACTCATGCTCTAGGGACAGTGTTGCTGAAAATGATTAATAGAAGAATATTGGAGAGGGGGGTGCAGGGAAAATGCAAGGAGACATTCTGAGTCAGTTTTATTTATTTATTCCTACATTTACTTATTCCTACATCGGTCGTAAATGTAATTCAATATCAACAAGATGGAAACCTTTATTACTCCAGTGCCAGCGTGCCAACCAATACCATCCAGTCTACACTCTTTAGGGGGGTCAAGTCTTAATGATGACCATACTCATCTTTTGCTGGCTTTACTCTCTCCAAATCATCCTACAAAGTCTCCATGCCCTAGAAAAGTCAGCAAGATGCAGAGAGAGGAAGAGCTGGATGTTAGATGATGTGGAAAAGGAGGAAAAGCAGATGACAAAAGAAGGGGACCCACCAGTAAGGTAGGAGAGTGCTGAAGTTGGAGAAGTGGGTATGCCAGAGCTGATTAATATTCTGCGTTTACTGACAAATAACCAGCAGGAGATTTCATGCAAGAACAGCAATAATATGCATATTGTACGTCCATCTAACAAACCAAACCCCATACTAGCGACAGCCCCTGTTTAAAGGTGCATTAAAGGTGCAGCGCGGCCATTAACAATGAAGAAGGACTATACAATGTGGCCGACCTCTTCATAACTTCAGTGGAACCTCTGGCAGGTCTAAATGTAAGACAGCTTCATAGCTGTCTTACATTTAGACCTTTTTCTATGCCCTTCCCTGCCGGCCCATCCCCTTACCCGCCCATGCCATGCCCACAATTTCTGACCTGACATGAGCAGGGAAAATTCGCAGAATTGAACTAACCATTACACCACAAATAGGCGTATTTCAGCTGAATAAATTACCCCCAAAGTTTTCATTATTGCTCTACATTAGGACTATAATGCCATGTATAGGTGTGCTTACCTGTAGCTCTGGTTGCTTTTTTATATGGCTGTCATGGTGGGGGTGGGGATGTGTGCAGCCCTGAACTCCACCCACACCTCTGTTCCTGCCTACTTGCACGGCCCATCCTAACCAACGGGTGTACAATCGGACTGCAGTCCCTAGATTGCGTACATGTAGAGGCCTAAAGAACAATAAAAGGAGTGACAGGCAGGCACACAAACACTGAAGGAGTGAACCCAGAGGCGGAAGATAACAACGGCACTAAGGGAAGAAACAAAGCAAGGTCGATACGAACCGGGTCAGAAGCCAAGAAGTCACGTCAGTACAAGGGGGAAAATACCAAGTCGAGGTCAAAAACAGAAGTTCAAAGCTAGTGAGGGTAAATAGACCAATCACAGGCAACCTGTGACCAGAAGGTTACCTGTTTAAATACCCCTGGCAGATGAGTCATGTGACTCATGTCCTGCCCCTCACTGTTCCTGAGCACCGATTCATTGTTATCACCGCTCAGTTCTACGCCTGCTCATTGCCTAGGGGATGGAGGACGCCAGCCATTCTGAGGAAGCGTGCGCGGCCGGGTCCTCCTCACCCCACCGTCACCATCTCGCCAGCGGGATGCCGGTAGTGCTGCATGGAGAACGCGCACCGCCGACTCCCCCTTACAATGGCACTTTTAATATAGCAGGCTTATGGTGTAAGTTCAACATTTTTATTTTATAGCATATGTAATTACTTTTATTTCTTGAGTTGTAACATAGTGCAGAATATTGTTTCAAAACGTTGTCTCAATATTTGCTTGAGTGAAGAAAAGATTCAGATTTTTGAAGCAGTCCGATGCTTTGAGTGATTTTTTTCAATTAACTGGTAACTGAAGTTTCCAATAGCACAATACTCTCCATTTAATTACTATTGTGTTAAATGGGTTTTCTGACCTTTGAAAAAATACAAACGGCAGCAAATGTTATAAAAAAAAATACTATTACCCCCCTCTCAGATCCCTGGTTGATCCAGTAAAGAATTTCTCCTAGTCTTTTATAAACATATACTGTCATGTGCCATACTACTGGCATCACCACTCAGTGAAGGAAGCCATAATACAAGTGGTACAGCCAGTGACCACTTATTGGCTGCATTGGTCATGTGCCAGATGCTTGTAGACAAAGAACCCCCATCGGAGCCTATGCACTCGATTGGCATGGGATTGGAGGACTAGCATTGTGTTTGCATTTTTCTAAGTTTAAAAAAATACCCTTTAATTCACTTTTATTTTTTTTCTTTTGTATTGGGTTCGTTTTTTGGAAGCTGTAGGATTAATTTACAATCTCCATAAAGTTATGGTTCTAGAATAAAGTACGATTATAAAGCAAGAGATATAGACATGTTAAAATACTGAATGATATTATTCTTGCAAGATGATCTATAGAGACAAGTTTGGAACTACATGGCAGTAATTTGGTCACTACTTGTAAGCCAAAACCTACAGAGGAAAAACTATAATGGAAAGATTTTATCTCATTAATTTAAAAGGGCATCAAAGAAGAGTGAGCAAGAAAATTGTTACTTAATGCATTCCAAGTATGTATGAACTTTTACAAAACGATACATTCTGCGGTAGTACTCTGGATAAAAGTAATTCAATATATTCTCTGTATTTGCCATTTTTAATTGTCAATTTTCATTCATTGAACAAGAGTAGAACAGACATATAGAGAAATAATTTTTACAAAGTATGATGATATATCTAGTATTTCCTTTAAACAGACATTGACTAAAGGTTCAGCAAAATAAGCTGTTTATGAGTTGGTCTTGGTTGCATGCATTTCCAACCATACCTATTAGCAGTGCATAATAACATATTAAACTCTGTAATATATTTAATTAAAGAAAGTGTCATCTTCCTAAAATGGCACAGTGACTCTGTGTACCGCAATGTAGCCTTTGTGTACATAGTTCTGCTGAGGCCATACAGAGAATTAAGTTAGAGTTCCTTAAACCCTGAAACCACATGCATGTAGGTGACGTTGACAACAAGGTACTGTTCAGAAGAACGGGCAACAAACAGACTTAAACTAGGTTGTGATTAACCCGTTTCTTTATTGAAAAGGATGCAGTAAACAGATTTAAATTGTAAGAACTGTAACAGGCTGACGTAACTTTTCTATTCATATGGTACACAATTGTAATCAGGATAATATAATGCTTGAATAGTCTCTGCCGCTTCGTAATCACGAATGATTGAGCTGAGGACAACTTCAGAACAATATTCTGCATACAAAGGTGACCTTTTCTAGAATAGTTTGTCCTAGTAATGTGACTTATCTGTGTCCTCTTTAGTTTGTACAATTCTGGGGTTCCTTAAATGGATTTTCTGAGATCCTGATATTGATGACCTATCCATAGGATAGGTCATCAATGTCAGATTGATGGGATCCAACACAAGGGACCAACTCCAATCAACTGTTTGAGGAGGTCGTGGCCCTCTGGTGAGTGCAGCATCCTCTTCACAGCTTGCCAAGCACAGCTCTGTCCATCGGATCGCAGCTGTGCTTGGTATTGCAGCTCAGCCCCATTCACTTGAATGGGACTGCGCTACGCCTAGGCTATATAACCTATAAACGTGGCCTAGGAAGAGTCTGTGGCACTCAAGGTAGCACTGTGGCCTCTTCAAACAGCTGACATTGGAAAGGTCATCAATATCAAAATCTCAGAGAACTTCTTTAAGCTCCAATTTCCACAAGGTGCTCCAGTGTCCTGCTAATTCTGCCTATACTTTGCACCAGGATCGTAAGATTGTTGCTTCTCCTCTCATGGCTCCGGGTCTCTACTTTGACTGAGCCACATACCCTGTGCACACACTAGAGCAGTATTACATGCCCACTTCTTTTTGGGCTGAATCTCCTTTACATGGCCATCCTGACCAAGGATCTGACTCTTCTGATGGAGTTAGATGTTACAGCAGCATCTCTGTATGTTACAATCTCATGGACAGCACAAAATATAGTCTTATTATGGTTACGGTTCACCTACCAGAGGCATATATTTGGCACTGATGGTTTCTCACATGCTGTCGCAGTGGTCCAAGCTGTCAAGCAGAATTTTTTATTTACTGCTATATAATGACCTAACTCTAAATAAAACAGCAAGCCTATTCTGGCCACAAACATGAGGTAGAAGAATTACATTTTCGGAAGACTGAAGGGATTCAATGCAGAACCATTAAGGGCCTCTGCAATAAAGCTTCCAAGTATTAGTGAAAATAATAGTAAGTGCATAATGATAAAAACACACAAAATCATTATAGTGGAAAATAGAGAACGAAGAGTTAGATGCATATTTAATTTGTGAAAAACAGTAAGTGATGTACAAATTACACAGCAGATGGTGCAGGTGCTGAATGGTACTGAAACAGATGTCTCTGTCAAACGCAAATGTACTGTATATTGGTGGTATAACATTTTCCATATCTAGTGTTAATGACCCAAAATGTTACCTTTGCATTCAAGTGTGCTGCAAATCTGCAGGGAAGTACTGACATTCCTTGTGACCCATAGCTTCTGTTAATCAATACCTCTGCTGTAAACCCATTTAATAGCACATTGAATTAATGGAATAATATATTCAGAACAAGAGGTTGAAGGTTTCACTGTAAGTTTACAAAACTAAGTTACAAAATGTAAAGATTAATTAGCAGTAGTCCAGAAGTAGTAGTACAAAACAATAGGGGAAGACTTATCATAGACTGGCTTTTAATGCTGGTCTGTGATCTTCCCTGCACTACTGGACGATGATCCTAATTTATGGCAAGGTATACACCTTGATATATATTATGCACATTGGCTGCCAGTATGTGCTCCTAAGTCTAATCATATAGCAGAAGAATGGTGTAAAAGTGTCCCAATAAAGTGGCTAGCGTGGCGTAGAAATACCACTTGCAACAAAATATTGATGCAATGGCAAGTCCCAAACGCAGCGTTTGCAACTTTTTTTTTGCCAGAAACATGTCATAATAAATCGCCTCCTATGACTTCATCTCAACCAGTCAGGGCTAGGGGAATTTTTCAATTTTAAGGACAAGATGCAGTTTAGCCAACATTTTTAATTGTAGGAATATCAGTCTGATTTTTTGGTGGTTATTTGGTGACCAATGTGGATTTTAGATAATTTTTATACGCAATGGGGCTGATTTTTTTTAAACTAAAAATATACCAGAGTCCAGGCTCAAATCAAGCAAGAAATTTGTATCTTTGATATCTTTTATGCCTTGTTTGATAAGTGAGCATGGCTTAACAAATAAGCCAATAAGTGTAAAGTTAGAGTAAAGTGTCTAGCAATGTGCCAAAATTAATCATTCAGCCTGAACCACTATAATACAGCCAGTACCAGGCCGCGATGCCCCGGTTATCCGTGCTTTTTATGCAAAGGGAAGGGTGCTCCCTCTGCCCTCTGACCAGAGCCCCTCCTATGAAATCATGGGGCTCCCCGGTTTGTCATAGTTAGTTACCTGCTAACCCAAGCCTGAGGCATGGCTTCACAGGCAGTCTGTCAGAATCCAATACACTGCAATAGTATTTTATTGCAATGACTCTGATCCCGGTCATTTAACCCCTCAGATGCCCTGGTCATCTGTGCAGTTGGACGTAGGGAGGGTGCTCCCTCTGCCCTCTGACCATAGCCCCTGAGGTGATGTCATGGGGCTCCTAGGTAAGTCATATTGAGTTGCCTGTGAACCCAAGTCTGAGGCATAACTTCACAGGCAGTCTGTCAGAATCCCATATATTGCAATAGCATTTTATTGCAATATATTATATAAGCAATCAGAAGATTGCATGTACATGCCCACTAAGGGGAATAAAATGAATAGTAAAAAAAAAACATAATAGGTATTGCCATGTCCAAAAATATCCAAAGTAATAAACTGTAAAAATATTTTTCCTGTATGTTGAATGCCTTAAGGGGAAAAAAATTGAATTATGTGATTCAACAATTTTTTGGTCACTTTTCCCCTCCTAAAAGATGAAATAACAAGTGATAAAGAAGTCATAGGGACCCCATTGGAACATATAACTTAAAAAAATTATTTTGCTTACATCGCCATTGCTTTTTTATGTTTTTTTTCTATAGATCTGTGTGGGGCTTTTTTTTATTTTATTTTTGTAGGATGAGCTATAGTTTTCATTAGTGCAAATGAAAACTATAGCTCATCCTACAAAAATAAAAATTAAAAAATCCCCACAGAGATCTATAGAAAAAAACATAAAAAAGCAATGGCGATGCAAACAAAATAATTTTGTTATTTTTTTTTTCCTAAGTAGTAAAACATAATAAAAACAATCTGTTCGGTATAATCATAACCGTACTGACCAACAGATTAAGATCCGCATGTCCCTTTTAGAAAATAGTGAACACCATAGAAACAAAACCCCAAAACCATGGCAGAAATTCATTTTTCTTTCATTTCACCAAATCATTTTTGCTCATTTTCATTATAAGAAATATTTTCAGGCATTTGAGTGTAGACTAGCACTACTGCACTAGTGAGATTTTTTTTCACTTTTATTTTACCAAAGAACACATTAAAGGCAATAAAAGTAAAAAGAGGATAGATAGATAGATTTGGGGGGTCATTTATCAAACAGAAATGCGCTTAAATTAGGTGTATTTCTGGCACAGATTGTGGCGCAAAGATCCTTTGCACCATCATCTGCGACTTCTCCCTGCTTACACCAGGTCTAAAAAGGTGTGGTGTGGGCAGGGAAGTGGACGGGCCAGCAGGCCTTTCTACGCCTGTTTCAGTCGTAGAAAATGGTCTAAATGTAAGACAGCTAGGAAGCTGTCTTATATTTAGAAGTGGCCGGTGCCTCTTCATAACTCCGGCGGATCCACCGCCAGGTGTAGGGGTTATTAAGACCAGCATCTAAAAAGCCAGTCTTAATAAATGTGCCCCTTTGTTCTTAAAACTTATATATACATTTTGGACATCTTTAAAATATATGTTCATTTTATGCCTATTGTTACTTTAATTTCTCATTGTAAAAAACATCACAATGCTTCCTATTCATGAAAATTCCACTGCAGCCATGCAAACATGTTTCAGTAGTGAAGAAAATGTAAAGAATTGCAATTGGAAAACATACAGCTTCAGTACGAATGTGCAGATATTACCCATACACAATTATTTTCTCTATTGTTAGAAGCTCTACAACCCTTTCTGTGCAAGGTCATCGCTGTTGCACTAATCACTGATCCTATGCTATTCTCGGTTTATTGTGTTTGCTTTTGATTATGTCATAGCATGTAACAGCATTAGAGAGCATTCAAGATCTCACCTAACTTGGATTTTTCTCATTTAAAATGCTCACTTACCGTGCCTTGCAAAAGTATTCACCCACTTTGACCTTTTTCGTGTTTTGGTGCCTCACAACCTGGAATTAACATGGGTTGTTTGAGGATTTGCATCATTTAATTTACAGAACATGCCTACAACTTTGAAGATGTTTTTTTTTTATTGTGAAGCAAACAACAAATAGGACAAAATAACAGAAAAAGTCAATGTGTATAACTATTCACCCCCCTAAAATCAATACTTTGTAGAGCCACCTTTTGTGGCAATCACAGCTCCAAGTCACTTTGGATAAGTCTCTATGAGCTTGCCACAGCTTACCACTTGGATTTATGCCCATTCTTCCTTGCAAAACTGCTCCAGCTCCTTCAAGTTGGATGGTTTGCGCTTGTTAGCAGCAATCTTTAAGTCTGACCACAGATTTACTTTTGTATTGAGATCTGGGCTTTAACTAGGCCATTCCAACACATTTACATGTTTCCCTTTAAACCACTAAAGTGTTGCTTTAGCAGTGTGTTTGGGGTCATTGTCCTGCTAGAAGGTGAACCTCCGTCCTAGCCTCAAATCACGCACAGAGTGGTACAGGTTTTGCTCAAGAATATCCCTGTATTTAGCACCAGCCATCTTCAACTCTGTCCAGTTTCCCAGTCCCGGCTGCTAAAAAACATCCCAACATCGTGATGCTGCCACCACCATGTTTCACTGTGGGGATGGTGTTTGTTACGGCATACAAGGAAATGCTCCAAACTCCGAACGGAACCTCACGAATAGCTGCTAGCAGACGAATAGGAAACGCACCCAAGTGGCTTACGCTCCTAGCAATCAGTCTCTAACAGCATACAGTGAATCCCCCCAATAACGAGACCAAGCTCCGTGTTGAGGGTAAAGCAGTGGACAGCCAGAGCTGTGTGTTTATTGTTCTTATATAACATTGTTACACATTAGTACCACCCACAGGGTTTTGAAAAACAACCATTAACCACAAACAATACACTCAAACAATTATCACAGGCAGGAGAATACACAGTGTTACACAATGTCTTCTGTCCTGAAGACAATTGTGAAGCAATACAATTTATCTCCAAGGGTAGAGGCAAAACTTCATTAGCCACATGGTAGCAAAAGACAATAAAAGACAGAAGAATATTTAACTGTGCAGCTAGTGCATAAAACATAGACATTTAACATGTCCAAAAATGGCACAAATTAGACCAGGGGTTCAAAAGTTAGTAAAAATCCTTTGTGAAGAAAGGAAGCATAGATTTTCTGCCCAAAACCAGATTTTACAGAGAGGCTGTGTGAGATAATTGGCTTAACTGGGTGTGGTAAGCCAACTAGGTACAGAAAATACCTCTATTCACAACAGCAAAACTACACAAAAATACATAACTCCTATCAAACTGAACAGAACCCCCACATTCAACTTATCCCCAGATGGCTTGGATATGAGCTCTCAATATATCCAAACAGCTCTCAGATGCCACAAACACAGTCAAATCGTCATGGGGTTTAAGTTTAGCATGGGCTGAAGAGAGGGCCCATAATCCTGGGGCAAGAGGCTGGCCACTAGGCTTCTCCAGCACCCAGTGGTGAGGTTGGTTTCGCCACAGTGTTCTTTGGGTGATGTGATGTGATGTGTTGGGTTTGCGCCAGACATAGCGTTCTCTTTGATGACTGAAAAGTAAAATTTTAGTCTCATCAGACCAGAGCACCTTCCTACATACATTTTGGGAGTCTCCCACATGCCTTTTTGCAAACTCACAAGGTACCTTTTTGTTTTTTGCTGAAAGTAATGGCTTTCTTCTGGCCGCTGTTCCATAAAGCCCAGCTCTATGGAGCGTACGGCTTATTGTCGTCCTATGTACAGATACTCCAGTCTCTGTTTTGGAACTCTGCAGCTCCTCCAGGGTTACCTTAGGTCTCTGTGCTGCCTCTCTGATGAATGCCCTCCTTGCCCGGTCCGTGAGTTTTGGGGGGCGGCCGTCTCTTAGCAGGTTTGCTGGTGTGCCATGTTCTTTCCATTTGGTTATGATAGATTTGATGGTGCTCCTGGGAATCATCAAACATTGGTATATTTTTTTATAACCTAACCCTGACTTGTACTTCTCAACAACATTGTCCCTTACTTGTTTGGAGAGTTCCTTGGTCTTTATGGCAGTGTTTGGTTAGTGATGCCTCTTGCTTAAGTGTTGCAGCCTCTGGGGCCTTTCAAAAAAGGTGTGTATATGTAATGACAGATCACTGAGACTTGTGACACTTAGATTGCGCACAGGTGGACATCATTTCACTAATTATGTCACTTCTGAAGGTAATTGGCTACACCAGAGCTTTTTATGGGCTTCCTTACAAAGGGGGTGAATACATATGCACATGCCAATTTTCTGTTTTCTATTTCTAAACAATTGTTTTATTTATATATTTTCTCATTTCACTTCACCAACTTAGATTATTGTGTTCTGATCCATCACATAAAATTCAGATTAACAAAACATTGAACCTAAGGCCGTAATGTACCAAAATATGAAAAAAGCCAAGGGGGTGAATACTTTTGCAAGGCACTGTAGCTAATGGTCTCTGTATTTTTAAAATGTACGCCTCCTATACTAGATAAGTGAAGAATAATAAAGATTGATGCTTTTGGAGGCTCTAAGTCAATAACTGGTTGACAATTTAACTAGCCATGCAATTTAGATTTATGTCAGATAAACCCACTTAATTGTGTAGGACCAGATGACCATTTAATGTGTATGGGGATCTACAGACTCTCTACCTATGGCAGATGTCAGATTGCTGGATTTCAACATACCTGGTCCTTTAGGTCTCAGGAAATATAAACAATCACCAGAGGTGACTGATAGTGTTGTTCGCCACAAAGACGGATTTTCTAGCACTGGTAACTAATCATTTTTCCTAATATGGTGGCTGAAAATAAAAAAAATTATACTCACCTCATCCACTTGCTTGCCAAGAGGCCGTCTGCTCCCTTCTTGATTAATGAAAACCCGCCAAAAGACCTGCGGCGAGCGTGATGACCTCACTACATGATCACACTGGGCTCATCAGTGATGATCCCATGGTGATGTCATCACACTCACTGCAGGTTCTTTGGTGGGTTTTCTTCAATCAAAACAAGAGCATACTGCCTCTCCGCGAGCAAGTGGATGAGTTAAAAAAAATGTAACCCAAGATTAACCCCTGAACGGCTAAATGTGAGTTACAGATGCCATGATCAGTGTTGAATGTGGCATCTAAGGGTTAAGTAATGGAGGCGGTGAAATCGCCGTTCCCCGTTATTGTGCCTGCTCCATACAATGGAAAGTGATTCATGACAAAGTAATTTGTAGCAAATCAAATTTCTTGTTGAAGTTCGGCGAAGCAGCTGAATAGAATTTCCCTCATTTCTAGTGACTGACATCAGCTTACTCCACCCTTACATTCAAAATGCGTGCACACCTGGTAAACCAGCTTTTGGAAAAAAACTGCTTTTGGCTGAGCTATCTAATACGTTTGGCCTGTTTTACATAAGTTGCATCTTTTGATGTTCAGCTATATTGCTATGCCTCAGATGTTGCTGATCTAGGACCAGAGCATCCCAGGAGATTAATATACACATTTATAATCAGAAAAAGAAGAATAGAGAAAGTTCCTGCTTCACAGGAGTCTTAGCTAGAAGTGTAAGGGAAGTCAATCAGGAGCAGTGGTGCACATAGCAGAGACGGCCACATAGAGATCAAAATTGATCCCTCCTTATTATGTTGGGTTTTCCCACCAAGAACAGGAGTGTCTAGTATTTTTTATTCTTTTCACTAACTTCCCATGACCCTTATGGTGCCCAGTAACTTTAGTGAAAAGTTATTCAGAATGAACAATTTCAACAAGAAAGGAAGCACTTTGGGTCATTTGCTTCCAAAAATTTATCGTTTTAAACAAGCACTGTCGCCATAAATGACAACCATCATAATCTGGAAACAAGTCTGCTGCTGTTTATATTTTTGATTGATAGATATTGATGGTTGAGTGTTTATGATACAACCTTCAGCAAACATTCAGTAAGTGCCGTCCCTCAAAATGTTTAGTCAAGACCATTCTAATCATTCGTGTGTGGACTACTGAAACGGCTATAACTGGCAAAAAAAACACTGACATACCTGTAGGGAAAGTGGTCATGTCATTTGTATAACAATCATTCAACCCCACATCCTATTTCTGTCTAATATCGCTGCCTTTAGGACAATTGACCACCCAATGTTAATTAACGTAAAGGGAATCTGTTACTAGAAAAAGCCATCCCAAGTACCTTCAAGTAGTCGGCAGTGAGTTTCAAATGATTAATTTTGCGTTATTTTCCAGTCAGGCTTGAAATCAAGGCTTCAAGTCAAGGTAACCGCGCCCCTCGCCTGTGACTGACAGCGCTTGTGCCAGACAGCCGGCTGTCAGTCACAGACGAAGGGGCTTGACTGCATGCATGACTGGAAAATAGCGCAGATGGAGGATAAAAGAAAGTTTTTCATCCTTCTGCCTGATCTGAATGCAGTAAGAAAATCATCATTAGAAACTCACTGCCAGCTACTTGAAGGTACTGCAGGCGGTTTGGGATGGCTTTTGCCACTGACTGGTTCTCTTTAATAGATCCTGTCGAGTGTAGGATCATGTGCAGGTTCTCGACACTCAACAGCAAAGGGGATCATGAAAGATATGCCCCCCCCTTCAATAGCTTTATAGCAGCAACATGGTCATGTCAATGGAACTTACACCCCGTAGAATATGCAAGCATAGAGCTCTGTATGACTTGCAGATTTTAGGATTTGTTTTACGGTATTGCTCATTATTAAATTTACTAAAAGGTTGGAGGTTCACTTTGCAAAATACTTTGCAGTCCTTAATCACATTGTCTTGAACTTTGATTGAACCTATCACAGCATCATACCAGTCCTGGATCTGCCGATTTACTCAAAACACTGATGTCTTTTATGAATCGAAAAGCGAAAATGTAAAAAATCTAGCTATTTAGTAATTTTCAGGTTACTCATCTTTTTTTATCCTTAAAAACATAGAACTTCTTACCATCTAAAGTCGGAGGAAATGCTCAATGTAGAAATATGTCCTGCCAGCGGGTATTATTGCAGTGTAATAAGCGGGTAGCAGGCCATAAAGAAGGGACTTGGTGTGCCTTCGTGATATATGCTCCTTGAAAACCATTTTGCAATAATGTTTTTTATTAGAAAGCCCTCTTTTCATAATCTTAACAATAAAGAGACTGATTGTGTCATTTCTCTTCCTCAGGATTCTCTATTCTTCAGGCCATTATGGAGGCAGCGGTACAGAACAACTGGCAAGTGACAGCTAGATCAGTGGGGAATATAAAAGATGTTCAGGAATATAAACGCATCATAGAGGAAATGGACAGACGTCAGGAGAAAAGATTTGTAATTGACTGTGAAGTTGAACGAATAAACACAATTTTGGAACAGGTACACGTTTTTCTAAATTTTATCTATTTCTGAGTTCTGCAAGAAAGTAGATGTTTAAACAATCCTTGTGCTAAAATGACTGTATTCCCCCATTACGGACGCATTTTACAGTATATATTGTCTGTAAATACTACATTTAACTGGAGCCCAAGACAATTCTGAAAAGAAAATCAACACCTTATGAAAGGTCAAGTCATGTAATACTGGTCATGCTCCCTGATCATTCGAAGCTTTGCTTTGTAGAAGTCATTCTTAATACATTCCGTGTGTCTCTCTTTAGCTATTGCTTTACCAAGCTAAACAAGAATTTAACCATGTTTTAACATTATATTAACATTGGCAATGTAATCTTATTATGTATGGAAAGCCTAAGCAGACAAATGAATCTCAAATGGAAATAAAGATATTCAGACAGTGGTCATTTTATTGTCCAAAATTCCAAGTTAGCGTAAAGGCTACTATTGGGTATAGTATTACAATACAAATGCATAAAAATAATTACAAGGAGCATAATAGAATTAAGTTCGGGCAAACACCATGAAATGCGGCAGCTATAGAGTGAGAATCAACAAATGTGCACTCCACGCGCTAAACTATTTCTCACTTTATCTTTTTAGCTGTTACAGCTTTATTTATTTTTATATACAGTGATCCTGTGCATAGACTGAGATTTGACCCCCTTTATGGCTTCAGCTATTTTTGTCTTTTATATCGCAGCAATTTTTTTTCTTCCCTAATCAATATAACTTTTGTATTGTGTTTAGCAGTTTAAATTTTTAACGAAGTTCAGTGCTGAACTGAAAAATGTTTATTATTTTTTGTAGGGGGGTAGAAGAACAGCAATTGTGCCATTTTGAGTGTTTTGTTTGTTGAGTTTTGTTTTTAAAGGGCTAATATGTCATCTCAGACATTGGTGAAATATTGCTTGGATGTGCCACCAGTGACAGATAGATGTGGGACTCGCTCCTGTCTCCAGAAAATGTCCCCAAAGCGAAGGAGAGCACATTGCACATGCCCAGTGACCTCTTCATTCAATTCTATGGGCGTTCCAATAATGGCCAAGAGCTCTTGCTCAGCTATTTTTGGAACTCCCATAGAAGTAAATGGAGAGCTCCCTGTACATGGATGGCCACCTCTCCATTCACCTCTATGGGAGTACCGTAAATAGAGAAGCCCAAACTCCCATAAAAGTGAATTGATGGTGGCCGTGTTTGTTCAGTGAGCTCTCCTTCACGTTGGGAAGGCCATTTCTGGAGATAGGAGCAGATCCCAGAGGTGAAACCCACACCTATCTGACATTGGTAGCATATCCTAGTGATATGCCTCCAGTGTCTGAGATGAGACACCCCTCTAAGGCATTTACTGTGCAGCATAAATGACATGTTAACTGTTGGTCAGTATAACTATGACAATACCAAAATTTACCACTTTTGCACAGAAAAACTTTTTTTAAATAAAAATCATCTCTGTGCTGCCATATTCTGAGTGCCACAATATCTTTTATTTTTATGTCAGCAGAGTTGTGTGTAGGCTAATTTTTTTAGCAGAATGAGTTGATGTTTTCATTGGAACCAATATAGAGTACTTACAGGTTTTTTTTATTCCACTTTTGAGAAGTCAAGATATTGAAAAAAAGAAATTCTGATGTTTTTTTATTTATTTTTAAGACTGATATAGCCATATCTATTATGCATTTCTTTCTAATTTTCTAAGGGGCATTTTCTTTCTTTTTTTTTAGTGGAGGGGCATACATTTTTTTAAACCCACTAGGTGACTTGAACATATGATCTGAATGCTGGTATAATACAGACTGAAAGACACCATATTAGGCCATGCCTCTGGGGCTAAAACGTGTACTAAGATTGCAGATCTGGAGGTAATTGTTAGGCCCCCTGTTGTCATAGCAACCCATTGGAACCCTTTCAGTTGCATTAAAGGGAGCAATGTAGTAAGAGAGGGAACTGGCATTTATTGATGATGGAATGGGCTCAGTTCATAAGCCCACACAATCACAACACCATACATGTTATTTGGGTATAATCCAGCACTCAACAGCCCTGAAGATGTATGGCAGATATTGAGAAGGGATAAAAAGGAAATATGCTGCAGCTCTATGTAGAGGGAGAATAGCGCTGACTATTGGCACACCCTTTGATCACTTGTTTGAGGAAGCATGATATAGTGTCTTGAAAAAAAACACCTGAGTTGTGGATCTCTGTAGCTATTCCAGAATAACCATGGGCCTCTTGGCTGCTTCTCTTATTAGTGCTATCCTTAGTTGGTCTGTCAGTTTAGGTGGAAGGCCATGTCTTGGTAGGTTTGCAGTTGTGCCATACTACTTCCATTTTCATAAAATGGATTGAACAGTGCTCTGTGAGATGTTCAGAGCCTCGAATATTGATAACCTAACCCTGCTTTAAGCTTCTCCACAACTTTATCCCTAACTTGCCTGGCGTGTTCCTTGGTTTTCATGATGCTGTTTGATCACCAATGTTCTCTAACAAAGCTCTCAAGCCTTCATAGAACAGCTGTAGTTATACTGAGACTAAATTACACACAGGTGGACTCTATTTACTAATTAGGTGATTTCTGAAGGCAATTGGTCATCCTGGATTTTTTTAGGGCTATCAGAGTACAGGGGGATGAATACAAATGCATGTCACAATTTTCAGATTTTTATTTATTAAAATTATTTTCACTTCACACATAAAATATATATATATATACAGTCGTGGCCGAAAGTTTTGAGAATGACACAAATATTAGTTTTCACAAAGTTTGCTGCTAAACTGCTTTTAGATCTTTGTTTCAGTTGTTTCTGTGATGTAGTGAAATATAATTGCACGCACTTCATACGTTTCAAAGGCTTTTATTGACAATTACATGACATTTATGCAAAGAGTTAGTATTTGCAGTGTTGGCCCTTCTTTTTTAGGACCTATGCAATTCGACTGGGCATGCTCTCAATCAACTTCTGGGCCAATTCCTGACTGATAGCAACCCATTCTTTCATAATGACTTCTTGGAGTTTGTCAGAATTAGTGGGTTTTTGTTTGTCCACCCGCCTCTTGAGGATTGACCACAAGTTCTCAATGGGATTAAGATCTGGGGAGTTTCCAGGCCATGGACCCAAAATGTCAACGTTTTGGTCCCCAAGCAACTTAGTTATCACTTTTGCCTCACTGTGCGTGCAGATGCGCTGACACCTGCCTGCTGCCATTTCTGAGCAAGCTCTGCACTGGTGGCACTCCGATCCCGCAGCTGAATCCTCTTTAGGAGACGATCCTGGCGCTTGCTGGACTTTCTTGGACGCCCTGAAGCCTTTTTAACAAAAATTGAACCTCTTTCCTTGAAGTTCTTGATGATCCTATAAATTGTTGATTGAGGTGCAATCTTAGTAGCCACAATATCCTTGCCTGTAAAGCCATTTTTATGCAACGCAATGATGGCTGCACACGTTTCTTTGCAGGTCACCATGGTTAACAATGGAAGAACAATGATTTCAAGCATCACCCTCCTTTTAACAGATCAAGTCTGCCATTTTAACCCAAACAGCCTGACATAATGATCTCCAGCCTTGTGCTCGTCAACATTCTCACCTGAGTTAACAAGACGATTACTGAAATGATCTCAGCAGGTCCTTTAATTATAGCAATGAAATGCAGTGGAAAGTTTTTTTGGGGATTAAGTTAATTTTCATGGCAAAGAAGGACTATGCAATTCATCTGATCACTCTTCATAACATTCTGGAGTATATGCAAATTGCTATTATAAAAACTTAAGCAGCAACTTTTCCAATTTCCAATATTTATGTAATTCTCAAAACTTTTGGCCACGACTGTGTATATATATATATATATATATATATATATATATATGTGATCTGTGTGTTGGTATATCATATACAATCCCAATAAAATACATTAATGTTTGTAGGTGTAGAGTGAAAAATGTGGAAAAGTTCAAGAGTTATGAATACTTTTTCAAGGCACTATAGCGCTGCATCCAGTTTATTGTTTAGCTCAGTCCATCTACTTGCATGCCATACATATAGTAGTAGTAGTGCAGGGAATTACAGCTTTTTCACATTCAATATCATTAAACAAAGTTTCAATACCCTGCACCACACTACTAAGTAGACAGTGTGCAGGTTGATGGATCAAGGTAAACACTGAAGAAGATGCAGTATTCATACAAGCCCCATGACTAGAGATGAGAAAATCAAAGCTGACAAAGTGGAATTCAATCAGAATTTCAGAAATTATTTGATTCACACTGAATCCGAATTTCCTCACGTTTTGTGGTAACGAATCACATTTCTTTCTAAAATGGCTGCTGCACATGTTAGGACATGGAGCAAGAAACTCTGGGAATGAGGTATCACCAACAATACTATGCATGCAGCCAATAAGCAGCCATCCAGCCCTGTGATGTCACAGCCCTATAAATAGCTTCAGCCATCTTGGATTCAGCCATTTTTCAGTGTACTTAGTGCAGGGAGAGACGTCAGCAGGCGCTAGGGAAAGTGCTAGGAAAGACTTGAAAACTTATATTTTGCTCAATAGAAGTTCAGGGAAAGAGCAATAGAAGTGTAGGGAAAGGAAACAGAGGAATTATTCCACAGTATTGAAGCAGAACTGGGTTCAATATGGGAGTGTACTGCCTGGGTAATAAGAGCAATCCTATTAGACCTTGCTGCACTGACTGCAGATCCAAATTTCCATTATACTGCTGCTCATTTCAGGTTTGCAAAACCTCTGTAATTCTAGCAAACCATTCTTGTTATTGGGGTCTTATTAGCCCTTGTGTGGTGCAGTTATATATATTCTAAAGCCTTTTTTGGAGTGTTATAGTGGGGAACAAGAAAAAGGGCTTATTAGCCATTGTGTGGTGAAGTGAGAAAATTACAGCCCATTTTGGCGTGTATTAGAGGCAAAAAAATAGCTTTATTTGCCATTTGCGGCCGCAATTATATGTTCTAAAGCTTTTTTTGGCGTGTATTAGTGGGGGAAAAGAAAAAGGGCTTATTAGCCATTGTGTGGTGAAGTGAGAAAATTAAAGCTTTTTGGCATGTATTAGTGGCAAATAAAAACTTTATTTGCCATTTACGGCCGTAGTTATATGTTCTAAAGCCTTTTTTTGGCGTGTATTAATTTCCTTTTTATTTACTTATTTGATCTAACAGTATATCATACAGAGGAGTAACAGGCACTGCACATGGGAGGGGCACAGGTCCAAATCTTTCTGGTGCAGGCACAGGTTGCCGGAGAGTAAGGGAGCGTGGCAACAAGGGTCACTTTGAGAGGACTGAGCTCCCAGTGTTAGCTAGCAGTCATGTCGTGACCAGCAACCCAGCGGTTCTTGATTGGTTAACTCGATCTTTGACTTCGTCGCAAGTGACATCAGACACCCCCAGCAAGAGGCGGTAGGTTCGTCAGACACAACCTTTAGTTGACATGTTCCGGGAGCCGGCCCTGTGCCCTCACCTGTCCTCAACCTGTCTCTGTCCTTTTCTGTTCTCTCAGCCAGTGAAGCACTATGTGCTGTGGGCTCAGCTTCACAATACAGTGAGGACGAGCTACTAGAAGACAGTCAGCAGCTACTGCCAAGCCAAGATCCGGAAGAGACATCCACCGCTTCCTTGGTAGGTGGGCAAGTAGTGATGAGGAGAGTGGCGTGGGAGCTGGTGTTGCGAGCGTTCAGGCTCCTGGCTCAGAGACCATTGAGGAGGACATCAGCGACGTGCAGACAGTGCTAGATTATGATGTAGCCAATCACAATTGGGAGCCAGGTGACAAAGGGGCTTCATCATCATCGGGAGAAGAGGGTGGCAGCTTGCGCATGAGGCAGCGGCGGGAGCCAGCAAGTTGGTAGCGTGGCCGGGAGTCAGCAGGGAGGTCGGGAGCCAAACGTGCCCAGGGTAGACCACCCGCTTCGCAGGAGCCTACCGGACCGGAAAGTATTGGTGCAGGGGTTCACGGAGACAGTGGCGGTAGCAGTCAGTCAGTGTGGATTGTTTTGAGTAAAATCACCTACTTGGTGGTGAGGCAGTTTTTTGTTATGCCGCCGGGGGAGGTAAACATGGCCATTTGTCGAATTTGTCGGCAGAAGGTGAAGCATGCCAATGTTGGAACCACGGCCCTGCGTCAACATATGCAGTGTCGCCATAAAGTGGCCTACCAATGTAGTGGTCCAGACGGCCACATCAACCGCTGCATCATCCAGAGCCACGCACCCGATTTCAGGCAGTTAAGGCTCCACCACCTAAGCCGAAGTAAGCTGTCTGTCCTTCCCATTATGTGCTGGTCCTGATGCTCCTGCTCCTCACCCTCCTACTCCTCCTCAGTCCTTCCATCAGCAATCGATCACTGAAGCGATTACCAAGAGACAACAGTATGCGTGCACTTATCCAAGGGCGAAGAAGCTGAACATGCTCCTGGCCAAGTTGCTGGTACTGCAGTCTCTCTCTTTCCAAGTGGTGGACTCTGCACCCTTCAGAGAACTGATAGCTTGTGCCGAGCCAAGGTGGAGAGTCCCAAGCCGGCCAGTTAGGGCCAGTCCTTGAGCCTGTGGGTGTCTGCCAAAGTGCACTGGCAACGCCGACGTGTAATATATATCCTTTATGGCCCACTGGGT
Organism: Bufo gargarizans; assembly: GCF_014858855.1. Classification (NCBI taxonomy): domain Eukaryota; kingdom Metazoa; phylum Chordata; class Amphibia; order Anura; family Bufonidae; genus Bufo; species Bufo gargarizans. Next base: position 98,064,841 of record NC_058088.1, on the reverse strand, counting down.
AAATGTGGCTCCTCCCCAGCCAAACCAGCAACTTGGCCAGGGGATGCCGATTCCGTCTCCACATTCTCATGCCGTTGGTCCTGCAACAGTGTCCGCCTCTACCTCCTCATCTTTCACCTTTTCCTCAGCCTTCACTGCAGGGACAATTCACAATGCCCCACCAGCATACCACATGTGCAGGGCACGGCAGTGTCATGCTGTTCTGCACCTAGTTTTCCTGGGCGAACAGTGTCACACAGGGGAGCAACTGCTTCATTAAGAAATCGAATCCTGGCTTTTTCCGTGACGACTCAAAATCGAAACCATGGTGACCGGGATGGAAAGAACAGTGTCGGCACTGCGTCAAAGAGGGCTGGTTGTCAAGCATTTTCTGAAGTCTTCCACCCATCTGCAAGACATCCTAAAAATGGCCAGGAAACTTTGCATGCAGTTCAGCCACTCGTACACCACCAAGCACACAATTCTTTAACTACAGCGGCAGAATGGCGCAGAATGGCGTCCCCCAACATAGGCTGATTTGCGATGTTTCCACCCATTGGAATTCCACCCTTCATATGTTGGACTGATTGCATGAACAGAGAAAGGCCATAAATGATTTATCAATGATGCAGGTGGACAGAGGTACTTCCCTATGTAACTTTGATGAATAACGTCATTTCACTCATTTATATCCTGGAAAAGATGCTGGTAAATCTGGCTGGTCAGGGGACTGGAGACGTGGCACCTACATCTCACGGCCACATGAGCCCTGTGGGGGCTGAAGTGGAGGAGGAGGAGGGCATTGGAGCACAAGCAATGTGTAGCAAAATGGGTGGTTTTTTTACACAGGTGACAGGAGAGGAGGAGCAGGAGCAGCCGGAGTAGCAAGAGGGAGATAAGGAAGACGAGACAGATGACCCAGACACACTGTGGCAGTATGTAGTAGAGATGGAGGCAGGAAGGCTCTCCGAGTCACTTGTGCAAATTGCCCGATGCATGCTCACTTGCTTACGTAGTGAGAGCCGAATTGTCACGATTCGGCAGAGGGATGACTACTGGCTCTCAACCATGTTAGACCCACACTACTGGTCCAAAAAGGGGCCTTTTTATATACCTGCTGAGAGGGAGGACAAACTGAACTATTATAGAGACATCCTATGTAGTCAGTTGGCCACAGCCTATATGCGCCATCGTCCATCCTCTCGCAAGTCTGACCGGGGGGTCCTCTGCACTCATGTTCTACTGCCATGGCTGCCGGGAGCAGTACCAGCTCTATCAGCAGCAACCTGAGTCTAGTGTCGCTGATGAGCAGCTTTCTTCACCCGCATAGTGAAGAAACTACTTACCAGCACCTAGACATAGATCAGAACCTGTACCAGCAGGTGGTGGCATACTTGGAATGCACCCTGCCAGCCGTCATTGAAGATCTGCTGGACTACTGGGCAGCCAAACTGGATTTTTTGGTCGCAACTGGCCGAGTTTGCCCTGGAAAAGCTGTCCTGTTTGACCAGTAGTGTGGTATCAGAGCGGGTGTTTAGTTCGGCGGGGGCCATAGTTACCCCAAGGAGAACTTGCCTGTCCACCAAAATTGTAGAGAGACTGATTTTTGTCAAGATGAATCAGGCGTGGATCAGTCAGGGCTTCAACCCACCAATTCCTGATGCTTCAGATTAGATCATCCATGCTGTCTCACTCAAACCTTGACAAAATAGACCGGTTTCTTCTGGCTACCTGCCTCAGGTACTATTCTGATGCTGCCACCCGCCAGATGCCACACATTTGATGCCAAGTGATCCTTCTTACACCCACCATCATAAGCGGGTATTGTAATTGCCACCCACCTCCCCACTCTGTCACCGAGTCACTCTGTGGTATCCTGATGCTGCTGCCACCTCCACACTATGTCACCTTGCCACTCTGTGGTCTCCTGATGCTGCTGCTGCCACCTCCGCAATGTCATTGTGCCACTCTGTGGTTGTCACGGAAGGTGTACAGAAAACTAGAAGACACCAAATGAAGATCCGACTGACTGGATCCAAAACTAAGGAACAAAAGGGAGAGCCCTGCATCAGACCTGGCTCTCTCCCTGACTGCTCAGCCTATGCAAAAATCCCAATGGTAGATGATCGCATATCCTCGTACCTCGACTGTATAACACCTGAACACCCTATAATAGTGAGGGGACACGCCCACCAGCTGCCTACACTTGATACGGAGGGAGTCAGGGTCACCTGGGATCCAGCAAACAGAAAAACACAAATGAATGAACAAAACTTATCTGTAGAAGACTCAGAAGTAGGATCAGCATGCACACACTCCAGGAAGGAATATAAACCGCAAAGTGAAGCAGTCTGGGAAGGGATTTAAAAGGGATGCAATCAGTGCAACTACATGACAGCTGAGAGAGGCTAACGAGATGAGAAAATGAAAGCAAAACAAAGGGAAGCTCAAGGAGGAGGTTCTGAAAGACATCTGTCAGAGCTTCTCAGATGTCTGGTGGTGACAGTGGTCTCCTGATGCTGCTGCCACCTCCACACTATGTCACCTTGTCGCTCTGTGGTCTCCTGATGCTGCTGCTGCCACCACCTCCACACTGTGATTGTGCCACTCTGTCGCCTCCTGATGCTGCTGTTGCTGCCACCTCCGCACTGTCATTGTGCCACCCTGTGGCCTCCTCCTGATGCTGCTGCTTCCGCCACCTCCACAATGTTATTGTGCCACTCTGCGGTCTCCTGATGTTGCTGCCACCTCCATACTATGTCACCTTGCCACTCTGTGGCCTCCTCATGCTGCTTCTGCACCCTCCACATTCTGTCATTGTGCCACTTTGTGGTCTCTTGATGCTTTTGTCATCTTCACACTATGTCACCTTGCCCCTCTGTGGTCTCCTGATGCTGCTGCCACCTCCACACTATGTCAACTAGTCACTCTGTGATCTCCTGATGCTGCTGCCACCTCCACACTCTGTCATTTTGCCACTCTGTGGTCTCCTGATGCTGCTGCCAGCTCCACACTATGTCACCTTGCCACTGTGTGGTCTCCTGATGCTGCTGCCACCTCCACACTATGTCATTTGGTCACTCTGTGGACTTCTCATGCTGTTCCTACCCTCCCAACTCCATGACTGGGCCACTATTTTGCCTTTTTTGGCCTGGTTGACATCATCTTTTACTTGACCATTCTTCTGATCTGTCAAAAGGAAGGGAAAATGGAAACATACAACGGATCCTATCTGTGTATTAGCTGTAAGGTCTGTATGGTCCCATCAGAACTGGCTTATGATTTAGTAGCCAAAAGCCATAGTGGTTACAAAACAGAGAAGACATGCAATTATTACATTCACGTGTCATCTCTGTTTTGGATCCACTCCTGTTTTTTTTGCCATTAGCAAAATAATTAGAGACGTCAACACAAACTTACTTGCTGACACTCTCTCCACTCTATCAAGGGGGCTCTACTTGCATAAGCGTTTAATAGAACAGGTTCTGTCAAAAGCTATGTGGAATCAGCTGACGACGGTGTAAAAGAAGTGCACTCTTTCAAACTATAATAGGATTTTGGGCCTCTGCACGGTTCTTTATACTTGACACTAACATCAACCCGTAAGATTGAGTTCACACTTGAGTTATTTGGTCAGTTTTGGCCCCGTAACTGCCCAAAGAAGTGAAGAGTGCTGTGATTCTAAGAGCAAAGCCTGACATCTGCATGTCATACTGACTCACTACCACAGCAGACTTACTATGCATGTTGATGCAAGGCACAGTGTTCTACACCACTATACAGGCTCTCTGCAGCCAGGAAATAGCTGTTTTTAACACGATTTGCCACAAATTAATTATGCGAACCGACCGAATCGAATGTTTTAGAAATTTGCTCATCTCTACCCATGACCTCTTGAAAAAAAACTTATAAGCGGAGGTGCCAAGAGCCATTTACTGATTCTGTAAACCTCATTAATGATCCGAACTATTGGGCCAATGATAACATTATTTAGGATTATAGATGAGCAAATTTCTGTTAATTCGATTCAGGTCGGATTTGACTGAATCAACGGTCCATTTAAATTCAGACCGTATTCAGTTCTACCTGAATCAAAAGTACTTCTTTAAAGCTGTGGAGTACATTTTTGTTTCTCACTTTATCACACTATCTTTCTATATTTCTCTCTCTCTCTCTCTCTCTCTCTCACATTCTCTATCAATTCTCATGAATTGAAACCCCTAAAATACTATAGAATTAATTCTATAGAATCAATTTGCTCATGTCTATTTAAGATGTAATGAAGAAAATGTTTATGTATTCTGTATATGTTGACAGAAGACCCTCAAAATAATTTACTTTGGTTTGACCAATGTCAGTCTAACACCCTCTCCCTACTGGGTTGTTCAGTCTAATTTTCTTGGAGAATAGGAGAAAACTGGAGTACCCCAATGGATAACCTATATGTTAAGAGAACGTGGTTTGCTTTGGAGGTGGAAATCCTATCTCTTTTCTGTAGGTGGAGTGCACAGCATTAATCTGACGCTGTCCATTCATAGCCTCTGAACTATTCAGAAGCTTAGATTGATCTTGCAAGATCTTCCTTCACTTGCAAGACAAAGTTGTGAAGGCTTTATTCTGATCCTTTCTGTTGGAGGGACTGAAATGAGGTCCTCACTCAGCTTGATCTCGCAAAATGAGGAACTTCTCACATGTTCACACTGGACTTCTGTTAACATTTAATGGAGTAGACTAAAACCCTATATTTCATATAATTTAGCAACCCACTTGTAAAAATAATTTCGACCTATGACAGCTTTGCGCCTGGGAACACATTGCACTTTTTAACTTAAACAATTGCAGGACATTCCTCCATGCTTATCTCTCCTGCATGGAATTACAATTGTCAAAAAATCCCAATTCCAAAATGGTTGGGACGCTATGTAAAATGTAAATAAATTGAAATAAAAACACAATGCAATTATTTGCTAATCTCATACAGCCATATTTTATTTAAAATAGAACACAGAACACATATCAGATGTTGAAAGTAAAACAGTTTACCATTTGACGAAAAAATTTACTAATTAAAATGCATCTCAAAAAAGTTGAGACGAAGTAACAAAACGCTGGAAAAGTAGGTGGTACCAATAAACAAAAACAGCTGAAGGAGAAAGTCCCATGACTGGGTATACAAAGAGCATGTTAGAGAGGCAGTGTCTCTCAGAAGCAAACATGGGCTGAGGTTCACCAATTTGTGAAAAAGAAATACAGGTGTACAAGACACAAGGCCAATAGTCAGTATTGGATGATCGTGATCTACAGGCCCTCAGACGGCACTGCATTAAAACCAGGCATTCTGTACTGGAAATCACTGCGTGGTCTCAGGAACATTTCCAGAAATCATTGTATGTAAAAACAGTTCTCTGTGCAATCTACAAATGCAAGTTCAAGCTTTATCATGCAAAGAAGATGCCATATATCAACACAATCTAGAAACACAGCTGTTTTCTCTGGGCCAAAGCACTTATAAAATGGACTAAGGCAAAATTGAAAACTAATTAAAATTTGAATTTATTTTTATAAACCATGGAAGCCGTGCCCTACAAACACAAAAGGAGAAGGACCATCCAACTTGTTATCAGTGCACAGATTAAAAGCCTGAATGTCTTATCGTATGGGGTTGCATTAGTGCCTACAGTTGAAACCAGAAGTTTAAATACACTATATAAAAAGACACATACGGTATGCATGTTTTTCTCAATATCTTACATGAAGTCAGAATAAATCTTTACTGTTTTTGGTTAATTAGGATTGCCATAATTATTATTATTTGTCAAATGCCAGAATAATGAGTGAGAGAATGGTTTAAAGCATTTTTATTACTTTCTGCAATGTCAAAAGTGTACATACACTAAGATTACTATGCCTTTAAACAATTGTGGACTGCCCATATGATGATGTCATGTGTTTGAAAGCTTCTGTTAGGTTTGTTGACAACATCTGAGTTAATTACAGACACATCTGTGGATGTATTTAAATGCACACCTGAAACATACTGCTTCCTTGTGTAGCGTTATGGGAAAATCTAAAGAAATCAGCCAAGATATCAGGAAGAGAATTGTGGACATGCACAAGTCTGGCTCAACCTTAGGTGCAATTTCAAGATACCTAAAGGTGCCTCATTCATCTGTACAAACCATCATATACAAGTACAAACCGGATTCCAAAAAAGTTGGGACACTAAACAAATTGTGAATAAAAACTGAATGCAATGATGTGGAAATGGCAAATGTCAATATTTTATTTGTAATAGAACGTAGATGACAGATCAAACGTTTAATCCGAGTAAATGTATCATTTCAAAAGGAAAAATACGTTGATTCAAATTTTCATGGTGTCAACAAATCCCCAAAAAGTTGGGACAAGTAGCAATAAGAGGCTGGAAAAAGTAAATTTGAGCATAACGAAGAGCTGGAAGACCAATTAACACTAATTAGGTCAATTGGCAACATGATTGGGTATAAAAAGAGCTTCTCAGAGTGGCAGTGTCTCTCAGAAGCCAAGATGGGTAGAGGATCACCAATTCCCACAATGTTGCGCAGAAAGACTGTGGAGCAATATCAGAAAGGTGTTACCCAGCGAAAAATTGCAAAGACTTTGCATCTATCATCATCAACTGTGCATAACATCATCCGAAGATTCAGAGAATCTGGAACAATCTCTGTGCTTAAGGGTCAAGGCCGTAAAGCCATACTAGATGCCCGTGATCTCCGGGCCCTTTACCGACACTGCACCACAAACAGGAATGCTACTGTAAAGGAAATCACAGAATGGGCTCAGAAATACTTCCAGAAACCATTGTCAGTGAACACAATCCACCGTGCCATCTGCCGTTGCCAGCTGAAACTCTACAGTGCAAAGAAGAAGCCATTTCTAAGCAAGATCCACAAGCTCAGGCGTTTTCACTGGGCCAGGGATCATTTAAAATGGAGTGTGGCAAAATGGAAGACTATTCTGTGGTCAGACGAGTCACGATTCGAAGTTCTTTTTGGAAATCTGGGATGCCATGTCATCCGGACCAAAGAGGACAAGGACAACCCAAGTTGTTATCGACGCTCAGTTCAGAAGCCTGCATCTCTGATGGTATGGGGTTGCATGAGTGCGTGTGGCATGGGCAGCTTGCATGTCTGGAAAGGCACCATCAATGCAGAAAAATATATTCAGGTTCTAGAACAACATATGCTTGGCCACAATGGCCATAATGACCATCGTTACGTTTGGAGGAAAAAGGGAATAGATTGGAAGCCTAAGAACACCATCCCAACTGTGAAACATGGGGGTAGCGGCATCATGTTGTGGAGTTGTTTTGCTGCAGGAAGGACTGGTGAACTTCACAAAATAGATGGCATCATGAGGAAAGAAGATTATGTGGAAATACTCAAGCAACATCTCAAGACATCAGACAGGAAGTTAAAGCTTGGGTGGATATGGGTCTTCCAAATGGACAATGACCCGAAGCATACTGCCAAACTGGTTACAAAGTGGCTTAAGGATAACAAAATCAATGTTTTGAAGTGGCCATCACAAAACCCTGATCTCAATCGTATTGAAAATGTATGGGCAAAGCTGAAAAGGCAGGTAAAAGCAAGGCGACCAACAAACATGGCTCAGTTGCACCAGTTTTGTCAGGAGGAATGGGCTAACATTCCGACCAACTATTGTGAGAAGCTTGTGGAAGGATATTCAAAACGTTTGACCCAAGTCAAAAAGTTTAAGGGCAATGGTACCAAATATTAATGAAATGTATGTAAACTTTTGACTTTGCAGAAAGTAATAAAAATGCCTTAAAACATTCTCTCTCTCTCTCTCTCTCTCTCTCTCTCTTTTATTATTCTGGCATTTGGCAAATAATAATAATTGTGGTAATCCTAACTGACCAAAAACAGGAAAGGTTTATTCTGATTACATGTAAAATATTGAGAAAAAACATGCATATGTGTCTTTTTATATAGTGTATGTAAACTTCTGGTTTCAACTGTATGTAGCTTATCTATCTATAAGGGCACTGTCAACATTGTGCGGTATATAGAAGTTTTAGAACAATATATGCTTGCATCCAGGCAAAGAAAAGAAAAATAGGAAACCACTTCATGCTGTTATTTACAAGATGGATCTTCCTAAAAAGGTAACCAATGAAAATGGATGCAATAAAAACAAAAAGTGATGGGATGGGGTTGCCTTGATATTCTACCACTAAAGTCAGTGGGAGCAGAACGACAGTGATAAGCTCTGTCCACTACACAGTTGATGGACCTATGAGCTTCTGATGCTGCTGGAGCTATTGTCTAATCAGTGAGGTTGCAGGGTGTCAGACCCCTGCCAGTCAGCTAGTGATGGCCTATCCTGAGGGTAAGACAGCACCCTATAAATATTGGACAATCCCTTAAAGAGGATATAGTATTATTATTATTTATTATTAAAGCGCCATTCATTCCATAGCGCTGTACATATGATAAGGGGTGCGCATTTATAATACAGACAATTGCACTAATCATAAACAAGATGAGTTACAAACTGGTACAGAAGGAGAGAGGGCCCTGCCCGTGAGGGCTTACAATCTACATTTTAGATTAAAATATGTGGTGTTTACATTACTAAATTCCCAACATTGTCCTGAGCATGCCGCTTTGTAGGATCATCTTCAGTGGTTTGCTAAGGAGGCTGCACTCACACCTTCTCTTTTGTGGTGGAGTCTTCATCCTGGCCCTGACGATATTCAGTCATCGCTGGACTGCATTAGAGCATTTTAGCAGAGTGTGAACTCATGTGATAAAGTAATCTCATGAAATTATGCTGTGCCAGAATGCTGTTCAGCTGTCCAAAACATTCAACGTCATCATAAAAATGCCCTGCAAAAATTATTTTATGTATGTTTAGTATATTTCCTTGTTGCTGTTAAAAAGCCTTTAAATGCTACAAAAAAAGCCAGAAATGCTCATGAAAAACACCCTCACAGTTTTCACCTCAATAGAAGATTTTCATATTTGCCAGGTCTATTCACATTACTAAATATTTCAGGTTGTTCTAAAACCGTTCCATCCAATCTATAATGTAGCAACGTTTCTTTCAATATTTATGGCATTATAACAAGGCAGCCATGTTAAAATACACCAAACAGATCATTTACATTTAGGTCAGCACTTGATTACATAACAATGATAAAATGTCTCCTAAAACAGGAAACAACCACTCAGTAGAGAACATGAAACATTATAAGTGAAGGTGGGATCTTTCCATGAGAGAAGTTCTTTTTTTTGTTCTCAATTGATTTTCACCCCAAGGCTTTACAAAAAGTACATGTCTTCTGTTGGGTGTCTGGTTCATCTATATTGATAAAGATCAGTTTGAAGGAGAGCTTAAAGAGGACCTTTCAAGGGTCCAGACATTATAAACTAAGTATCAGGATATGTAGGGCATAGTGCAGGGATCTAACTGCACTTACTATTTTTGCTGGGTGTCGCTCCATTCGCCCACTGTGGCCCCCGTTGTATTCTTCCACCTGGTATGCTAATTTTAGCATCGGTACAGGGAGGAGGAGTCTGCCCTGTTTCTCAATGGGCGTCTCCTTTTCCCTGGCTGTAGTGCAGTTCAATCACAGCAGAGAGCGTCACAGCCATGGGAAAAAAAAAACCTCACCTTCTCCCTGACTGTGACACTCTCTGCTGCCATTGGACTGCGCTACAGTCAGGGAAAAGGAGAGGCCCATTGAGAAACAGGGCAGTCTCCTCCTCCCTGTACCGATGCAAAAATTAGCATACCGGGTGGGAGAATACAACAGGGGCCACAACGGGCGAATGGAGTGGTGCCCAGAAAAAATTGTAGGTGCAGTTAGATCACTGCACTATGCCCTACATATCCTGATACTTCGTTTATAAAGTCTGGACCCTTGAAAGGTCCTCTATAAGCTTTCCTTCAAACTGATCTTTATCAATATAGATGGACCAGACACCCAACAGAAGACATGTACTTTATGTAAAGCCTTGGGGTGAAAATCATTGAGAACAAAAAAAAGAACTGCTCTGATGGAAAGATCCCACCTTCACTTATAAGGTTTCATGTTCTCTACTGAGTGGTTGTTTCCTGTTTTAGGAGACATTTTATCATTCTTATGCAATCAAGTGCTGACCTAAATGTAAATGATCTGTTTGGTGTATTTTAACATGGCTGCCTTGTTATAATGCCATAAATGTTGTCTGGACCCATGAAAGGTCCTCTTTAATTAGAGAATATTGTTTAACTGGAAGAGTAAACAACTCAGATTATTTCTGTCATTACAAAGAGTTGTAGATCTGTGAACCTTGCAAGCTTCAGGGATTTATTTGAAGGAGTCATCCAAGAGAAAAGGAAAGTTTATTTTCTTATTCAACTGTTTTAATAATGATAATTTTACCAAATCTTCCTCCAATGAAACAACAGAGGTAAATTGTTACAAATTGACACCCTTTTCATACACCCTTTAGAACTGGACCAGACATATTAAAAGGGTTTTGCAGTAAGTAGATATTGGTGATATATCTTCAGTATATGTCATCAGTATCAGATCAGTGGGCTTCTGAACCCTGTACCCCCACTGATCAACTGATCGGGAAAGCTGCTGGAACCGAACAGTGGACAAATCAGGAAGCAAAAGGTTCTGTCTCCTGTGTAGTGGCCGTGTCAGGGTAATGCAACTTAGCTCACATTCAAATGAAAGGGGGCTGAGCGACAGTACACCACCACCGAAAATTACACAATGGATGGAGCTGTCTGCTTCCACTGTATAGTTACCAGTGCTGGTGGCTTCTCCGGATCAGTTTTATCATGCTACATGCAATATTTTGATAAATAGAATGCAAATTGTGATAAATCCCCCTCAAAGTTTTCAAATATCGACAGGATGGTCTGATAATTAGACCAACAAATCACTTTGATAGTGACCTAAATCTTTGCTCAAACCTTCTCAGAATGCTTCACGTCATTGGATTTCATCAGCTCTGCTCAGCTTTTTCTAGGACTTTTTTTTAAATTGGTCAAGGGGAATTTTTGTAGGGTGTAAGACAGACACAGATACCATGATTGGTGGGGAATAACAGAGTATAAGTGTGAGAATGCATAGGGTGTAGGGATTCCACATTCCTCATTTTGGCCTAATGGGTAAGGTGCTAGAAGTGGTTGTTTTTCTGATGTATGCCAAAACAAGATACTCGTTCCACAAATTTTAGAACATATCCTCTTCTGGTCCATGTTGCAGATGAGAATAGCCATTTCTATTGAATGGTGTGAGAAAAATGCTAAATGCACAAGGTACGTTTCTGTATTATGCAGATTCATGGTTGGCGGACAGAAATACAGATAGGGTTGTGTGTAGAGACGATTGAATTTCTTAAAAGTTCAATTCGGCTAATTTACCGAATTTCACAAAAAAATTTGCTTTGTGATTAATTACTTAGTCACAAAGCACTTTTTGGCTTCTAGGCAAATCGAATTTATCCTGAAATTTGGATCGAATTCCACTTTGTGGGATTCGAGTCACTCATCTCTAGTTGTGTGCATTAGGCCTTAGACTAATGCAGGAAATGGTGACCAGTGCCTTATATACTAGCGCTCATCTCTATATAATCATCAGCCTTTAACATAATGCAATGCTCATAAAATATATAATGTATAGACATGTCAGTCAATGTCCATTGATGTGTATTATATTGCAGTATAATCACCAGGATTACTACTGCTAATAATAATATTTTATTCTGGGCATTCCAGTGGCTGAATAGGAATAGTAAGAATTTCTGCAGTTATTGTCATAACTATCCTCCATCGCTTTTTCATGAAATTAAAACTGATGTATGCTAACAATCTGTGCTCCTTTTTCCGGCTTTTGATATGCCAGGGCATAGGCATCATGAGAGGTGACCTATAAATTCTGTCTCATGAATAGATCAATGGCTGTTCTCAGACTGGTGCAAAGCATTTTTTAGCAGAACAAATGCTGGTGTATTATTATTTCCTTACAGAACCAGTCATGCCACATTAAGTCGAAGGCGATTTCTGCCAGTTCAGTTATGCAGCAATTCCAGATAAAACCAAATTATGGCCCTTACTTGACCTTGGATCGCGTGCTCTGGAAAGCTTTTTCTCTCACTTCTTTCTCTTCCAATGAAAATGTGTTTTTTTCCAATCTACTATTGTTTATCTTAACGATTCCGCTGGACGGCTTTAGCTTCTTCTCTCATTACTTGTAGAGTACCTAACTGCTTAGAGCTGCTGGATGTGAGCAGTGAGCTCATTCGAGGAGATTGGTTTTGAACATCTGGCAGGGCAAAAAGCATGTGAATGAATATTTAGTTGAAAAGAGGACTAACACATCAATGCTTACAGTATGATAATATGCGCATAGCACTGGGAAATCAGAAATCGTTTATTATTACTAGATACTATTCATATTGAGGTCCCTTGTATGGTTTTGAAGGAAAAATAAGGATGAAGGATCAAAATAGTAAAAAAGTACAACCATGAGGTTGCTCTATTTGGCATGATGTTTTTGATCTTGAAGGGGTTGGGCCACCATTAAATGTTATTTTAATATAATTCAGCATTGAAAAATGACATACATTGGTTTACTTTCTGTTCCAAAAATGCTCCAGTTGTGAGATATCATCTTTACTTTATCATAATTGTGCCACTTCATGTTAAATTTGCATAGTAATCTGACAGTTACAGAGAGAGAGCTGCAGTAGAGAGGACATGCCCCCTGATAAAGGACACCCCACAAGAGCTGTCATAGAGAGAGAGAGCGCTGCAGAAAAAAGGACCCCCCCCCCCCCCCCGAGTTGCCAGCCTGAAGTGTAGCAAAGAAAATGTAGCAATGATTGGAGGGAGTTCTGGATCCAGTTGAGGTACTGGGATATCATGCACTAAATGATGCCTGATTTTGATTTCTTTACATCAATCATAGCATAACCCCCTTATCAGACATAATGCGTTTCACATATTAATGTATGCGCCAATTGTATCCAGTCTAAAAATATCTTAACCACCTGGAACATAACTGAAAGGGGTTGTGTCATCTTAGACAATGAGGGCATATCGCTAGGATATGCCCCCATTGTCTGATAGGTGCAGTTCCCAGAGGTGTGAACTCTGGGAACTTATCTCGTTAACGAAACCATCAAAGTCCAGAAGGGCGCACCGCACATGCGCAGCGCATTCTATGGGGCAGCCGAAAATAGCCGAGCGCTGGCTCGGCTATTTCCATAGGCCCCATAAAAATGAATAGGCGCAGCAGCAAGAGCAGCGCACACCCATTAGGAAGGCTTGGTGGTGACTGGATCCAGCACCACTGGCCACCACTTTGCCGCCCTCGTGTTGGGTTTTGTTTTAGAGATATGCCTCCATTGTCTGAGATGAGAATACCCCTTTAAAGAGAATCTGTGATCAGCTTGATGCTGCCCTATCTGAGAGCAGCACAAGCTGGAGCCAAACACGGCTTGTGTAATTAAAATGACGCAGTATTGAATAGCTCCAGTGCAAACCAAGCACTGGAGTCTGCTCAATAGACTGCACATACAGTAGTCAGGAGTCAAAACCATAGCACCATGGCACTCCCTGTCCGCCTGCTGGCTGACTGGTGCTCTTCCTCTAGCACTCAGTAGTTAACTTACTTCAGGATGGAGAGTGCTTCAACTTTGCAATAAACTCTCCATATCATTTCACTTTCTATGCTAAGAACTTAGGGACTGCAATGTTTGGACACACATTAGAGGGGTACTCTGAGTTTAAAAAAAATGAAAAAGACAGCAGGGGCGTAGCTAGAAATGACTGGGCCCCATAGCAAAAAAAATTATGGGCCCCCCTCCCGGATCTCCCACCCCCAGATACCTCTCAGACCTCCCACCCAAACACCCCTCCAGCACCTCCCACCCCAACATCCCCACACCCCTCCAAGACCTCCCACACCCATCCTAAATCTCCCACTGCCAGTCCCCAGACATAATGGTCCAGACATCAAGTGTCCTGCTCCCCCCACAATTTAATGGTTTAGACCTTGGAGATCCTGCGGCTCCCCCCTCAATAAATTGGTCCAGACCTCCAGGGTCCTGCTCCCCCGTCCTGCTCCCCCTTAAATATAATGGTCCAGACCTCCAGGGTCCTGCTCCCCCTCCTCCCCAGATATAATGATCCAGTGTTGTGTTCCCCCCTATATAATGGTCCAGACCATACCTCCAGGTCCTGCTCCCCCCTTCTCCTTAAATGTACTGGTCCAGACCTCCATGGTCCTGCTCCCCCCTTCTCCTTAAATGTACTGGTCCAGACCTCCAGGGTCCTGCTCCCCCCTTCTCCTTAAATGTACTGGTCCAGACCTCCAGGGTCCTGCTCCCCCCTTCTCCTTAAATGTACTGGTCCAGACCTCCAGGGTCCTGCTCCCCCCTCCTCCCTAGATATAATGGTCCAGGACTCCAGAGTAAATTTTACCAGTCCCAGAGTCAGCCAGCCCTCACCTCACAGCCACTTGAACGTCTGCGCGCCCCCACACCCCAGCAGCGCTGCCAGGCCCAGCAGCACGCAGCTTCGCTGTACGCTCCGCCTCTTCCACTTCCTGCCAGTAGGACTGCCGCCCAGACTAGGAGCGGGACCACTCCCTTTCCTCACTGCAGGTACGCCTCTCTGCCTCCAGCCGCCCCCTATCGCACTGCCCACAGCCTACAGGCCTTGCAGATAGCGCTTTCTCTGTCTGTCCTCTGTCTGTAGCTATACCACATGAATTTAAAAAATAATAATAATCCTCAGCAGGCAGCCTGGGCCCCCAGTAGCGTAGGGCCCCATAGCCATTGCTTTGGCTGCTATGGTGATCCCTACGCCCATGAAAGACAGTATACTCACCATGAACTCCTTCCAGCATCACTTCTCCAATCCAACCTTCCTCTGCAGCCATTAAATCATGTGTTTCGGCTTGCAGCAGTGACATGCCCATATACTAAATGTGACTGCTGCAGCCAATCATTGACTGCAGCATTCACTTGCAGCCGAGAAAACAAAGATCAGCTGGGAGGATCAGAGGAACAGCTGGAGTGGAGGAGGTCCAAAATTAATTCTTTCATAGTTTTAACATCTTCCTTGAATCTGTCCTAGGTTTGTTTGTTTTTTCCAAATCTGACAACCACTATACAGAATAATGGCTGAACACACAGTACAACCCAATAATATATATTATTTACTGGTGATTTTCTCTTTCAATGGTGGAGGCTTTTTAATTATATAGAGTAGTTTATTTCATAGATGGAACTATAGAGAGATACTTAGCCTGCGGCTGCAGTGTTTCCAGCCCTATACTCTTCAGCAATGTTCCCTTTAAGCTTTTGTAGCTAGAGAATGGTCAGTCACAGACCTGGGCACTTTTCCCTCTAAACTGTGCAATCTAAAAAAGCAGCAGATTAATATTGCTGTATATCACTAACCAATAAGTCACTATCCCTGGTAGTCAAAGGTTAATACCAGAATGTCTGGTAGTCTAGGGTTTAGTACAAATTAGTGTGTCTACATCCTTGGTGGTCTATGATGATGAAGATGACATGAAAAGGTTAATGATACTGTCCCTGGAGGTTTAGGGCTTTGAATGTCAATATCCTTAGTTGGTTATAGCATAGAAAGGGTTAATGCCAATATTCCTGGTGGTTTAAGGCAAGGAAGTGGCTAATGCCAGTATCAATGGTGGTCTAGGGAAGAGAAAGGGTTAGTTATTATTATGGTCTATTGCAGTGAAGCTGGTAATCCTTCATATCTGGAGTCCAGTGGTTAAACATGACTACAGGTGCCAGCACTGTCCAATCCAGACTGTGACAGAAGGGTAACACATGACTGTTCAGCTTCCTGTACTTTACATGTACTAATAACAGAGATCAGGATCAGTGCAGGAAGGGATATAGAGGACTACTTTGACATCAGCATTTTGGCTTTCCGGTTTTAAAATCTGACAGAGGATCTCAAAACCGGGCCAAAACTGTTTAGGTTTGCCCCCGCTCATTGTCAATGGGGACAAACCTGATCAGGATGAATCAGTATGCATCAGTTCCCTTTTGTTGCATTTTATTTCTGGACACAAAACCACAGCAACCGGTCTGGAGGTTGACACAAACCCGTTTCATTGTATACAACACTGTGCTTCCGTAGGGATGCGGTTGTATTAAATCGATGGAACAAACCAGATTCGGCATTAAAAACATTGTAATGGGCAACGGATTGTTTTTTTCGGTAGCAAAAACACCAGATCCGGCAACATTGACTTACATTGATTTTCATGTTGCATCCCTTTTTTTTGTTACCGAAAAAAATTATCAGTCACCCATTGACTTACAATGATTTTAATGCCTGATCCAGTTTGTTCCGTTTGGATTTAATAGAACCGCATCCAAACAAAACAGATGCATAGTGTTATATAAAATCAAACAAATTCATTTTAGTCAGGTTTTGATATCCTCTGCCGGATCTGAAAGCATAAAAAATGCAGATGTGAAAGTAGCCAAACTTGCACCATTTTCTACATGCCATTTTTTCATGTTCATATCGCAGGATCAGTGTAGGAAGTATGCCAGAACGACCCCCCAGAATGTCCCAAATGTTACAGTTGAACAAGCAGTTTTATTAAACAATGACATGGCCTTCATGAGTTATCTTTACACTGGGTTCAGTAATCACCCTTAATAGAAAAAAAGGAAAATCCACAGCTCACCTGCTTCCTTGCACTCGAAATAAGGGAACTTTCACAATTGCGGCAGAGTGATCCGGCAAAACGTATGCCAACTGCTGGCATTCCTAAGACTGATCAGTATCCTGATCAGTCTTAAAAATTGCTGATCAGTCAGAAAAATGCATTGAAATGCCGAATCTCTCTTTCCGGTGTCATCCGGCAAAACGTATCCGGCATTTTTTTTTCACCTTTTTTTCGGTCTGCGCATGCGATGGATGGATCCGGCATTCCGGTATTTTGAATGCCAGATCCGGCACTAATACATTTCTATAGAAAAAAAAATGCTGGATCCGGCATTCAGGAAAGTATTCCGTTTTTTTGGGCCGGAGATAAAAACGCCTGAATGACTAAACTGAAGACATCCTGATGCATCCTGAACAGATTGCTCTCAATTCAGAATGCATTAGGATAAAACTGATCAGTTCTTTTCCAGCATTGAGCCCTTTTGACGGAACTCAGTGCCGGAAAAGAAAAACGTTAGTGTGAAAGTACCCTAACAAGCACTTCTTGAGGCTTTGCTGGGCCGGTTCCCAGGTGAGGCAATGTGAGCAGTAATCCAAAGAAAAACGATGTGCAGCAAAAGTGCTTAATCCATTAAAAACCTTGTAAACTTTATATCTAAACATAAAATCAAAGAGTACACACCAGAAATGTATATAATCTAGAGCACAATAGTTGATTTTAGCTATGACTAAGGACACGTCAAATGTCCGAAACAAAACACATTTGTCGATGTTTACTCTTTGATTATATTTTTGGAAATAAAGCTTACAAGGTTTTTAATGGATTAAGCACTTTTGCTGGACATTGTTTTTCTTTGACTGACTGCTCACATTTCAGGAATCACTGCCCACCAAATCGGGCAGTGCCAAAGTGACCATAGGCCTTCATCCTATCCAACCATGCCAATATGAATCTCTAAGAGGCTACTCTCTTCAAAAGTCTGCCTCACATTTACACAGCTGGCAGGACTAAACTAGCAAGTTGTACCTCCTCAGGTCCTTACGGCTACTTATGCCACTAGCTGTTGGGAGGTTCCAGAGTACTTGCAAAATACAATATTAATTCTAAAAATTGTATGCAGGAAGAGGAGTAGTACTCTTATGTTTGTCCCCTTTGCCCCATCAGGTCACCCACTCTTCTACAGGGTGGGCCATTTATATGGATACACCTTAATAAAATGGGAATGGTTGGTGATATTAACTTCCTGTTTGTGGCACATTAGTATATGTGAGGGGGGGGGGGGAAACTTTGCAAGATGGGTGGTGACCATGGCGGCCAATTTGAAGTCGGACATTTTGAATCCAACTTTTGTTTTTTCAATAGGAAGAGGGTCATGTGACACATCAAACTTATTGGGAATTTCACAAGAAAAACAATGGTGTGATTGGTTTTAACGTAACTTTATGTTCTGACCACTTATAAAATGTGTTCAATGTGCTGCCCATTGTGTTGGATTGTCAATGCAACCCTCTTCTCCCACTCTTCACACACTGATAGCAACACCGCAGGAGAAATGCTAGCACAGGCTTCCAGTATCCGTAGCTTCAGGTGCTGCACATCTCGTATCTTCACAGCATATGCAGTGTTGCTATCAGTGTGTGAAGAGTGGGAGAAGAGGGTTGCATTGACAATCCAACACAATGGGCAGCACATTAAACACATTTTCTAAGTGGTCAGAAACTTGTAAATAACTCATGAAAGAACAAAGTTACATTAAAACCAAGCACACTATTGTTTTTTCTTGTGAAATTCCCAATAAGTTTGATGTGTCACATGACCCTCTTCCTATTGAAAAAACAAAAGTTGGATTCAAAATGGCCGACTTCAAAATGGCCACCATGGTCACCACCCATCTTGCAAAGTTTCCCCCCTCACATATACTAATGTGCCACAAACAGGAAGTCAACATCACCAACCATTCCCATTTTATTAAGGTGTATCCATATAAATGGCCCACCCTGTACATTCAGGAGAGTGTATGCACTGCAGTAGGCTTCAGGGCAGCCCACCCATTCTCTGCTCAGTCCACCTCTTGGCAGGTACCCTCACTACCCACATTACTCAGGCAATGGCTTACAATAACTTAAACACATTTTCTAAGTGGTCAGAAACTTGTAAATAACTCATGAAAGAACAAAGTTACATTAAAACCAAGCACACTATTGTTTTTTCTTGTGAAATTCCCAATAAGTTTGATGTGTCACATGACCCTCTTCCTATTGAAAAAACAAAAGTTGGATTCAAAATGGCCGACTTCAAAATGGCCACCATGGTCACCACCCATCTTGCAAAGTTTCCCCCCTCACATATACTAATGTGCCACAAACAGGAAGTCAACATCACCAACCATTCCCATTTTATTAAGGTGTATCCATATAAATGGCCCACCCTGTACATTCAGGAGAGTGTATGCACTGCAGTAGGCTTCAGGGCAGCCCACCCATTCTCTGCTCAGTCCACCTCTTGGCAGGTACCCTCACTACCCACATTACTCAGGCAATGGCTTACAATAACTTCAATCTCCTTCCATCAGCCCACTGGCTTGTCTCAGAGTAAACCGATCCTCTGCTCTGTAATATATTTCACAGGTTTCTTTGTCACTACATGTGGTCAGTCCTGCCTTGCTCCTCATTTCTTCACCTAATAGGCCCTCCTGGTAATCCCTTTCTTGAACAGTAACAGTACGGTACTTGCATTGACCTACAATGTTGTGACCTGGAAGCAGGTAGCCAGGAAACTATGGGGCAGATTTATCAAAATTGGTGTAAAGGAAAACGGGCTTTGTTGCCCATTGCAACCAATCAGATTCCATCTTTAATTTTCCTCAGAAAAATGAAACATGGAATCTGATTGATTGTAATGGGCAACTATGTGAGTTTTCCTTTACACCAGTTTTGATCTCACCCCATGTTTGCTGGTGACCAGGGATACTGGCAGAGTCTGGTGCAGTGAACGAGTACAGCAGACCACTGTACTTTGTCAACACAAGTTGAAAAAAAAGACACACATAATAGGAAAGTCGCAGCAAATATAAAGGAAAATTACAAAAATACTGTTTAAGGGGGAAATGAGGGTTATCCTCTCGTCCTTCCAAGCAGATGAGTGGAAACACTTGCATTGCTTTGCATTGCATTGCATTGTTTATCTTTTAGACTCATTTGTCTTTACTATCTCTCACGTCTCAGATGTATGTCCTTACATTTTAAACCGAGAAAGCATAATTTTCAGAGTAGATGCATTGTGCTGTATTGGGTCTAAATCCTCCTCATGTAATCCTCCTGCGCTGTTCAATGTCACTACTCAATCTTCTGCCTTCTACACAAGCGTTCACTGTGTGAGTATTTGATAGATTTACTTGCTCTAGTCTCTTGCCCTCCTTCATGCAAAGCCAAGCCACTTTTTCATCTTCTTCAGTTGAGCATTCATGTGGGTGATTGGTTCTGCCTTACTTAGCTAATCCAGAAGCTACAGCCTGACTACTGAACATGCCAAGGTATGCTGACTAAAGCATGTGCTGAATCTTTGAAAAGCTAATAATCACGAATGAAACAATTACAAGCCGGCTAACATGATGTGCAGACAACTAAGAAACAGCTAAATTGCATAATTCCCACATCTTTTCTGATCCGTTAACTTGATACTTAAGGGTAGGTTCATATCACCGTTTCATTTTCCGTTCTTTAGATCCATCAGAAGAACAGAAAACTTAGTTATGCTAAGTTTGCATCAGTTTTAGCCATTTCCATCTGATATCTGTTATTTTAGATGGAAATGGCTAAAACATATGTCCATATTTCTGTTCCACTAAAAATAGAACATGTTATATTCTTGTCTGCATTACGGACAAGGATAGTACTGTTCTATTAGGGGCCATCTGTTTTGTTCCGCAATATACAGAATGCACAGGGATGTCATCCGTATTTTTTGTGGATCCGTTTTTTGTGGACCGCAAAATATATACGGTCATGTGCATGAATCCTAACACCTTGAAAATAAGGGTGCAACAAGCTTTAACCTTGTGATTGCTATGTAGCAGTGCAGCCATTGAACTGAACGGGGTAAAAGGCTCACACCACAACTTGCAAGCTTCTCCGCCCGTGAAAGGCCTAAAAGAAAATGAAGGTTGTAGAGTAGCCTAGTCAAAGTCTGGACTTAAATCCAATCGAGATGCTGTGGCATGACATTAAACAGGCCGTTCTTGCTCGAAAACCCTCCAATGTGGCAGAATTAAAACAATTCTGCAAAGAAGAGTGGGCCAAAATTCCTCCACAGAGATGTGAAAAACTCATTGCCAGTTATCTCAACGCTTGATTGTGGTTGTTGCCACCAAGGGTGGTACAACCAGTTATTGGGTTTAGGGGGCATTAACTTTTTCACATATGGCCAGGTTGGTTTAATAAATGAAATCATCATTTATGAGCTGTATTTTTTATTTATTCAGGTTATCTGTCTAATATTCCAATGTGTTTGATAATCTGAAACAAAATTTATCTGTAAGGGGCAAATACTTTTTCAAAGCACTGTATATGTTAACTTTCTTACTAACTCTGGTCATAGATATAACATAATGGCAGTGTTCGCATGCTGTAAGACTGTAGTGGAATGGATTTTCTGGAATCGCATTCACATGGGTGCAGCTTAGAAAGCAGTAAGTATAGGGGATGTTTTTTCCGGTATAGATACAGTTCTGGCTGTATAAACTTTTTTTGGAGAACACGTTTTTCATGCTGTGATGCAACTCTCTGCAGTGTTTCTGCATGAATACTGATCAGAGCTACAAAATTTGGTTCATCTCATTTATTCATATCAGCGTTCACTGCCTGTTGTTTGTGAATTATCTTTTTCTAAAAAGTAATATTAAATAAAGATCTAATTAAAAGAAAAGTGTGGGATCTGTCTACAAAACTGAGAAAGGGTACGGATACACAGTTTTTTGAAACGAGGTTTTGAAGCAGATCTGCCTACAGGATTTTGTGCCAAAGTCAGAAGTGGATGTGAAAGGATTCGGAAATATAAAGGGAGGATTTATGCTCTTCCCTCCTGGTGGGTCCACTTCTGACTTTGGCTGAAAAGTCTACTGGATAATCTTCAAAGCCCCATCCAAAAACTTGTCTTACCTAAAGAATAGTTTTTAGAAGTGCTAAGCATAGGGCAGTATCTACTGGGTGACTCCCTTCCACCTTCTCTTCTCCTGACTGTTTAAATGATAGGTCTCTATTGGCATATGTCGAGAAATATTGGTCAATTGAGACTACTTTCACACTCGCGTTTTGAGCGGATCTGTCATGGATCTCCAAAAACGGAACCATTACAATAATACAACCGCATGCATCCGTCATGAACAGATACGTTTGTATTATCTGTAACATAGCCAAGACGGATCCATCATGAACTCCATTGACAGTCAATGGGAGATGGATCAGTTTTCTATTGTGCAAGAGAAAACAGATCCGTCCCCATTGACTTACATTTTGTGCCAGGACCGATCCGTTTGGCTCAGTTTCATCAAGCGGCTAGCAAAATGCTGCAGGCAGTGTTTTGGTGTCCGCCTCCAGAGCGGAATGGTGACTGAACGGTGGCAAACTGATGCATTCTGAGAAGATCCTTTTCCATTCAGAATGCAATAGGGCAAAACTGATCCGTTTTGGACCGCTTGTGAGAGCCGATGACGGCTCTCACAAACGGAAAGCCAAAGCGCGAGTGTGAAAGTAGCCTTAGTCATTTAAGCCATGTGGAAGCCAGAGGAGAGCTGCCCGGCAGACACTAAAGACAGAATATAGGAGTTTGTTTGTAACAAGAGAACCTTATGGTTCTGGTAGTGTGAATCTGTGAGAGTAAGGCCATACCTTCAAGTTTTCTTATGCAGTCTTTGAAGTCAAAATCAGATGTGCATCATAAAAAGGAGGACAATCATTAAGGGCAGATTCTATTCTATGTTATGCTGTACCCTTAGGTGTTCAGCAGATAAACCATTGACTGGTAGCAACTTTTCTCAGCTAAGCCCATTGTACATCTTTATAGGGAAGAGACAAATGTCAGCTAAACAAGCATCTGATGTGTATGACCTGCATGTTTCCAAACCACAAAAAACTATTATTGGTAAAATAAATGTGTAACCTCAGGCCACTTTGGCTGAGAATGGATTTACCCTAAGCTGGTCTGCTACAGGCAAATCAAGTGGCTTAACTACAAATTTGCACGTTGTAATGCGTTACTATATTTAAAAAAAGTGAAATGCTAATTTTATGTTTTACATTTTATGAACTAGATCACGTGTAATAATCACCAAATAACTTTCAAGATTATGGTAGAAAAAGATGTCATATATTATTTTACATCCCAATGTCTCTAATACCATTTTAAAGCATATGTCAACCCTTGAATCCCATTTTAAACCCCTGTTTTAAGGTCCTTTTACACTGATTGATGTTTTAGACAATTATCGGCAACAAACAAAACATAGCAACTGCCTGATGATCGGCGGAGACGAGGGCTGCATTAACATGCAGTAACCTCCTCCATATGGGGAAAAGCAATCACTTGTCCTCGTAGAAAATCATTTTTGGGCAGCCGATCACTCTTTACACAGGCCAAACAGCTGCACCTCTTCACAGGCCTTTTTACTACAAATGCTCATCCTCAATAATTGTACTGATTACTGGACCTTTAATCCGCACAAAATTCAGACAAATCATTAAAAGGGTTTTCCAAGATTTTAATACTTTACTACTTTAATATCCTCTGGATAAATCATCAGTACTCCCGCCGATCAGCTGTTTGAGAAAGTATCGGCAACTTTCCCTAGGCCAGTGACAACAAATCTATCGGTCATGTAGCCTAGGCGCAGCTCAGCCCTATTCACGTGAATGGGGCTGAGAGTGATATCAAGCACAGTCGCTGCACAATGTACCTCGCTGTGCTTGGTAAGCTGCGAGTGCCACTGCCTTCTTAAACAGCTGATCGGCAGGGGTCTCGGGTGTCGGACCACACCAATCACATACTGATTGGTCAACCGTATTAAAATTAAAATCTTGGAAAACCCCTTTAAATCATTTTCAGGGTCTCTAAAGAGAAAGTTAATTTACATTCTATGAGTGTAATTTTATTCCAGCTGATGTAAAAGGAAAGAAGAAGTTAAAGGGAATCTGTCATCACATACCTGGAAATAATATCTTTTGATTGTGCAGAGCGCTTGTCAGATAAAAGAAATGCACTTGGTTCCATGTTGAAATGTGGCCCCAATTTGGAGAAATAACCCTTAGTACTTTATGCAAATGAGTGCCAAGGTGCCACAAGGGCATTACCGTTGCACCCAAAGTTTCAATCGATTTCTTTCTCTGGTCTGCACAAATAAAGGGTATTTTCAGGTATGTGGTGACAGAGTCCCTTTAAAGGGGTTATCCCACAAATTTTAAACTCTTTTTTTAAAACTTTTACTCACTTATGCAGAGTACTTTCTTCCCTTTCTATGGTCGAGCACCTGCATCTTTCAGGATGCTTTTCAATTAGCTTTTATTAACACTTTTCTCACCTGCATAGAGAGTGATCCTACACATATAGCCCCCAGAGATACATATAGTATATAATGCCTCCACAATTTCCTTCTCCATTGTCTCTATAGACAGATACATATAGCTATATGTTTCTATACATGTTGAATTAATGAAAGATGTCTTGGCCATTTTACCTCCTTTACTATGAGATCGCTATGGCACTGAGAGGAGGAAGGGAAGCTACTGTGCATGTTAGTCCACCACTGAATGCAAGAAATGGTGGACCAAAAGGGTAAACAGCAGGGGGCGCTACCAGAGAGGAACACATTATGTGCATAAAAAACAAACAATATTTTGATGTAATGTATATTGAAATATGTCAATTGAAATGCTCTTTTCAGTGCTCAGTAATACTTTTTGCAGGAAAACCCCTTTAAGCAGCTGCAGGCATAAAACAGTAAGATAAGTATAAAACATTATAGCAGTTTCCTATTTGTCATAATTTCTCTATACGTTTTAGGCTGGACCTATATAGTGTGTGTGTATATTGGTGTATATATACATAAATACATGTACAGTTCACTGCACACTATACACTACCATGTGCCTTCCTGCAGGCAAATTATTGTCAAAACCTCCAGTTCGCCATATCATACGAGAGAAATGGAAAGTTAAAACTTGACACGTGTCTGTTAGTGAATATGAGTCAGACCTCTCCACCAATTTCACGTCCTCGAGGAACTTGTCTGACACTATTTATAAATTAAGCATTGCCACTCTTATAAATCACCATAATGCTTCATTGTATTGACAGGGGTGCAGTAACCCAGAAGAGACGTCTTTCCCATCTTCAGTTGTCGGAATGCACAGCATAAACAGGATAGTGAGAGAAGATATATAGATTGCTAGTTAAGCTATATAAATCATATTTGTATCATCACTGTAGCAAGAATTGGACGTAGCAACGTTTTGTTCTCCGGCGCGGAACGTCTTTTATCATTTTAATGTCTCCGTGTTAATGAAATAAGCATTAATAACCTTGAGTCATACATAACATGTCCCTGATATGTGCAGACAGATCCATGACCTCGTGTTGGGCAAGCATGCTGTTGCATACTGAGAAAAAATCATATGTATTAATATTTATGAACTGAGAGCTTGTGGATATGATGGCGGAGAATTATCATACAATTATAAATCGTTAAAGCTACTAAGGGTCATTTAAATATCACAGTATGTTTGTAATGAGGACAAAACGCGTAAGAACTGAAATCATTATTACTGATTGCCTATATCCACTTTACTTAGTACTGGTAGAAGTATAGGACCTTTTATAGATGATTGCTTTCTTAATTGACATGTGCCAGCAAATATTAACAGTTGATTATTACTGGACGGGTGAGAAATGGTTCAAATGGATTTTATTGGGAGGTTTTTTTAGCCCCTGTTTTCATTTCATGTTTTTAGTCAATTTTTTAGTCTCTATGAATGTGCATTATGTTGATGTTCATATCAATGGAGTAATTATTTTAATTTTTTTAACATTGTTGTGTAAAGAAATAAGATTTGTATATACGGTTACTGTCCTGTCCTGGGACATTTAAACCCCACCCATGGGGCCACCAAGCTCAGACTTCCCCTCCCCCAGGACTACCCAAAAACACTCAGTCCTATTTAGGGTAAATGTGCACAAACCTTGCTGTCTTCCCCTTTGTGATCACACCTGGCCCTTCCAGGGACTGTTGGTAACTATGCGTATAATCAGCACATTCAAGCTTCAAAATGTGGAAATACCCCGAGCTGGTGCAGTCCATATCTCCTTACACAGAGATTTGTCACAGATCTTTTCTGTTGGAAGTTCCTCCTTCCAATCACCTGTAACAATGAGATTAATGGAGAAGCATGGAGACAATAAGAGAAGGTGTGGCTGGCTGTATTTTGGATGTGCACGCCACTGTTATGATTGCACTAATATGGGGACACTGTGGCTGGCATTGTGATGTGAGCATTGAAATATGTCACATTTATCCCCATTTATCCCAGTAATGTTACTTTAGGTCTCATGATACAGTCCTATTATTTTTCCCACTGGTTAGAAATAATTTCCCCCACCAGCTCCACTACTTAACAAACAGGGTCTTATTTCAACTGCAATATCCAGCATAACAAATATGCCTTCATAGAGATGACAGAACCGATAATGCTCCTCTGCAGAAGATAATGAACAGAGGGATCAGAATGTTTCAGCATTTTTTTAATTATATATCTGTTTTAATGAGCACTGCCATGTCCCCCAACAATGGTGGTTCCCTTTACCTTGCTGTAGTCACCCTTCACAGACTCTGACATGTTTTCTTTCTATCTAGCTCCCACCCCCACATTCCCCCAATTTGCTATTGAGGTCATGACGGTACAAGGCATTACTCCAGAATGGAGGGGCCTGAAAAGTAAATCTCCTGCAGAATCTGTGTACTAGTAGCTGCCATTGTTGGAGGACACAACAGGTCCTCTTTGAAAGTACAAACCCAGAAAAGCCTTTTTTATATTCACATTAGAAACACATATGTTTTACAATGAGCAATAATTATGGAAGCCTTCCTTTTTTTCACTTGCTACAGACAATTTCAGAAAGCTGCAATCCTCTGAACATCTAAAGCTGTTTGGCTATTTTTTCTGCATTACTTAAAATGACATGAATGACTTAAACCCCTAAAAAGCTTAACTGAGCTTGCATTGCTCCCCATGGACCTGCACTATAAACAGGATTATTCCTTTGTGTGGTAATGAAAAGCGCACTTCACTTTCTCTTATTTCTTTTACTTACCTTTAGACATTAGCACAGCAGTCATAGAAGACAACAACAAAAAAATACACAAAACAGATATATGGAACCATTTCGGTCTCATATTTTGAATGTGCTTATTAATTACTATCCACTGGCAAAAACTGGAAATCTTCGAATATCTGTTACCATCCCTGAGCTATAGTGCTCTTAAAGGAAATCTGTTACCAGGAAATTCACTGGTAACCCAGGCACAATGCCTTGTAGGACTAGTTCATCTGAATCCAATGATACCTTTCATGTATTGATCTATTGTTTTATTCTGGAGATAAAGCTCTTTTAATCCATATGCAAAGGAGAAGTTGAGCGCATGGAGGGCGGGCCTAAGGCACGCTGTGCACTCTTACTTCCCCCATTTCCTCTGCCAGCCCCTCCCTCTCCTTCTTGATTGACAGAGCCAGGGGAGATTCCTATGCAGGAACCTGACCTTGTTAATCAAAGAGAAGAAGGGGCTGGCAGAAGGAGGAGGAGCAAGGGTGCACAGAGTGGTTGGGCCCGCCCTTGTTGCACTTAACTGCTCATTTGCATATGGACTAGAAATGTTTTATCTCCAGAAGTGGACAATATCAATCAAGTCAGCTGAGCTCATGAACACAGCACATTATCACTTAATTTCACTTTCAACTTTGTGCTGAGCTCCAATTCATGGCCCATACAGCATTGTTGTGTGCATCCACTTTCAAATGGAGACAAACCTTGTGTTTTTCTGTTACATTTTTTTTCCCTGCATGAATCTGTGAAGAAATCAATTGCAGTATATTACTACTTTATCAGGCACTATACAGTACTACAGTATATGGCAGTAATCCAGAACAACAGGGATCCCCCACAGGCTCTTGGCACAATTCTTTATCTTGTTCTCGAGGCTCCTTGAGGGGTATGTACTGAAGATGTAGGTGTGCTCTAAAAAAAATTTGAGAAAAAATATGAAACGCAACATTTTCTAGGAATATGTTGGTAGCAGAACAAATACATATGGGGCAGAGCTATGTTTATCAGATACAACAGAGCTACATTTTTCATTTGAATGTAGTAAAATGCCTTATTTGGGGTTTAATCAGTATGCTAAAATGGTGCATGTTAGAACAAAGGAGCAGTTCAAAACAGCCAAATCACACTAATAGTCAAATATGTTAAATGTCCAACCGCAACCACATTTAAAGGGAACCTGTCACATGGAACATGGTGTCTGAGCTGCATGCAGTAGGTTATAGAGCAGGAGAAGCTGAGCAAATTGATATATACTGTAGTTTTATGGGAAAAGATTCAGAAAAATTCCATTCTAGACTTTGAAGTCAAGGAGGCGGTCCTATCAGTGATTGATAGTCTTCCCCCTATAACTGAGTATACAGAGATGGCTATCAATCACTGATATATTTTTTTTTAAGGTGTTCACCTGAGTAGAGCTGTTTGTTACGGACGTGGCGATACCTAATATGTATACATTTTTACAAATTTTTCACTTTAGCACAATAATAGCAGTTTGGAAGCAAAAAATAATCATATTTTAGTATCTCATAGTCTGAGAGCAATAGCTTTTTTATTTTTTGACCGATTCTCTCAGGTATGGTCTCATTTTTAGTGGGATGAGGTGATGGTCTGATTGGTACTATTTTGGGGGGTATAAGCCATTTTTGTGATGTAATGTGACAAAAATGGCATTTTTTTTACACAGTTTTTTTAGTGGTTAGGTCATGTGATATTTTTATAGAGCTGTTTGTTACGGACGTGGCAATACCTAATATGTATACTTTTTTTAAAAATTTTCACTTTAGCACAATAATAGCAGTTTTGACACAAAAAAATGTTTTAGTGTCTCCATGTTCTGAGAGCTATATATTTTTTATTTTTTGGGCGATTGTCTTAGGTAAGGGCTCATTTTTTGCGGGATGAGGTGAAGGTTTTATTGATACCATTTTGGGGGGGCATTCGCCTTTTTGATTGCTTGGTGTTGCACTTTTTGTGATGTAAGGTGACAAAAATGGCTTTTTTTTACACAGTTTTTATTTTTTATTTTTTATGGTATTTATCGGACAGGGTGGATCATGTCATATATTTATAAAGCCGGTCATTACGGATGCGGCAATACCTAATATGTGTGGGTTTTGTTTTTTCATTTTTTATTATTAAATAAGGGGAAAGGGGCGTTTTTTTTAACTTTTTTTGCTTTACTTTATTTATGACATTCACTTTTGGAGTTCTGATCCCCTCTGCAATGCATTACAATACATCTGTATTGAAATGCATTGCCTGTTAGTGCATGACACTGAGTCTGCCTGAGGCTGGATCTCCTCGGCTCCCATAGAAGGCAGTTCCCGATGCAGTGCAAGGCATTGGGCAGCCTCTGCATGGCAATGGGCTGCCTTGTGTCGCATTGGGTCCCCGCCACAGCAGCAACCCCGACACAAACCTCTTCTATGTTGCGATCAGCACGGACCACAGCATAGAAGGGGTTAATCCGCCGGCATCGGCTTTTACAGCGATGCCGGTGGATACAGCAGGGGCCTGGCTACCACGGACTGCCGGGCCCCTGCAGTGATCGCGAGCGCACCGCTCTGGTGCCTGCGTGATCACTATGACGTACTATTACGTCAAATTGCGGAAACTCAGTTGCTCCCATGACTTAACAGTACGTCAAAGGTCGGGAAGGGGTTAAACTGTATTCAGGATCATAATCCCTGACAAGCAGAGCAGAGAGGAGGATGAGGCAGTTCTTTACCTCAGTGTTGTGAAGTAACTTGTCCTGCTGTGTGATAAGGAGTAGGACAGTGTTTACTAGTTTACCTACCTCTGGCCCTGAAAATGATTCCCAGTCTTCTCTCATTCAGACATGCACTGAAAACCTTACTTTTCAAACAGGCGTTTGATCTTCCTATATAACACTTATTTGGTTTATATAATTTTGGGGTTTTTCTTAAATCGTAGTCTATAAATTCACGGTTGGTAATGTTCTTTTATTTTAAAGATACTTTTTCCCCATGTTTATTAAATTGTTTTCTTCACATTCTCTATATTTTGTCCCAACCCTTTGAACCTTGAGATCCCCCTACCTTCCTCCCCTTTTTCTTGACTCTCCATTTGATAAGTGCTAGGAAATTGGTCTCTGGAATAGGTGCCTTATTCTCTAGGCCTTTGTGGCCCATGGCAAAGTGTCATGCCTTCTTTTTTTCCTCCCTGTTGAATTAGTCAGCTAAGCGCATCGAGGCCTGAAGGGTAACACTGTGTGTACACAAGACTATTCATCATCATCATCATCATCACTAGTAGGACAGCGGATATTTTATTTCCCTTAATGATTGCTCCCCAGACAAAACAAGCTATTAGAATTAATAAATGGTAACGGGGAATATATTTATAATAAAGTAATATTTATGTATTTTCATTTTCTTCATTCCTGGAGAACCCCTTTAAACAAAGCAGCAGCATAGAAACCAGTCAACTCACCACTACCTGGTCAGGTTGTGGTTTAATAGAAAATAGGTCTCCGTAGAAGTCCAAAGAACCCGTACAAGTCCAAAGGATATGGATTCTTTGGACTGCTACGGAGACCTATCATCCATTAAACCATAGCCTGATCAGGTAGTGGTGAGTTGACTGCTTTCTCTGCTGCTGCTTTGCTTAAATGTGGTTGCCGTTGGACATTTAACATTTTTGAATATTTCTGGTTTGAAATAGGACTAGGCATTGCTGGATCTGTATTATTCTACCATATAGAATAGTGAAATGCTAAAAAAAAAAATGGTGGAACCCTGTCTGACTCCGCACTGCGCTAGATTATAGAAGTGTAATCTAAAAACAACCTTTTCAAAGTTTCTGACATTTTCAGACTGACATCTAACTTAATTCCTGATCTGTGCTATTTTTTTTCCCTTGCAGGTTGTAATCCTTGGCAAACACACACGAGGCTACCACTATATGCTTGTAAACCTGGTAAGCGCTTGCATTATTCTGAACTCTCCGGCTCTGTAGTGCTTGTGTATTGACAATGTCTGAATTAATTATGGACAGAGAAGGAGCTGGTGAAAGGCTCCTTCCAGATTCCTGAGAAATGACCTGGCAAATAGAAGACAGATTGTGAAATATTACACTTCACCTTATTCTTTCAGTATTACATTATACCCTGCTATTGAAATGAGTCGGCTTCCGCTGTACTATATCTGCACAAGCTTTTGAATTGCAATAAAAAGAGGGAGAATTGGCCAATTTGTCCTGTATTTGCTGACATCATTCGGAACATTTTGTCTGTGCTTTGTGTTGGAAATGCTTTTTGGTTCCAGACGTGTCTCCAATCTTTATTTTCTGGCTGCTCTTTCGTACAGAAATACTTTACCTGTAAGCTGATGTTCCTCGTATATGACATGTCACAGCTGTCACTTGCCATTTTAGTGTTTTGGCAGATACTCATCACAATGCTCTCTATAGAACAGTTTGGAATTGTGTCAAAACATGTGTATTGCAGGGTATGATGATGAACCCATATTGAGCAGTGCTTTTATATAGTAATCTGTACATGAATTGTCAGACTGAATTTGTCAAATTGAGAACTGGACCATAATAAAGAAGAGTATATGTCATCCTGAGCAAGCACCTACATGGCAATACATTAAATCACATGCAGACAATAGAGGAATCTGATGAATTTAGATGACATTTACCTATGTGTGTCTGACTTTTCATTGATATATATAGCAGGTGTGGAAAAAATACTGAATAGTAAGAATGCTTTTAACAGTAGACGTGTTGGTGATGAGAGAATTAAAGTCAAACAAACTGACTTCAATCAGAATTTCAGAAAAGATTTGATTTGCCGCAAAGTTGCATTTTTTTGCGCTTCATGGTAACAAATCAATTTCCCCTGAAATGGCAGGGGGAAAAAAATGCATGCTCAACTCATCCATTTGCACACAAAGAGGTCACCATGGCCATATTGAATGAAAATACAGAGCAAAATCTTGCGCCCGATGATTTATGACGTCACCACGCTGGCTGGCGTGATGATGTCAGCACGTCACTGTGGGAGATTTTGCATGGTCTCTTCAATGAAGGCCTCGAATGGATAAGGTCAGTATTTTTTATTGTATTTTTTTTTTACCGATTTAACCCCTGAATGCCATCAATGTTAATCTCAGATGCTGTGATCAGTGATTAATGCGGCAACTGAGGGGTTCAATGACGGGGAAGCGCAATCGCCGTTCCCCATCATTGTGCCCGCTACATGCGAAGAAATGTACTGTGTAACTAAGTAATTCGGCAAAGCAGCCAAATTGATTTTTTTTAAACTCAATTAACAAAGTGCAAAGTGACCACCCTTTTCCTTCAAAACCGCATCAAACTGAAAACTACACAGTAGATGCACTCTTCCTTCCACTGTATAGTTTCCAGCATCAGCAGTTTCCTAAAGCAGCTGATTTGTGGGTTTGCCGGGCGTCTGACCCATACAGATGTAATATTGATGACCTGTCCCTGAGGATAGGTCATGAGTATCTAAGTCGGAAAACCCCTTTAAAAAGCATACTTGGTTCTTTTTAATATAACTGTATGAAAAAAGGATACACCACAGATATGCAACAGCATGAAGTCTATGGCGTTCTTTTTGTCAGATCTTGGCATGTTAAAGGGGCTAACCATTTTCTGGCTACTGTTGACCAATATCAATGCAAGATGACTATTTGGCATTTACTAATATCACCTTTGCTGATATTCTGTGCCATATATTTTATGAGTAATGTGACTTGTGTAAGGGATCATCTCTTTTCAGAGGGTCACACTCACAGATATCTTGCCAGTAGTGTTAGTCAAGCACCAAAGTGCTCGTGTGCTCTGGTGATCGAGTAGAATTCTTTCCAATCCTCGGGAAGTCAATGGGAGAACCCGAGCATTAAACCAGGTACCCCCTGCTCTGAAGAGGAGAGGGTGTCGTGACTCTAGTTTGGCTTAGGAGTCCCTGCTCTGACACCATATATAGCTACTGTATGTCCATATATATAGTCAGTGAATTTAAATCAAATTTAGCTACTAAAACTACTAAAGTCTATTGGTTTCATGGTCTTATGACAAGAGTAATCGTCTTGTCATAAGACTATAAAACCAATAGATGGCGCTGTTCATGACTCATGAACAGCACCATCTATTGGTTTCATAGTCTTATGACAAGAGTAATCATCTTGCCATAAGACTATGAAACCAATAGATGGCAATGTTCATGAGTAGTGTGGATAGCAAATTTTCCATGAAAATAGTTTTTCAGCTGAAAAGCAAGGCAGATTCTGCTCATTTGCATGTCTTCCTATATGCCCATGTTTATGCAAATGAGTTTTTACATGACAAAACTGTTTAGAAAGGTTATTGAATATTATGTTAGGACAAACCAAAAACTTTTTGTCTCCCTGATGATATTGATCTATGTGTGCAGGTCCACCCAAGCCATCCAACAGATCTGAAGTAACTTTGAGGTTTACTGGCTCAAAGGCTGCCATTGTAAGGTACGCTGACTAAGCTTGTCATCTGTCTCATGGATAGATTGATGGCTTGCATGTACCTTGCTTTTGGAATATAGCCTTTGTGTGGTTGTCTATTGTATGTTGTAGCTAATAGGAGTCCAAGACACATCCAACCATCCTCTTAATGCTGTTTCCAAACCATTTTGAAGGGATTTTCATCAATTTCTTACCTTTGTTTGTGAACCAGACACCCTCTCTTCTTCAGATGCTCGGGTCTCCCATTGACTTTCATTGTATTAAATTGTACTCAACGAAAAGAGAAAATCTGGCTCTTGAACAACAGCTGCTCAATATTTTTTATTAAATTGTACTCGATCACCCGCAGAATTCGGACGAGCACTCTGATGTGCTGAGCATAGCGATGCTCGAGCCGAACAGCTGTTCGGCTGAGCATGCTCACTCAACACTAGAAGCCAGTGCAATGAGTGTTAGACAGATAGATTAGCATGGCTGATGCATTAAGGATAGATTAGTAATAAGTTGCAATAATAAAGAAAAGAATAGATGAGGGCATCAAAAATAGTTTTTATTGTTTCCACAATAGGGAAAGGAAAAGTAGCACCAGCAAATGATACACTGAAAGACTAGGCAGAGTGATAGGAATAAAATCAAGAGTGAGAGGTGTCCTTAAGGCTGATAGATTGAAACATGCTGAGTAAGAAATGGTGGCTACATTTTCAAATGTTGCAGAGAGATCCACAAGAATGAGCAGAGAGTGGTTAACATTGCATTTAGCTGTTAGGAGGTCATTTGCCATTTGCGCAATTTCTGTAGAGTGCGGCAACCAGATTTTAATGGGCCAAGGAGAGAGTTAACAGAGATAGTGGATAAGGCTAGAATAGATCAAACGCTACAGGAGATGAAAGGGAGATTACAGACAGGTCCCTAGTTAGTTCCTCAGGATGGGTCGAGAGATAGTTTCTTTGGTAATGAGGTTATAACAGAAGAGAGAGAGAGAGAGGTTGAACATTTTAGCTAGGTGATTAGTGACAACCAGGGAGAGAGATCCTAGAGACAACTTCTTTTGTGACTGGGTCAACAATAGAAAACAAAGCAGAGGAGTTGCGGTAGGAAAGGAATTCGAGAATACTTGAAGCCTGGGAGATAATTTCACGCTGGGCATTTTCAATTTCCTCTCTGAAGTAAGTAGCACAGAGGTCTGTAATAGGGGCCTGCACTTTAGGACTGAGTAGGGAGTGAAAAATGTCAAACGTTTTTTGGGGGATTATTGGATAGTTAAGAGATCAGAGTCATGAAAGTCATGAAAGTCTTTTTGGCTTGGTGAAGGTCAGAGTTATAGGTTCTCAGCAGAAGTTTATAATGGAGGAAATCCTCTGGTATATGAGCTTTACTCCAAAAAAAAGCACTCCTGGAGCAACGCTGGAGAGAGCAAGTTTGAGTTGTTTTCCGGAGTTGCTTTCATCTCTTTTGGAAAGTTCTGAGTTTAGAGGGTGCTACTTAATCTAGAGTACTTCTGAGGCTATCATTATAGTGTTTTGCAGCCAGATCAGGAAAGGAGAGGGACGAGATTAGGGACAATGATGACTGTAAAGTGTATATAAGTTTCTGAGGGTAAATGGCATGTATATTTCTGAATGTGTGATAAGTAGGAGCTGCTGAAATAGATGAGAATATTGAAAGAGTGAAGGTTGTGGTCAGAGAGTGGGAGAGGAGAGTTAGTAAAGTCGAAAACCGAGCAGAGCTGGAGGAAAATTAATTTAATTGTATTACCGTTTTGATGCATCTAGAAAGTTATTAAATTCAGAGAGGAAGTTAAAGATAGAAACTGGGAGGCAGGCGGTGAGATTGGGTTGTCTATCTTTTTGGCGCCCAAAATAAGATTTGGTAGTTGTGAAGGTGGAAGCAAAGTGATCCAGGATATGGTTGGGTGAGCCAGGTGGGCAGTGAACAATCGCCACTCTCTGGGAGAGTGGATGGAAGAGTCTGAGGGTGTGGACCTCAAAAGATGGGAATGAGAGTGATGGTACTAGGGGAATTTCCTGGAAGAGGCATTGTGGGGAAAGAAGCATGGCAACTCCGCCACCATGTGCATAAGAGCTGTATATTGGATACAGTATTATAAAGTTGAAAAAGATGAACATTTAAAGTTTAAGACTTTTGTTTGTCTCAAGAAAAATAAAGCCATTGGAAAGCCATAAAGGATCCTTAGGCAATTATTATGTAGTGTATGTGAGTCAAAAGTCAGGAGGTCAGGAAGGAAACAGCCTAGACTCTCACGAATAGAATATTGATCCTTTTCTGTTGTAAGGCAGAGATCTTAGGATAGTAACACTTGTTTGAAATGTGCTCCACTTTTGGGAGTCAAAGATAAAGTTATTCTGGAGAATGGCAGCATGCCATATTTAGCACTAGAGAATAGTGTTTGACGAGCATGCTCAGCCGAATACCAGCTCGGCTCGAGCATCACTATGCTCGGCACATGGCGGTACTCGGCTGAGTAGCACATGTTCTCGAGTACAATGCTCGAGTCTCCTCCCCGCATGTTTTGCGTCTGCTAAACAGCCAATAAACGTGCAGATAAGTACTGCCCTCACTGTAATGCCAGTAGCCATGTTGGCTACTGGCATTACAGTGATTGGCTGGCCGGAAAAGTGTCATAAGGTGCAATATAGCACCCAATGACATGTTCGGCTCATTCTAAGTCAGGGAGAGCTGAGGATAGGAAGGGACAGAGAGTGTAGGGAGTGTAATCAAATATTATAAGTGTAAAAAATCGTTTCAGAGACCCAAAAGTCCTTGTAAGGACTATTGTGTGTTACAGCAGCAATATATCTTTGTAGCACAACCTGCGCTAAATTGCTCAGTGTTAGGGAGAGCTGTGCATAGGAAGGGATAGACAGTGTAGGGAGTGTAATAGCAAGATTTTTATACAAAAAACTTTTCAGAGACCCAAAAGTCCTTTTAACCACTTCAGCCCCGCTAGGTGAAACCCCCTTCATGACCAGAGCACTTTTTACACTTCGGCACTACACTCCTTTCACCGTTTATCGCTCGGTCATGCAACTTACCACCCAAATGAATTTTACCTCCTTTTCTTCTCACTAATGGAGCTTTCATTTGGTGGTATTTGTATTGCTGCTGACATTTTTACTTTTTTTGTTATTAATCAAAATGTAACGATTTTTTTTGCAAAAAAATGACATTTTTCACTTTCAGCTGTAAAATTTTGCAAAAAAAACGACATCCATATATAAATTTTTCGCCAAATTTATTGTTCTACATGTCTTTGATAAAAAAAAAATGTTTGGGAAAAAAAAAATGGTTTGGGTAAAAGTTATAGCATTTACAAACTATGGTACAAAAATGTGAATTTCCGCTTTTTGAAACAGCTCTGACTTTCTGAGCACCTGTCATGATTCCTGAGGTTCTACAATGCCCAAACAG
The DNA here is from genome assembly GCF_014858855.1 of Bufo gargarizans. Classification (NCBI taxonomy): domain Eukaryota; kingdom Metazoa; phylum Chordata; class Amphibia; order Anura; family Bufonidae; genus Bufo; species Bufo gargarizans. The sequence goes on along the minus strand of NC_058088.1, from coordinate 98,027,854 downwards.
TAGAAAACCCCCACAAATGACCCCATTTCGGAAAGTAGACACCCTAAGGTATTCGCTGATGGGCATAGTGAGTTCATAGAACTTTTTATTTTTTGTCACAAGTTAGCGGAAAATGATGATGATTTTATTTTATTTTTTTTTCTTACAAAGTCTCATATTCCACTAACTTGCGACAAAAAATAAAAAATTCTAGGAACTCGCCATGCCCCTCACGGAATACCTTGGGGTGTCTTCTTTCCAAAATGGGGTCACTTGTGGCGTAGTTATACTGCCCTGGCAATTTAGGGGCCCAAATGTGTGAGAAGAACTTTGCAATCAAAATGTGTAAAAAATGACCGGTGAAATCCAAAAGGTGCACTTTGGAATATGTGCCCCTTTGCCCACCTTGGCAGCAAAAAAGTGTCACACATCTGGTATCGCCGTACTCAGGAGAAGTTGCGGAATGTGTTTTGGGGTGTCATTTTACATATACCCATGTTGGGTGAGAAAAATATCTTGGTCAAATGCCAACTTTGTATAAAAAAATGGGAAAAGTTGTCTTTTGCCAAGATATTTCTCTCATCCAGCATGGGTATATGTAAAATGACACCCCAAAACACATTCCCCACCTTCTCCTGAGTACTGGCGATACCAGATGTGTCACACTTTTTTGCTGCCAAGGTGGGCAAAGGGGCACATATTCCAAAGTGCACCTTTCAGATTTTGCAGGCCATTTTTTACACATTTTGATTGCAAGGTACTTCTCACACATTTGGGCCCCTAAATTGCCAGGGCAGTATAACTACGCCACAAGTGACCCCATTTTGGAAATAAGACACCCCAAGGTATTCCGTGAGGGGCATGGCGAGTTCCTAGAATTTTTTATTTTTTGTCACAAGTTAGCGGAAAATGATGATTTTTTTTTTCTCTTTTTTCCTTACAAAGTCTCATATTCCACTAACTTGCGACAAAAAATAAAAAATTCTAGGAACTCGCCATGCCCCTCACGGAATACCTTGGGGTGTCTTCTTTCCAAAATGGGGTCACTTGTGGCGTAGTTATACTGCCCTGGCAATTTAGGGGCCCAAATGTGTGAGAAGTACTTTGCAATCAAAATCTGTAAAAAATGACCGGTGAAATCCGAAAGGTGCACTTTGGAATATGTGCCCCTTTGCCCACCTTGGCATCAAAAAAGTGTCACACATCTGGTATCGCCGTACTCAGGAGAAGTTGGGGAATGTGTTTTGGGGTGTCATTTTACATATACCCATGCTGGGTGAGAGAAATATCTTGGCAAAAGACAACTTTTCCCATTTTTTTATACAAAGTTGGCATTTGACCAAGATATTTTTCTCACCCAGCATGGGTATATGTAAAATGACACCCCAAAACACATTGCCCAACTTGTCCTGAGTACGGCGATACCAGATGTGTCACACTTTTTTGCTGCCAAGGTGGGCAAAGGGGCACATATTCCAAAGTGCACCTTTCAGATTTTGCAGGGCATTTTTTACACATTTTGATTGCAAAGTTCTTCTCACACATTTGGGCCCCTAAATTGCCAGGGCAGTATAACTACCCCACAAGTGACCCCATTTTGGAAAGAAGACACCCCAAGGTATTCCGTGAGGGGCATGGCGAGTTCCTAGAATTTTTTATTTTTTGTCGCAAGTTAGTGGAATATGAGACTTTGTAAGGAAAAAAGAAAAATCATCATTTTCCGCTAACTTGTGACAAAAAATAAAAAATTCTAGGAACTCGCCGTGCCCCTCACGGAATACCTTGGGGTGTCTTCTTTCCAAAATGGGGTCACTTGTGGCGTAGTTATACTGCCCTGGCAATTTAGGGGCCCAAATGTGTAAGAAGTACCTTGCAATCAAAATGTGTAAAAAATGGCCTGCGAAATCCGAAAGGTGCCCCTTTGCCCACCTTGGCTGCAAAAAAGTGTCACACATGTGGTATCGCCGTACTCAGGAGAAGTTGGGTAATGTGTTTTGGGGGGTCATTTTACATATACCCATGCTGGGTGAGAGAAATATCTTGGCAAAAGACAACTTTTCCAATTTTTTTATACAAAGTTGGCATTTGACCAAGATATTTATCTCACCCAGCATGGGTATATGTAAAATGACACCCCAAAACACATTCCCCAACTTCTCCTGAGTACGGCGATACCACATGTGTGACACTTTTTTGCAGCCTAGATGCGCAAAGGGGCCCAAATTCCTTTTAGGTAGGCATTTTTAGACATTTGGATCCCAGACTTCTTCTCACACTTTCGGGCCCCTAAAAAGCCAGGGCAGTATAAATACCCCACATGTGACCCCACTTTGGAAAGAAGACACCCCAAGGTATTCAATGAGGGGCATGGCGAGTTCCTAGATTTTTTTTTTTTTGCATAAGTTAGCGGATATTGATTTTTTTTTTGTTTTTTTTCTCACAAAGTCTCACTTTCCGCTAACTTAGGACAAAAATTTCAATCTTTCATGGACTCAATATGCCCCTCACGGAATACCTTGGGGTGTCTTCTTTCCGAAATGGGGTCACATGTGGGGTATTTATACTGCCCTGGCTTTTTAGGGGCCCTAAAGCGTGAGAAGAAGTCTGGAATATAAATGTCTAAACATGTTTACGCATTTGGATTCCGTGAGGGGTATGGTGCGTCCATGTGAGATTTTATTTTTTGACACAAGTTAGTAGAATATGAGACTTAGTAAGAAAAAACAAAAACAAAAACAAACAAAAAATTTCCGCTAACTTGTGCCCAAAAAAATGTCTGAATGGAGCCTTACCAGGGGGGGGGGGGTGATCAATGACAGGGGGGTGATCAATGACAGGGGGGTGATCACCCATATAGACTCCCTGATCACCCCCCTGTCATTGATCACCCCCCCTGTAAGGCTCCATTCAGACATCCGCATGATTTTTTACGGATCCATGGATACATGGATCGGATCCACAAAACGCATGCGGACGTCTGAATGGAGCCTTACAGGGGGGTTATCAATGACAGGGGGTGATCAGGGTAAACACCCCCCTGTCACTGATCACCCCCCCTGTAAGGCTCCATTCAGACATCCGCATGATTTTTTACGGATCCATGGATACATGGATCGGATCCACAAAACGCATGCGGACGTCTGAATGGAGCCTTACAGGGGGGTTATCAATGACAGGGGGTGATCAGGGTAATCAGGGTGATCACCCCCCTGTCACTGATCACCCCCCCGTAAGGCTCCATTCAGACATCCGCATGATTTTTTACGGATCCATGGATACATGGATCGGATCCACAGAACGCATGCGGACGTCTGAATGGAGCCTTACAGGGGGGTTATCAATGACAGGGGGTGATCAGGGTAATCAGGGTGATCACCCCCCTGTCACTGATCACCCCCCCTGTAAGGCTCCATTCAGACATCCGCATGATTTTTTACGGATCCATGGATACATGGATCGGATCCACAGAACGCATGCGGACGTCTGAATGGAGCCTTACAGGGGGGTTATCAATGACAGGGGGTGATCAGGGTAATCAGGGTGATCACCCCCCTGTCACTGATCACCCCCCCTGTAAGGCTCCATTCAGACATCCGCATGATTTTTTACGGATCCATGGATACATGGATCGGATCCACAGAACGCATGCGGACGTCTGAATGGAGCCTTACAGGGGGGTTATCAATGACAGGGGGTGATCAGGGTAATCAGGGTGATCACCCCCCTGTCACTGATCACCCCCCCTGTAAGGCTCCATTCAGACATCCGCATGATTTTTTACGGATCCATGGATACATGGATCGGATCCACAGAACGCATGCGGACGTCTGAATGGAGCCTTACAGGGGGGTTATCAATGACAGGGGGTGATCAGGGTAATCAGGGTGATCACCCCCCTGTCACTGATCACCCCCCCTGTAAGGCTCCATTCAGACATCCGCATGATTTTTTACGGATCCATGGATACATGGATCGGATCCACAGAACGCATGCGGACGTCTGAATGGAGCCTTACAGGGGGGTTATCAATGACAGGGGGTGATCAGGGTAATCAGGGTGATCACCCCCCTGTCACTGATCACCCCCCCTGTAAGGCTCCATTCAGACATCCGCATGATTTTTTACGGATCCATGGATACATGGATCGGATCCACAGAACGCATGCGGACGTCTGAATGGAGCCTTACAGGGGGGTTATCAATGACAGGGGGTGATCAGGGTAATCAGGGTGATCACCCCCCTGTCACTGATCACCCCCCCTGTAAGGCTCCATTCAGACATCCGCATGATTTTTTACGGATCCATGGATACATGGATCGGATCCACAGAACGCATGCGGACGTCTGAATGGAGCCTTACAGGGGGGTTATCAATGACAGGGGGGTGATCAGGGAGTGTATATGGGTGATCACCCGCCTGTCATTGATCACCCCCTGTAAGGCTCCATTCAGACGTCCGCATGTGTTTTGCGGATCCGATCCATATATCCATGGATCCGTAAAAATCATGCGGACGTCTGAATGGAGCCTTACAGGGGAGTGATCAATGACAGGGGGGTGATCAATGACAGGGGGTGATCAGGGAGTGTATATGGGTGATCACCTGCCTGTCATTGATCACCCCCCTGTAAGGCTCCATTCAGACGTCCGTATGCTTTTTGCGGATCCGATCCATGTATCCGTGGATCCGTAAAAATCATACGGACGACTGAACGGAGCCTGACAGAGGGGTGATCAATGACAGGGCGGTGATCAATGACAGGGGGGTGATCAGGGAGTTTATATGGGGTGATCATGGGTGATCAGGGGTTTATAAGGGGTTAATAAGTGACGGGGGGGGTGTAGTGTAGTGTGGTGTTTGGTGCTACTGTACTGACCTACCTGAGTCCTCTGGTGGTCGATCCTAACAAAAGGGACCACCAGAGGACCAGGTAGGAGGTATATTAGACGCTGTTATGAAAACAGCGTCTAATATACCTGTTAGGGGTTAAAAAATTCGGATCTCCAGCCTGCCAGCGAGCGATCGCCGCTGGCAGGCTGGAGATCCACTCGCTTACCTTCCGTTCCTGTGAGCGCGCGCGCCTGTGCGCGCGCGTTCACAGGAAATCTCGGCTCTCGCGGGAGGACGCGTATATGCGTCCACCCAGAAGAGCAGGGCCGCCGGCAGGACGCAATCCTGCGTACGGCGGTCCTGAGGTAGTTAAGGACTATTGTGTGTGTGTGATAGCAGCAATATATATTTTTAGCGCATCCTGTGCTAAATACAGTGTAATAGGCCACTGCGGACAGTTAAATTATCTGCGCCACATCTCCTGTTTAATGTGTACACATCCTTAAAATATCAGTGACATCCAGTGCAGTTTTTCAGTAGATGGTGTCCCCTGCAGACGGTTAAATTATTCACGCCCCATGTCCTGTTTCATGTCCTGTTTAAAGTGTGTGCGTCCCTAAAATATCAGTGACATCTAGAGCAGTTTTTTCTGTAGACGGTGTCCACTGCGGCCTGGAAAATTATCCACACCACATCTCCTGTTTAAAGAGTGCGAATCCCTAAAATATCAGTGACATCCAGTACACTTTTTCCGTAGATGGTGTCTGCTGAATACTGTTAAATTATCCGCGCCACATCTCCTGTTTAAAGTGCGCACATCCCTAAAATATCAGTGATATCCAGTCTAGTTTTTCCATAGACACTGTGAACTGTGACATTACCTGTGGTACCTGTCCGGTATAGTGTTTTCCCATCACAAATACTGTTGTAAATTGTTTTGCACATACACTTCCAAATCCTACGCTACAGTACGTGTGACATACTTTCAAGAATATGTCACAATTAATAAAAAAGGCGAGCAGTAGGGGACAGGGAAGTGGCTGTGATGCTGATGGTGCACGCAGAGGCCGTGGCCCTCGGAGCGGAGAAACTGTGCCTGCTGCCAGAGCACAAGAAAAACAATCATCCAAGTTACGTAGCTTCATGTCCCAGTTTGTAGGGTGGCGCAGGACACTACTCTTGAAGTCAGACCAGTGCGACAAGGTGGTCGGTTGGATTTCAGCAGATAATGCTTCCAGTGGGTTAAGCATCACCGTGTCTTCCACCAAGTCCAGTCTCAGTAGCGAGGAGTCTGGTCCACACAATTCTCACCCTGAGCCAGGTTGGGTCAGTGACCTCATCGTCCACCATCTCCTCTTCTAGGTGGCAAGCCGAGCAAGCAGATCAGTACAGAAGGGGAGGGATCTGCAGCACCACAACAGGCTGGAAGAGGCAGTGGGGTAGCAAAAGGGGGAAGGTGGACCACACCAAACAGGCCCGCAACTGTTCCACGGAGCACCCCCTTTTGGAAATCTCCCTTGCCAAGGGGTAGATGTTCTGCAGTCTGGCGCTTTTTTGTGCCATACCAAAATAAGCCGGGGCGTGAACATTAGCAACCTCACCACCACCAGCATGATTCGCCACATGGCATCCAAGCACCGTAATAAGTGGGACAAATGCCTTTGTCCACAATCTGTGTCTGAGGGTCATACCACTGCCTCCTCTTCCCCTATGTTGCGTGCTGAACTATCCCCTGTTGAGGGTGCAGGCCCGGATGCCTCCCACCCTGCATCTGGACCTTCGCAAGCACCATCAGCAACCACATCCACTTCAATGTCCCAGCACAGCATCCAAATGTCCTTACCCAGGCCTTTGAATGCAAGCGAAAATACCCAGCCACCCACCCACCCAAAGGCCATAGCACTAAATGCACAGTTTTCTAAATTACTGGACCTTGAAATGTTCCCATTTAGGCTAGTGGACACTAAGGCCTTCCGCAGTCTGATGTCGGCAGCCGTCCCGTGTTACGCAGTCCCCAGCCTCCACTATTTTTCAAGGTGTACCGACACCTTACACCAACATGTGTCCCATAACATCACACGTACCCTGACCAATGCAGGTACTGGGGAGATCCACTTAACCACAGACACATGGATAAGTGCATTCGGCCAAGGATGCTACATTTCCCTGACGGCACAGTGGGTGAATGTTGTGGAGGTTGGGAGTGAGACGTACCCTGGGATGGCATAGGTGCTAATGACGCCAAGGATTGTGGGCCCTACTTCAATCAGGATTTAAGCCAGCACCTACTTTAGTGGCTCCAACCCCCTCTTCTCCTCCTCCGCCTACTTCTCAACTATTCACATGCAGAACTAGTCAGGCATCAGTCGGTAACTGGAAGCAGTGTAGCACTGCAGTGGGGAAGCGGCAACAGGCCGTGCTGATACTGATATGCTTAGAGGACAAACAGCACAACGCAGCAGAGCTATGGCAGGGGATAAGAGACCAGATTGAGCTGTGGCTCTCACCACTCAACATAGAACCAAGCATGGGTGTGTCTGATAATGGCCGTAACTTGGTGGTGGCTTTGGAGCTCGGCAGGCTTAGACACATCCCATGCCTTGCCCATATCTTCCACCTTGTGGTTCAGCGGTTTCTCAAAACCTACCAAATTGCCTGAGCTACTGATGAAGGTGCGCTGTGTGTGTGCACATTTCCGCAACTCAACAACAGCTTCAGCTGCTCTGTCAGTACTGCAGCCGCACTTGAAATTGCCAGCTCACCGGCTGTTGTGTGACGTGAGAACGCGTTGGAACTTCACATTCCACATATTAGCTAGGCTTTGTGAGCAGCAGAGGGCAGTAATGGAATACCAGCTGCAATATAGTCATCACCTTTCCAATCAGCTTCTGCTATTCACAAGTGAGGAGTGGGCATGGATGTCTGACCTCTGTGAGGTTTTAAAAAACTTTGAGGAATAAACACAGATTGTGAGCGGGGATAGCGCTATTATCAGCGTAACCATCCTACTTCTGTGTCTACTCAAATGTTCGGTGCTCACAATTAAGGACGACACTTTGCATGTCAAAGTCTTGCCTGTTGGTACTCTGGCACACATGGCTGACTTCACGTATTACTGGTTGTTCACCCTTCTCAACCCCCGCTACAAAGAGAACTTCTCTGGTTGAGAGGACGAGCAAAATGTGCAATACCAAAAGATCCTTGTTGAAAAATTGCTCCAAAAATTTCCATCTGACAACGTTGGCGTCAGAGTCCGTAGTTCCCTGGCCAACCAAGAAGCGGGGACAAGGGGAACACACAGCAGTTCCAACAGAGGCAGGGCAACACTCTCCAAAGCCTGGGACAGTTTCATGGTACCCCACCAGCACCCTCACCCTGATGCGCTGCCTTCTGTCAGAAGGAGAGAAACATTTTGAAAGATGGTGAAGGAGTACATAGCAAACCGTGTCAGCGTCCTCAATGATCCCTCAGTACCTTACAACTACTGTATGTCCAAGCTGGAAACATGGCATGAACTGGCACTCTACACTTTGGAGGTTCTGGCCTGCTCTGCCGCCAGCATTTTGTCTGAGCGGGTATTTAGTGCTGCTGGTGGCATTTTAACAGATAGGCGTATCCGCCTGTCAACTGAAAATGCGGACAGGTTGACCGTCATAAAAATGAACAATGCCTCGATTGACCATGACTTCTCGACTCGACCAGAGAAAAGCGGCTGAACATAAAGGCACTTTAAATGTCTTGTCTATAATGTACTGAATACACTGTATTCCCATGCACCTATTCCACCACAAACAAGGGTAGATGGTTGAATCTTCCTTTTTTCATCCTCCTCCTCCTTTTCCATCATATCAACATGCTTATTTGTCACATATAATGCCCTCGCATAAATGCCCTTCAAATATAATGTTTTACAGGATCAGCTCCTCTGCAGGCCCTTGCATATAATTTTTTACAGGGTCAGCTCAGCTGCAGGCCCTCGCATATAATTTTTTAGAGGGTTAGCTCAGCTGCAGAACCTTGCATATAATTTTTTAGAGGGTCAGCTCAACTTCAGGCCCTCGCATATAATTTCTTAGAGGGTCAGCTAAGCTGCAGGCCCTCGCATATAATTTTTTAGAGGGTCAGCTAAGCTGCAGGCCTTCAACTACAATCTTTTTCTGGGTCAGGTCACCAGCAGGCCCACACCTCAAATCTTTTACAGGATCAGCTCACCAGTAGGCCCTCAACTCTAATCTTTTAGAGGGTCAGCTCACCTTCACATTTAATGCTTTAGAGGGTCAGCTCACCAGCAGGCCTTCGCCTACAATCTTTTACTGGGTCAGCTGACCAGTAGGCCTGCAGATAAAATCTTTTACAGGTCAGCAGACCAGCAGGCCCGCACCTCAAATCTTTTACAGGGTCAGCTCACCAGCAGGCCCGCAACTAAAATCTTTTACAGGGCCAGCTCACCTGAAGGCCCTTGCATTTAATTTTTTAGAGAGTCAGCTCACCAGCAGGCCTGAACCTCAAATATTTTACAGGGTCAGCTCACCTGCAGGCCCTTGCATATACTGTTTTACAGGGTCAGCTCACCAGCAGGTGCTTGCATATAATTTTTTACAGGGTCAGCTCACCAGCATGCCCGCACCTAAAATCTTTTACAGGGTTAGCTCACCTGCAGGCCCACACCTAAAATCTTTTACTGGGTCAGCTCACTTGCAGGCCCTCACCTAATTATACCTAATAGGTTTTTTGCATGCATGCTGCCTTGCTTGGATGTGGTAGCCTTTTCTTAGGCTCCCTCTCCTGAATCAAACACTGATTCCCCTTTACCCGTCGTTGCAATTTTTTTCTATGACAATAACATTGAAAGTTAATAGGCCAGACATCCGAATGGATCACCGCTGTCACGGGGACGTGTGATCGGACCCAGGATAACAAGAGTCACCAAAGCGGCAGCAGACCCTCATCCATAATATTTTAGATGTTCAGATCAGCAGGCCCTTGATCCAGATGTTTTTGAGGGTCACCAGCAGGCCATCAATCATAATTTTTCAAGGGTGTGTATGATGCCATCCTTTAAGTGTAATAAAGGGTGTATTGGAGTGCTGGTTTCTTGTAATTTTTGGCAGCCCTTTCACTTAGTGCATAAGCTTTATGGGTGTAGGCAGGGCCGGTGCTACCATAAGGCAGACCAAGCGGCCGCCTTAGGGCGCACCCAGGGGGAGGGCGGAAAAATGTGACATGGAGGGGGAGAAATGTGACATGGGGGTCTGATGGCTGACATTGGGGGCTGATCTGAGGTCTGATTAACATTGGGGGTCTGATTGGGGCTGTGAGCTGAGGTCTGATTAACATTGGGGGTCTGATTGCTGGTCTGACCTGAGGTGTAATGGAAAATATTTTTTTCTTATTATCCTCCTCTAAAACCTAGGTGTGTCTTAGAGGGCATAAAATATGGTCCTTAAACGAGCCATTGTCTGAAGCAGAGAGAAGATACCAGGACCACAGAGAGGAGAAGCGTGGGGGGGGGGGGGGCGCCAAAATGTAGCTTCGCTTGTGTTGGCAAAAATCCTTGCACCGGCCCTGGGTGTAGGAGAACAACTTCATGAACAATTGCACCACAATGTAAATGAGGCCCTCCTTTATGTGATATACAGGTTGTATCGGAGTGCCTTTTCCTTTTTTTGGCAGCACTTGCACTTTATATCCAAGTAAATATATAGGAAAGAATGTTTCCTATAAATTTTTCCTCTTAAATCTATTTTTTATTCGGTTTTGTGCGTATTATTGTCAGTCTGTAAAAGTGGCGTACTATTTGAACGACAACGTTCCTAGCAGTGACCTACCAGTCCAAGATGCATCCAGACATCCTCCCCATGCTAATACAGAACCATTTCGGTGGTGTTTCCATAAATGTCTGACATATTCCTATGAACCAGGCACCCTCCCCTTTTAGAGCACGGGGTACTTGGTTTAATGCTCGGGTTCTCTCATTGACTTCCATTATACTCGGGTGCTCGACCCGATCCCAATGTGTTCGGCCCGAGCACCCGAGCACTACAGTGCTCGATCAACACTACTAGAGAAGTAAGGCTCTAAACAAATGATCTTAGCTATAAAACCTTGTGGTAAGATATAGAATATAATTATGATTTGCTGCAGTTTTGCTGTAGTTAATTGTAGTAGTCATAATCTTTCCAAGTGATTATGCTAATATGTGTTCTCGATGTCTGATCAATAGTTATGGACGAACATCAGCCGGGACGATTCGCAAACGCGATGGGCAGGCCCCATTCACTTTAATGGCAGGCGAACCTGAAAAACCTTCAGGTCATATTTGAAGCCACCAAATACTTACTAGAAGTGCACAAATAATCCCACAGCATGGACAGTAACATACAAGAGGAGGATCAATGGCTAAAATTCCCACAACAAATATGTATTTTAATCAGGAGCTATTTGTTTGTGTCTTAAAGGGAAACTATAAAAAAATGTGCCCAGCTGGAGCCTAGAAAAATGTTATTTTAGGCCACGGGAGTACAGTCCCTAAACATGAGGCATTCACCAGACAGAAAACATCAAGTGATTATTTGGCTGGAGGTATATTAGACGGTCAGTGGATAACAATTTTACTGCAGGCCAGTGGACTACAGGCCCCAAAAATGATTCATTCAACGTACAGAAAAGACCAATGATTATGTGGCTGGAGGTATATTCCACGGTCAATGGATATCAATTTTACTGCAGGCCATTGGTCTAAACGCCCCAAAAAGTATTCATTCACCTTACAGAAAAGAACGTGATTATGTGGCTGGAGGTATATTAGATGGTCATTGGATATCAATTTTACTGAAGGCCAGTGGACTACAGGCCCCAAAAATTATTCATTCATCGTACAGAAAAGAACAATTGATAATGTAGCTGGTGGTAAATTAGGCGGTCACCATATAACAATTTTGCTGTTGGCCAGTTTCATTACAGGCCCCAAAAATTATGCATTCAATGTACAGAAAAGAACAAGTGATTATGTGGCTGGAGGTACATTAGGCGGTCACTGTATAATAATTTTAATGTTGGCCAGTTTTTTTGGGGGGGGCAACTGGTATATCACATCAGTTGCAATTAGTTGTTCCAATAGCGTTTGTCCCTCTGTATAGTTGCGGTATCTCAGCAGAACCGCACGCAACTGCTGCACAATACAAATGCACTATATAGAAAGTATATTACAGGTATATCACACCCCTTCCTCAATCAGTTTTTTGGGGGGGGCAACTGTTATATTACACCAGTTGAAATTAGTTATTCCAATAGCATTTGTCCCTTTGTATAGCTGCAGTATCGCAGCAGAACCGCACACAACTCCTGCACAATACAAATGCACTATAATATACTTTCCATGATAGAAAGTAAATTATAAGTATATCATACCCCTCAGTATGTCACACCTATCGATAGCACACCTATACCAGGACTTTTGTCGCCTTATTAGCTAGCGTTTGGTGTCCCTAACAGTCTGTCCCTGCTCAACACAGCAAACTCTCCCTACACTGGCAAAAGACTGAATGTAAAAAAGCAGCCAGATCTGGTTTATTTATAGGGTAGAGGGGGTGTCCATGTGCTGAAATGTCTCAATTGGCTGTCCTGTCCCACTTGATAGATGTGTCATGGGTCAAAGTTTGGCGCAATGTAAAAGAATATAGCGCCGACAGACATCGCCATATGTTCGGCGAATTGCCAACGAGCAAAGTTCGTCACGAAACGACCGCTGGGCAAACCGCAAGGCCATCTCTACTGATCAATACATCATAATTATTAAGCCATGCAAGGTTATAGTAGGTGTAGCTTTCTCTTATATAACATTCAACTTTTTCATATACTTCCTGTCAGAAAATATAGGGGGAGATTTATCAAGACCAAAGCTTTCTGCCGGAGGATGCACCTAATTAACGACAAGGATAAAGCCTAATCATAAATTAGGCACATTCTCTGGCAGTCTGTGCGCCTAAACAGAAATCTATGGCTACTTTCATAACTGCGTTTTTGCTCTCCAGTTGTAAGATCCGGCATGGGATATGAAAACCACAGTAAAACGCTTCCATTATAATATTACAGCTGGCTTCATGCATTCAGAACGAAACCAGTTGTATTATATCAAAATTGAAGAAACCGGTGTGTCAGAAAAAAATGGATCTGGCACCATTGACTTACATGGTTTTTGGGGCTAGATCTGGCTTTTTCAGTTTCTCATGCCACACACAAAAAATGCTGCTTGCAGTGATTTTGTGTATGGCATGGGAAGGCCATAAACCGGAACTCCATTCTAGTTTGTTCAGTTTTGCCCCCTTTGACAATAAATGGGGACAAAACAGAAGTGTTGTGCTGTGGTTTTGAAATCCTGTGCCGGTTCTTAAAACCAGACAGCAAAATGCAGATGTGAAAGTAGTTTATGGCAGTTTTGAGCTGGGAGATGGGACATATTTTGTTTTGTAAGTTGCAGTTAAAAAGTTGCAAACACATAGTTAGCAACTTATTACTGCCACTTTTCAGGCAAAAGGGAGATGATAAATGTCCCCTATAGTGTTCAATATTAATGCAATTCTGTTCAGTGCAATTGCATTCATAATTTTGCCCAAATGTGTACAGATTTTTGGTCCATAGATGTAGCAGATATACACATACTCAGGGTTAAAAGTCCATATAAGGATACTTCCCTGATGTATGCCAAAAAGACTCTCTTGTGATATAGGCTGGGTTAATGGGCCCTATGAATGGAACAGTGCCTTAAAGTGGTTGTGTCAGCAGAAAACCTGATAATCTGAGAACCCCCTGAAATAAAGAAAAGGTAGGTTCCTCACAGATCAAATGCTGCTGAAAAACATTATGTCAATTTTTTCCTTCTCCTTTTCTCAGCATCACTGCATCCTGGCAGAAAATTTACATGCAGAACTTCTTGTTTTCACCATCTTTCTGCTGGGTTTTCTAATTAAACCCACCATTGGTACAGGGAGCAGGAGACGCGAGGTTTTCTCAGTGGCCATCTCCTTCTCCCTGGCTGTGCAGCAGTCCAATAGCTCCAGAGCATGTCACAGCCAGTGAGAAAAAACAGCTCACCTTCTCCCTGGCTGTGACGCTCTCCGCTGCGATTGGACTGCGGCACAGTCAGTGACTGAGTAGGAGACAGCCACTGAGAAACCCTGGGGTCTCCTCCTCCCTGTACCGATGCTCAGTATTAAAATACTGGGCACCAAAACCGCAGGGGGACACACCAGGGCAAGCGAGGGGTATTTGAAAAGAAGAGCATCAGCGGAGCATGCCCTGCAAGTATAAATCTATGAAAGGTCATCTTTAAGGATACAAATGACATTGATTGTAACTTGATTACTTGACTATCTGCTTGCTAAAAAACATAACTGTTTAGAAAATGTATTGGATTTCATGTGCTAGTCTTCTTGAAATTGATTATTTCCCCATGTTTAGACATCAGCAGTAACCAGTGCTTTCTGAAATTCTAGCTGCGTGTGGTTGATACAATAACAAAAAAGACTTTTGCATTTCAGTGTAATGATGGCCTATCTACAGAAGACTACATGAAAGTAGAGAAATTGGTGGGTGTCTGACTCACAGCACCTTCACCATACAGTTGTTTGGAAGGGCCACAGCACTAGTAAAAGTGTGGCAACTAGAGATGAATGAAGATTTGAAAATTTTGATTTGCCGAATTTCGCCAAGAAATCAGGCATACCCAGGCCACCCTGCCTAATCATATTCTTCCTACATTGTGGCCCAATCTTATTGTGAAGGTTTGGAAGTTAACCTTTTCCCACCACAAGTAAATTTACACTGAACAAAAATATAAACGCAACATTTTTTGTTAGAAAACCAGTCTGTATATGGTGTGGCCACTATTTTCCTCACACAGTGCGACACATCTCTGTCGTATAGAGTTGATGAGCTTGTTGATTGTGGCCTGTTGAATGATGGTCCACTCCTCTTCATTAGCTGTGCGAAGTTTCAGAATACACCAATCCAGAGCATCCCAAACTGGGATGTTTCCAGCTTCCAGGAATTGTGTACAGATCCTTGCAATATGGGGTCGAATGGGTGGTGATGGTCGAATGGCACAACAATGGGCCTCAGGATCTCGTCATTGCATCTCTGAGCATTCAAAATGCCATCAATAAAATGCACCTGTGTTGGTTGTCCATAATATATGCCTGCCTATACCATAACCCCACCTCCACCATGGGCCACTCGATCCACAACGTTGATGTCAGCAAAACGCTCACCCACACAATCGTCCATGAACAGAAAGCCTCTCCAACATGCCAGACACTATTGAATGTGAGCAATTGTCCACTCAAGTCGGTTACGACGACGAACTGGAGTCAGGTCTAGACCCCGATGAGGACGACGGTTTCTGACAGTTTGTGCAGAAATTCTTTGGTTATGCAAACCGATTTTTGCTGCAGCTGTTTCAGATCTTTGAGTTCAGCTCATGCAAAATGGGATCAAAGTGTTGCATTCATATTTTTGTTCAGTGTACGTTTATGGTTGGGCATTTGAAAATGGTGCCCACTGGCACGTGCGCTGGCTCCATGGCCACTGGGTGCCTGCTGTGCCAGGTGTCAGGGGGTGGTAGAGCATGTATGCAGAAGCCCCTGTCCTCCTGTGTGATGGTACCAGAGATGGTACACAGCATTGAGGCTGGAAATCCTTCCTCAAAACAATAAAATGGAGACATTCACAACACGGGGATAACCATAATCCCATGTAGATCCCTCCATAAGCTCTGGGATCCCTCCCTAGGAAACTAGTGGTATTTTGCTTTTAAAATTATTAGGGTTAAGACAAGATTTCAGAACATGGTGGATTGATCAAACATGGCCGCTGGATGCAGCAACACTGTCCTATTGTATGAGAATGAGCATTTGCCACATCTCTCCCTATGCTCAATGGCGGAGACCGCGCCTGATGAGGCTTTTATATGGCTGTGACATCACAGGGGATGGCATGACTGCAGATTGGCTGGTTGCATGGCATTATGGGTGATCTTACATTCCTTGGCCTATTACTTTCACTTTTTAACATGTGCAGATGCCATTTTAGGAAAACCTGATACGTTGCCACGAAGCATAAGGAAATTCGATTTATTTGCAAATCAAAGTTTTCCTAAACTTCGGACCAAATTCCACTTTAAATGCTTCCCTTTGCCCAACACTAGTTGCTGGTTACTAAGTGCATGCAACCTACCCGAGTAGTGGTGATAAAGGGGATAACAGCTTTGTTCCCCACAAGTGAGTGGGATAAAGCTGCAATTCTCTGCATCACCTGAGCTATTTAAAAGAGGACAACCAATATTGTTCCACTACCTTTTATTACTTTTGTAAAAATAACACACAACACGATAGTGATAAAGGGGTTATCCCATGACTAGCATAAAACATGATAATGAGACATCATATAGAACATGGCAACCTTCTAGAACCAGCCCTGTACCTCAGATGTATCCAGAGATCTCCACATTCATTCCTCTAAAAGATCTATATCAAACTGACAGCTCAAGGGGAGTGTCTCTTCTGCTGCAGATCAGGGGGCGTGTCCACGCGCCCCCTATCACAGCTCAGGAGGCAGTTGAAGGATTTAACTGAGCATGTGCGACCTTCTTAGTGAGCAGATCAAAGAAATTAGAAAAAGAACAAACAGAAGGTGGCGCTATACATATACATTTTATTGAATACCTCAGTGGCTATGATATCATTTTAATTACTTGCAATTACAAAAGTATTCAGATCCAGGTGCTGGTTGGAAAACTATAGAATATTTTTCATGGACAACCCTTTACATTAATCTCTCTTTGGGCAATGTTCTAATTTTGAATTTGCTACTGTTACTATGGTTTAATACATAGTGGGGGAGATTCAAATTGGTGTAAAGTAGAACTGGCTTAGTTATCCATAGAAACCAATCAGATTCCACCTTTCATTTTCCAAAGGAGATGTGAAAAATGAAAGCTGGAATCTGATTGGCTGCTGTGGGCAACTAAGCCAGTTCTACTTTACACTAGTTTTTTAATAAATATCTTTTTTATTAGTTTTTCACAAGGAAAATATATGCAATATTTGCAATGTTACAGAATAATGTAAAGTTACATTTCAAATTCACATAGTTGCAAATGTAGCATGATGTAGGGAAAAAGACATGCATAACAAGTGCTTGTCAATATAAGCCATTTGGCAATAAAGAGAAATGAGTGACAATTATTCATATTTCACTTGGACCAATATGGACATTAAACCACTCGGATGTCGCGGTTGTTATTATACTTAGACTAATAATCTTTGTTGAAGTATGACAGAATTGGTAAGAACAAAGATAACTTCTGGAGGAGTTTGAAATCCTCCAAGAAATGAACACAAAACAGATAACGCAGATAACGCAGGATGTTCCCAGTTCCGCTTTCCATTGGTCGATAAAATGTGTTTTGTAGTTTGTAGACCATGGTTACCATTATCAACTCCCGTATGTAGGAGTATTTGTACCCTGTACATTTGCTGACAGAGATGTGTTCTCAGGGATATGTGGGAACGCAAAAGAGACGGGTCTGTAAGGATTGTGTATCAGTTTCAGGGTCTAGTAATTCCCATCAATTCTATATTTTCCTGTAATCGATCCATGATTTCCACAGCCGCAGAAATTTGGAATGTGATTGGTTGGCCCAGCTGCTAAGCTCCTCCATACTAGTTTGATAAATCTTTCCCAGTAATTTTTGCATAACCTTCCCTGGTATTTATTATATTGTTATTCATTTAATTAGGGTTGGGTAAAAAATTATTGGTGATACAACCCCTTTAGACAATTACTCATGTATCAATCACTTGAAATTTAAAAAATAACGGTTTCTGACTTGCAAACAATGCAAACACAGCAAAAAAATTACCTGGACTCACTGCTCTTCCATTGAACTTAACATACAGACGTGGACAAAATTGTTGGTACCCTTTGGTCAATGAAAGAAAAAGTCACAATGGTCACAGAAATAACTTTAATCTGACAAAAGTAATAATAAATTAAAATTCTATAAATGTTAACCAATGAAAGTCAGACATTGTTTTTCAACCATGCTTCAACAGAATTATGTAAAAAAATAAACTCATGAAACAGGCATGGACAAAAATGATGGTACCCCTAACTTAATATTTTGTTGCGCAACCTTTTGAGGCAATCACTGCAATCAAACGCTTCCTGTAACTGTCAATGAGACATCTGCACCTCTCAGCAGGTATTTTGGCCCACTCCTCATGAGCAAACTGCTCCAGTTGTGTCCGGTTTGAAGGGTGCCTTTTCCAGACTGCATGTTTCAGCTCCTTCCAAAGATGCTCAATAGGATTGAGGTCAGGGCTCATAGAAGGCCACTTTAGAATAGTCCAATTTTTTCCTCTTAGCCATTCTTGGGTGTTTTTAGCGGTGTGTTTTGGGTCATTGTCCTGTTGCAAGACCCATGACCTGCGACTGAGACCAAGCTTTCTGACACTGGCTAGTACATTTCTCTCTAGAATTCCTTGATAGTCTTGAGATTTCATTGTACCCTGCACAGATTCAAGACACCCTGTGCCAGACGCAGCAAAGCAGCCCCAGAACATAACAGAGCCTCCTCCATGTTTCACAGTAGGGACAGTGTTCTTTTCTTGATATGCTTCATTTTTTCGTCTGTGAACATACAGCTGATGTGCCTTGGCAAAAACTTCGATTTTTGTCTCATCTGTCCACAGGACATTCTCCCAGAAGCTTTGTGGCTTGTCAACATGTAGTTTGGCATATTCCAGTCTTGCTTTTTTATGATTCGTTTTCAACAATGGTGTCCTCCTTGGTCGTCTCCCATGTAGTCCACTTTGGCTCAAACAACGACGGATGGTGCGATCTGACACTGATGTTCCTTGAGCATGAAGTTCACCTTGAATCTCTTTAGAAGTCTTTCTAGGCTCTTTTGTTACCATTCGGATTATCCGTCTCTTAGATTTGTCATCAATTTTCCTCCTGCGGCCACGTCCAGGGAGGTTGGCTACAGTCCCATGGATCTTAAACTTATGAATAATATGTGCAACTGTACTCACAGGAACATCTAGTTGCTTGGAGATGGTCTTATAGCCTTTACCTTTAACATGCTTGTCTATAATTTTCTTTCTGATCTCTTGAGACAGCTCTTTCCTTTGCTTCCTCTGGTCCATGTCGAGTGTGGTACACACCATATCACCAAACAACACAGTGATTACCTGGAGCCATATATATAGGCCCAATGGCTGATTACAAGGTTGTAGACACCTGTGATGCTAATTAGTGGACACACCTTGAATTAACATGTCCCTTTGGTCACATTATGTTCTGTGTTTTCTAGGGGTACCATCATTTTTGTCCATGCCTGTTTCATGAGTTTATTTTTTTACATAATTCTGTTGAAGCATGGTTGAAAAACAATGTCTGACTTTCATTGGTTAACATTTATAGAATTTTAATTTATTATTACTTTTGTCAGATTAAAGTTATTTCTGTGACCATTGTGACTTTTTCTTTCATTGACCAAAGGGTACCAACAATTTTGTCCACGTCTGTAGACCACCATAGACCTCCATATGTAGGATCCTGATTAGTGATGAGTGAAGTATTTGAAAATTTGATTCCGTTCCTTCGACAAAATTTACAAATAAAATAAATCATAATTAATACTTAGCTCATCCATTTGCTTGTGACGAGCCAACCACCGTCATCTTGATTGAAGATCTAGGGTTAAATCTCGCGCATCGGCCAGCATGGTGACATTATATGTTACCGTGCACGGGATTTTGTGCAGGGTCTTCAATCAAGTTTATGGCTGCCAACTTGTTGCAATCAAATAGATGAGGTAAGTATGATTTTCTTTTTTATTTATATCGCCATTCAGGGAAAATCAATTTGCTACCACGAAGCACGAGAAAGTTCTGCTTTGCAGCAAATTTACATTTCCCTGAAATTCAGACTGCTCGATTCGCTCAACACTAATCCTGATTTGTGCCTGATATATTAAAATTAAAATGTGGCCTTATTATAGCATTGTAAAACGTGCACTTTTGGTTTTATTTTCTACATCTAAAAGACTTACTGCACATTCAAAAGACCGAGATGTAAAGCAACCCTTCAATTCAAGAAAAAATAAATCACATTAACTGGGGAACAAGCAGAACGCTTACCCTTTTCCTCTTTTCATTTGATTATCCGCCATTTTTCAGGTTCCTATTCTACCATCCAAGATGGCCGCACTGCTCCCCAGACTACCTGATGCATACGATATTCTTTATAGCCCAAGACACGCCCTTCTCGTTCTCATATTGGTCAGCTCTGCTCAAGTGAGCAGTGCTGGCAAATCCAAAAGCAGATATGGACAAGCAGCGAATGGGGATTTGCCCTGGTAGTGAATGTGTTGGTCTGGGCCCAGCAGGTACATCAGTGGGGGCTTAAGACAGCTCAGCCCACTAGACCCCAGTATTATGACTTGCTCCATCTTTTGCTAAAGTGGCTACAGCCTGAGGTGCTGAGTCCCATGACTATGCTGGATAGACTAGTGGCTAATATGTTCTGGAGGGCTTTGCCACCCCCTCTCCAGCAATGGATCGGCCATGTCTCTTCAGGTAATGCCCTTGAGATGGTAGACCTGGTGGAACGCTATGAGGCTACCGGGAATCTACAGAGGGGTTCTGGAGGGGGGCAGTCAAATCCCATAAATCTCACCCCAGACCCAGCGACTTGTGTCAACCAAACCCGCCCGGGATATACCTCCTATAGACAAGGCTCCGATAGTCTGCTGGCGGTGTCTGGAGTCTGGCCATGTACGAGCTGACTGTCCACATCAGGTGGTATTCATGCCCCGGGTGGATAAGCTTGTCAAGAGGTTAGGACAAGCCCGGTATTTTTCTGTTTTGGACCTCACGAAAGGGTACTTGCAGGTCCCCTTAACGGAGACTGACAAAGAGAAAACTGCCTTCATCACACCTGAAGGGCTGTATCAGTACAAGGTGCTACCTTTTGGTCTGCATGGTGCCCCCGCCACTTTTCAACGGCTTATGGACATTGTGCTGCGTCCACATCGTTGGTATGCTTCAGCTTACCTGGACGATATTGTCAAAGTGCAGGCTGTAGTGGACTCCCTTCGGAAGGCGGAACTAACTGCTAACCCCCAAAAATATGTGATAGAGTTAGAAGAGACTAAGTTCCTGGGGTATGCCATTGAGCGCGGACTCATCAAACCCAAAGTGAACAAAATAGAGACAATATGAAATTGTCCCCGAACTGTCACCACTAGGCAAGTAAAGTTATTTCTGGGAGACCCATTACATTTTGTCCCCCACTTTGCTACGGTGGCTGCACCATTGACAGGGCTCTTAAAGGCACACAAGTCAGTGATTGTTCGCTGAGATGATCGGGCAGAAGAGGCTTTCCCTGCTTTGAAGTCGGCCCTGTGCGGGTTCTCAGTTTTGGTGACACCCGACTTCAAAAGGGAGTTTATAGTACAGACCGATGCCGCCTAAGCAGGCATCGGTGCTGTACTGTCTCAGGAAGTCAATGGGGAGGAGCATCCCATTGTCTTCCTCAGCCATATGCTCACCCCAGCCGAGACCCGGTATAGTATAGTGGAGAGAGAGTGCCTGGCTAACCAGTGGGCACTAGAGTCTCTCCGCTATTTGTTGGGGAGAACATTCTGCCTGGTGACTGACCACTTCTCTCTCAAGTGGATTAGCCAGGCCAAAGAGAGAAATGCCCAGGTGGTTCCTGTCCGTGCAAAACTTTAAGTTCTCTGTAGAACATAGGGCAGACTGGTTGCAGGGAAACACGGATGCCCTGTCCTGGGTATACTGTATGGCATGTGTTCACCCCCTCAGGGTTGAACAAAGGGGGGAGGTATGTAAGAAGGTACAAGGATTCATTGTGGATGATAGGTACATGTCACCGAGGTTCCTGACCTCGGTGGAGTAAGAGCCAGTTTTTATGTTTCAGCAGCAGTTGCTGTTAGACGCCTTGGTACTTAGCATGGCTGTAATAGCTGATCCGGGACGGCTCTTACTAGGAGTAGTCAAAGTGCTGGGTGGGTCACTACTCCCCACATTCCAGGTTGGGTTTTGCCAGGCATAAAACCAGCCAGCACTGCCAGGTGGAGAGGATTACCTCAGTTTGACCAGAGTAAATTCCCACAATGTGTAAACATGAAAAGGAGCACACCAGGTAAGTGTTCTCTTCGTTCCTCAGTTAATGTAATTTTTTTTCCCTTGAACTGGAAGGCCACTTTAATATAATATTGTATTCCAAACATTCAACAGTTCAAGGATGCTTTTTTTTTCTTTCTACTGTAGAACCACTATAAAAAAAATCACGCATCCTTCCTGATGCTTTTATTTGCACTTGCCTATTGAACAAACCCACACCTATTTAGTGCACTGTAAAGAAAGCAAATAAATCCCATATTCATTTTTAGACAGAACATTTATTCTGTGACTCACATCGTTTCCTGGCTGCATGACTGATGTGTTCTTGAAATAAAATATATTATTACACGTTCTGTCATCATGAATATCCCGAAAATGCAGCTTAGTTATACTAATGGCCTTTATTTTATTCCTTATCTCGGAACATTGTTCTTTAGGTTTATAGTTCACAAGGAAACAGTATGTGGCTTCTGCAAATTAAGCTACAAAACTTCTCTTCATCTTTCCTAAAGGCCATGAAATGACCGAGAAGAAATGGAGAAAATAATGAGTATTTATTTCTTGTATTATCTATGAAGTATCAGGATGCAGTTCTGACACAGAATAACGTGATCTGGCTCAAGAGCACTCCTTGGACATGAAAACATTGCCAATCCAAGTTCTAACCATTGTGTGTTTTATTATAGCTTTTATAATAATGCTTCAAGAGACCTTAAAAGGGTTGCCTGAAACCTACAAAAATTTTACAGTGAGCCCAGACATGCTGTAAAAAAAAAATTACTCACCTGATCAGAGTTACCTATTTCCAACAGTGACTCCCATTCCTGCTGCTTCCACTCTTCATTGGACCATAAGTGTGATGTACCTCCTGCATGTACATCAACATTGCCAGCCAATTGGTAGCCCCAGTGGTGACGTGGCAGGCATGTCATGTGACTACTTAGCCTGTATGCGTCACTACTGAGGCCATTGATTGGGTAGCATTGGCTAGCAGAGGTGATATTCATGTTGACAGTGGGGCCTGGAACCACGGAGCTGGAGCAGGGAGATTCTAACCAGGTCATTCTTGTAAAGCAGCTTCAGCTCGGCACCAGTCACAGAAGACCCACATCCTCAGTCAGCAGTCTTCAGCCATAGAGTTGGGCTTTATGGCAGAGTGCCCAGAAGAAAGCCATTACTTTCAGCTAAAAACAAAAAGGCATGTTGTGAGTTTGTGAAAAGGCATGTGGGAGAATCCCAAAATGTATGGAGTAAGGTGTTCTGATGAGACTAAAATTTAACTTTTCGGCCATCAAAAAAAACGCTTTGTCTGGCGCAAACCCATCACATCACCCAAAGAACACCATCCCCACAGTAGAACATGGTGTGGGTGTGATGCGGGGATGTTTTTCAGCAGCCGGCTTGGGAAACTGGTCAGAGTTAAGGCAAAGATGGATGGCAAACAATATACAGGGATATTGTTGAGAAAAAACAAATACTTTTGCAGCGCACTGTATGTCTATACTCAGAGAGATACCTGTATTACTGTTACCTATGGTGTTACATAGGACTGCAAGTAACATCTACTGCACTATCTGTATTCAGTGAGTTGTTGCTGTGTTATCTGCGGTGTTACTTAGGACTGCAGGTAGGGTCTCTCTCCTTCCCGATTTTCTCGTTGCTGCCTGTGCAGCACATCAATTTTATTTGGAATTTATAAATGTCTGATTAGTAGGGGGGTCCAGTGCCCCGACCTATAATCACACTGAAGGGAACATGGTGCTCCTGTGAGTTCTGCATCCCTTTATCCATGTACATATGGTTGTATATGTGTTTTTTTTTACTTAAATATGACAAGATGCAATGCTTGGCACAGCATTCTTATGGAACAGCCATTCAGAGATGCGTAACTTTCCGGAATGTGAAGCTCTTTTCATTGTGATGATTGGTGGAGGACCTGGAGTTCAAACCCACATGATCAGTACTGATGGCCTACAACAGGAACCATCCAGAAATCCAGCTGTTGTGAAACTACAACTCCCAAAATCATCATTTTACTTCTGTAGGAGTTACAAGAACAAGAGTAAGTGTGCATGCTGGGAGTTGTAGTTTCACAACAGCTGGAGTGCCAAACATTGCTGATTCATAGCCAACAATATTGATATATGGCAGTACACAATGCAGTTCTGTTTGGTGCAATGTTTATATGTGTTAGGCTGGGGCTACACAGCGATCTTGGGAGTTACAGTTGTCATGTGACTATGGTTGGCAGTGTAGTAGGGCAGCTATAGAAAGGAATGGGTTCATAGCACGAATCGCAGGTTTACCCGACCTCAACACCAGAATCGCAAAAAAAACTAACCCTGCTGGTTATTTTATTTTCATATTTGTTATATGATAAAGTGGTTGGGTGGTTGTATGGCGAGTGTGGGCAATCTTGACTAGCCACAGGAATGGGTTTACAGGGAAGTAACTGGGGGATTCAACATTTTTACTATGGGGTTCATTTTTAGTTATGTCTCTGGATTTAGGTTTGTAGAAGATGAAAGATTTGCTCACTGTGTTTTTAAATGTTGTAGTTACCTATCTTTTATATTTTTTTAAAACTTACCTGAAGGTGGCCATATTGAATATTTACTATACATATACTAATTTTATAGTCTGTTTAGACAATGTAGCTGGATGTTTTTGCTCTATAGCAGCTGCAATAAACTGTCAAACACTATTACAGAGTATAGAGTATTGCCCCCTCCCAGGGAAAGAGAGTTACAGGGGAGATACATACAGTATAGAGCCTTACGGTGTATAGTTGTCAGGAACTGAACTTACCTGGACTAGAACTCTAGACTTCTCAGTCTTACTTTTAGCCATACATCAACATCCTACAGAATAATTATTTATGAAGGTAGCTGACATTTTTGCAATGTATTTATTTTACCTTTTTGGGGCTATGTTTT
Organism: Bufo gargarizans; assembly: GCF_014858855.1. Classification (NCBI taxonomy): domain Eukaryota; kingdom Metazoa; phylum Chordata; class Amphibia; order Anura; family Bufonidae; genus Bufo; species Bufo gargarizans. Next base: position 98,002,899 of record NC_058088.1, on the reverse strand, counting down.
GTTTACTGTGATCACATGACCATGTCCAGGCAGCTCTTTTTTGTGATGCAATGTCCATAGGCGTGTCAAAGCAGCAACAGGAGCAGTGATAGGAAATTGTTGAGCTGGGTGGGAGGAGCTATAAACTATCTCTGCTTTGTTAGGGGCGGTGCTGGAGCAAAGGAGAAGAGCATCATGGGTTTGGTTGGATATAGCACCAGGAAGTGCTACATACAGGATGTAAACAACCCAGAGGGATTTGTTTGCATGGTGAAATTGGGTCAGGAGATTCCATATTAAAAAAGAGAGAGCATAGGGAAGAGGTACATGAGGCAAGCAACTACATGAGCATGTCAGTTAAAAAACAGTCCTTTAACCAGTTTTGCTTCTTTTAGCTTTTCCCAGCTATGTATTTCCTGTGTCCAGTGATCAGTTAATAGATTACATTTGCTCTGTGGCCAATTACTGCAATTGCTGCCCTATATTAACCCACTGCTTTGTACATTCTGCCCCTGATTTTGCTGGCTTGACAGTGTTCCAGCTTTCTTGAGTTTACTACTACTCTGTGTCTGTGTAGTGCTCTGAAGCAAGACTACTTTGGAGTCTGGATGCTTGCCCCTTTTGCTGCTATGCAAAGCCATCAACTCAATACTTTAGGGCACTTTGAAGGGTTAACTTGCACTGTGATTTATGCAATTTGTTGCACTTATACTGTTTTACATTGTTGAAATGCATTTTGCACGAAATTGTGGAAAGGGTTAATGCACAGCCAGTTCAGACTAAGAGACTTCAGGAATTTCCAGCCTGTGCACTGAGAAGCTGGTCATTTTCCACTGCTGTCATAAGGTACTATGCAGCGCTGAGCTTTGGAAGAAAAAGCTAGAGACAGCGAACTTTTGACCATCTGGTTTAACTCTGTCAGACTGTTGTTTACGAATTAAAACTGCCTAGTCATTCCCAATTATTTGTATTAAGGCCTAATACAAGTTTATGGCAGCCTTGAACGGCAACATTGTTTCTGTTTAGGCTGTGCTTTTTCTCTCCCATTAGCAGGTGCTGGCTAATTTATAAGCAGCATAAAAGTAGAGCAGTCACAGCATATAGTTTCCTGTAGATAGGGACCAGTGTTCGGTAGGAGAGACTTTTCCGGAGTGCACGAGTGACCAAAAGATGGTGCTCATAAAGTCTGCCACAGACCCTGGGTCAAGGAGCCATTCGGAAGACTGAGCCAAAACCCAGGGCTACTAGCCCTTTGGCCAGGGTGCCAACCTTCTAAGAAAGAGAGAGAAAGCTAATTCAGGCCTTTCATCAGCACAGAACCTTCTGCTACTAGAAGGGAGACTGGAGAAGCCAGCTCAGTGCATTGCCTGTATTGTTTTGCAATTGAGTTCTTCCAGTAAAGAAGTATACTGGTTTACTGCAAACCCTGTCTCTTTGGATTTATTTCCAGTGCATCACACCTTACCATCCGCTCCAGAGATCAGCAACACATGGTCTCACTGCAATGGTGTCCGGGGGACCCAGCATAGCCACTTTGATGGTCAGCAAACTTGGCCAGTGCATCTGACCATGACTAACCTCTCGCTAGCGTGGATCGAACACTGCACACTGCCTGTGCCTTATGTAGCAAAAAAGGAAACCAAAAATGTAAGAACAGTTTATAATAACTTGATTTATATAATATTCTGCTGATACATTCCCTTTAATGAGCAATGTTTCAGCCAATCATATATACCAATATATTTAATTATATGATGTGATTTTCTTTACTATCTCATTGAGCCATTTTTCTGGAAGTTTTATTTAGGATTGCATGAGGGAGCCTCAGGGATTCTATTTTGGAATGCATTAGAAAAGGCTAAGGGATTCCCTTGTTTCTGAATCTAAGGGCTAGAGCTTCATTGAGGTCTTTGAATAGTCCCATTTGCTGCTGTTCGATGGCGAAGGTGAAGTCATGAGACAGATCTTTCATTTGGCCTTGGTTTTGCTGACTATATTGACTAATTGAAGTTAAGGGTGAATTCACACGTGGCAGATTTGTTGTAGAAATTTCTGTGACTGAAAATCAATTCCATACATGTGAATGGGATTGCTTCTACATCAAGCACATAGATTTCTGCAAGCTTTATTCAGATAAATAGGACAGTTGCAGAAAAGTATGCAGCGGATCTCAGATTAACCCAATGTGCCTTGTGCAGCTCATATGGGACTAGATGCCCAATACTGGTTGAATTATCATATCTACCATCTCTGCATTATTTATTACTAATATATTTCAGTCTAACGGCTATGCTGACCAGGCATGAGAGTGGCACTTAACAGGAACATGCCACTGTTGTAAGCGTGGTCCTCCTCTACTTCATGATTACATGCCTATGTCACTCTCTTCCCTTTCTCTCCCCTCTCTTCTCCAGTCTTTATGGGCAGTGGCAATGAAGGAGGAGAATCACTCCTCTGGTACAGAAGCAGCTCCTAAAGGATGCGCCACCTTCAGTTAGATGAGTACAGCTGTGGTGCGAGACACCTGGCACGATGGGTGCTGGCGGGGATTTTAATGAGCGGGGTGAGATCAGAATCTGACATAGATTAAAGGGGACATTGCTCACAGTGGTTGGGCCCTCGCATATAAGTGAGCCCAGGGCCACCCCTGACATCCCCACCACACACCATTTACTATCTAAACTGATAAACAGTGAGCTTTCCCAAACACTTTGAAAAGTCAGTGTGACACCACTGTTACATACCCAAAGACTAACACAGAAGACAACACTGAGCCATAAATGATATCAATATAAAAACATCTTTAATCATTTATTATTAAAAGTACATTAAAAAGTTGATAAAAAAATCCCAACAGAAATGGACCGACAATATGCCATAAAGACCATTGAGCTAACACTTAAAACCACCAAATAAACACAATACTTGCAACAGTGTCATATAGTCTGTATGTAAAGTAACCACTGACATCTGGAACATAGAGGCACAATGAGAACTCTGGCGTACATTTCACCATCGCCATAGGAGGTCTCATTCTTTACATACACGGTCTACCCTTATAAATTAACCAAAGCCAATGGGGATCATTCTTGCACCTGTATAAGATATCTCCTGTGAAATTTACATCTAAATAATATAACTCCAGTACCTCTTTGCACTTCGTAAAGCATAGATGTCATCCTCCACTCAGAAACAAATGGGGATGGGAATACGTCACATGCTGCCCTTCAATAAAGATGGCATCCACCACTAAGAATCACATGTTAATGTGCGCGTGTTATGACGTAAACACATCATGCGCTGCACACAAGTGAGGGCAACTCCTGGTATGCAAACCCACATAATATATCAACTACATTTAGCATGGCGGATGCCATCTTTATTAAAAGGGCAGCATGTGACCTATTCACTTCATAGCAGAAACACAACCCCATATGTTTCTGAGCGGAGGACACCATCTATACGTTACCGCAGGGCAAAGAGGTGTTGGATTTTTATTCGTTAGTTTTCAATATAATAGGAAAGATCTTATACAGGTGTGTGAATGATCTCCATTGGCTATGGTATATCTATAATGGTGGACTGTGTATGTAAAGCAGAAGTGAACTGGGAACTTAAAGTGGCCCTGAAAAAAAAATGGCACGAATGGTGGGTCCAAATTGACAGAAGGTGGCCCAACACAGGTAGATGGGGTCAAAACAGGTTGGCAGGGTCAGTATTGCCATATTGCAGCGCAGAATACCATCCCAGAGAGCCAAATACTACAGTGCAGCACAAAATACCTCCCCAGACGCTCTCCCTCTGTGGTGGCCATCAATAGCTTTCATGTTCTGTCCTATTTCTCCTCCAGTTGTCTCTTATATGGATATGAAGCAGGGGCTTAGGAGGAGGGCTTGGGTGGCCTTATGGGCATCAGCCGACCAGGAAAACTCCCTGTAGGGTCTATGGCCCATCTGCTCCTGATTTGTAGAATTAGATCTCCCAGAAGAAGCGATGGCGAATCATATGTCAGGGTTCTCATTGCGCCACCACTCTGGTCTGCATTCTAACTTATCTGACTTGTGTGCAGATTGCTTTGCTTTGTAATTTTTGTTACCCTTATGCCTCTATGTTCTACAATCTCTAAGATCTCAGCTCAGGGCTGCAGTTTCCACAGAAGTGTATTACAGAGGAATCAATTTTAGTGTAACATTTAGTGACAGTGAAGTAAGTATAGCAGCCTGTGGCAGTTAGCTTAGGTCATCAATGGGCAAAGTGTCATACAAAAGTCAGAGGCTGAGTGAGAGAAGGATGTAGGACTTTGAAGAATAGCTTATATGCCGTGAACAGAAACATGAAATCAATGTTCTGCTAAAAGGTAAAATATTCTGTTGCTATGATCTAAAATTATACTAAACCTTTGGACTAATATCGAATCCATGGTAACAAAGGGGGGTGTATATACAGAAATATTCAGCTGTAGGTGTCAGAAAAATTGCATGCTATTGAGAACAGTTTGCATTCTGTGTATGAAAGCCTCCTTATCATAATATATAAGGTGACCTCAATTATTATAAAAACACAAGATCACAGACATACAGAGCATGCTAGATTGAAGATAATCTCAAAACTGAGAAGAAACGTCTTTATTCTATAAAACGTAATAAAGATCTATAATGAATGCAAGACTTGGTTGCTAATAGAGCAATTTACTGTGTGCTTATGACAATTTTTTTAGAGAAAAAATGCAGCACAAATGAGTTACGAGAATGAGATACATTGTCTCCTCTTCCTGTTTATCCCACATAGATATACTTGTACTAATCTCATTAACTGTAGCCTAGACTAGGGGGCCAATCCATGGATACCTGTAAAAGATCTTATTGACCTAAATCAGAACAACATACCGATTGGTGGTAAACGGGCATCAATTCTATAAAACACCACAGGCACACAGATTAATAAAACTGAAATAAATAAAAAATGATGTTAGTAACTTGATACCTTCAATCCGAGATGAGGGAAGTTATGAAAAATTTGATTCGGCTGCTTCTCAAAGAATTTCGATTTGTGTTTATGACAAAGCGCTTTCCTTTGTATGTAGAGAGCGCAATGATGGGGAATAGAGATCACGCTAACCCCCCCATCATTGAACCCCTCAGATGCCACGTTCATCACCTATCACGGCATCTTAAGCTACGGTTTAGGCTTTTCAGGGGTTAATCAGGGTAAAAAAAAAGAAAATACTCACCTTATCCACTTGCTCGCATAGAGGCCATCGCGGCCATATTGATCTAAGGCAGCGCATCATCACGTCATCACGCTGGCCGGGTGTGGTCACTGATGATGTCACCGCACCCGGGCCACCATGCCAGCTTGGTGATATCATATGTGACCCTACGTGAGATTTCCCACAGTTTTGCAATCAAGTTGGCCGCAACAGCCTCTTCACGTTTAAATGGATGAGGTGAATATGTTTTTGGTTTCTTTTTACTGTCATTTGAGGAAAAAACGATTCGTTACCAAGAAGCATGAGGAAATTCTGCTTTCATGGCGAATTGAATTTATCCTGAAATTCAGATAGAAGTCAATTCATATGTTGTTGATTCACTCAACGCTACCTTCAATAGCCGGTTCACTGATCACACCACTGTACGGCACAAACTCTATTGGTTCATGTGATGTAGATCATCTTCTACCTGGTGTCTCAATATTCACGTGAATACCTATTGAAGTAAATTCCTTTTCAGGATCTTTCACATAGCGCACATGAGACAGCTTGTAAGGATGGACAATCAGCGATATGCAAAATCCTCTGCATGATTACACTTGTTACATATGTGCAGGGATTTTCCACATGGCCCCATACACTTGCAGATCTCCTAAGAATTCCCTGCATAGCCAGGTGGCTGGCAACTCCGCTGTGCAGATACAAAACAGAGCTAATGCTAAACCAATGGTGCATTCCCTATAGCCCTTATGCACACGAACGAGTCTGCATCCGAGCCGCATTTTTTGATGCTCTAATGCCAATCCATTCTCTTCTGTCTACATCCGTACCTCCGTGGCCTTACAAGAAAAAAAAAACATGTCCTATTTTTGTTCACATCATGGACAAGGATAGGGCAGGTCTACTGAGGGCCAGACCTTCCGTTCCAAATAATGCGTGTGCATGAGGCCTTATTCTCAGGTTCAGTGGGGAGGGGGTCCCAGAGGTCAGACCCCCACCATCACGAAAATGATAACATATCCCAGCATACAGTATATATCAATACTGTATGGTGCTGAATAGTGTAGCCTGCTACACTTATCATGACAAAAGAAAACAAAATATCAGTTTTTCAGTCTGTCACCCATTGATCTCAACTTCTCAAACATAATGAAAAAGATGATCTGGTAAAAAAGTAATAATTATATAACTAATGATTCAATGAACACTTTTATAAACTCATAACAATGATGGATATCTTATGAGTTAAACTTTTTAAGCCTAAAGTCCTGTGAAAGCAGCAGCAATTTGTTTGGATTCAATTCTAGGCTTGAATTCAGGGTTAAACAAACAATATTTGTTATTATATTATCACCCAAAAACAAACAAAGACACATATATTACAATAACATATTTAATTGAATTACATCAATTATAAACAACATATAAATAAATATAGTATGTATGTAGCAGCAATTGCGGTCAGCGCTGCGAAAAAGCAGCTCCCCAACAGGTACACAAGGTTAATTGATCCCCCCTGGGAGTAACCTATGTGTCCATCAGTCCATGTTTGGCTGATGGACACATAGGTTACTCCCAGGGGGATCAATTGACCTTGTGTACCTGTTGGGGAGCTGCTTTTTCGCAGCGCTGACCGCAATTGCAGCTACATACATACTCCAATGCGCTCACGTCCCCTACGCTAAATTGCGCAGGGCACAGGCTTTTTTGTTTTTAATAACACACTGCCAGGCAGTAACTTCCGCCCGGCAGTGTGTTCGGTGACATCACCGGCTCTGAGGGGCGGGCTTTAGCTCTGCCCTAGCTGTTTTACTGGCTAGGGCAGAGCTAAATCCCTCCCATCAGTGCCGGTGACGTCACCGGGGTTCCTGTCAGCCCCATGGAGAGCCCGGTACGTCACCGGAACTCCTAAAAATTCCTTTGCCCTGCGCAATTTAGTGCAGGGAAAAGGAGAGCATTGGAGCATAAACTGCTCCGATGCTCATGTCAGGGGGGCTGCCGGGGTGAAAATGGAGGGATGTCCGGGTTCAGCTCTGAACCCGGACAACCCCTTTAAGAACCTTTGTCAAGCGTGATGATGTCACCGCACACTTCCAGTGTGATCACATTATGATGTAATCACGCTCAGCGCAGGTCCTTCAGCAGGTCTTTTCCACTCAAGAGAGGAGCGACTGCCTCTGCGCAAGCAAGTGGATGAGGTGAGTTTTTTTTTCCAGTCTTTCTAAGACAACTCTAGCCCCCATTTTAGGAAAAAAAATTGTTACCAAGATGCGGCTTTGTGGTGAATCAAATTGTTCCTAAACTTTGAATCGAATTCCGCTTTGGATGCTTTAATTCATTCAACACTACTTCTTGCATTTGTTCTATAGTTTAGTTAGAGTTTCTAGTATGTAGTCATAACTGTTCTCCATATTTGGCCTGGACTTCATGTTGCCATTTGGCTGATTTCTGACAAGAAGGTGAACTGAATAAAATTGCATATAGTAGTTGAAGATTCTAGAGCTAAAACTTCTATGTCCGGAAGAAAAGTGTTTGCAAATATTGGAAAATACAGCATATAGTTAGGCTACAGAAGCTGGACTGGAGTTTGACACAACACGCTGGTCTGAATCACAGATCACATTTGATGGTTGGCCAGAATTTTTATTGCATCATTGACCTCTTTAGACCCAGTTCTAGGCTTGGCAGGTAATGCTTAACAGATTTTATATGTGTGGACAAGAAAGAGTTTAAAGCTTGGATAACCGATAGTAATATCCCTCAGAAACACTGCAACCTGGCTCATATACTAAAAAACCATCTGGACTATACCATAATGGCATAATGGTATTTTCAGAGCTTCCTAGCTACTTATCAAACATGAAATGAGCACAAAAATGATCCAACTGAATAATTAATTACATTTGTTTTATTTTTGCCTAAACACAGGGATTTACAACCATATCTCTGGATAGAGTCATGCATGGTGGTGCCAATGTCACTGGATTTCAGATTGTCAATAATGAAAACCCATTAGTTCAGCAGTTTCTACAGAGATGGGTGCGTCTAGATGAGAGGGAATTTCCTGAAGCAAGAAATACACCGTTAAAGGTATGGAGGCCTTTTGTACACACACAGTTTCAAAGAAAAAAGCAATATCCACTATTTGACCTTTACTGCCAACTACAACATATAGTCATTTGGGGCATTTAGTATACAGTACATGCCATTAAACGTTGTTGTTTTTTCCAATTTTTTCAAGAAGTCCTAAAAAATGTGAATGACAGGAATATTATGAAATGAAAAAAATAGGCCTTGCTGACCTGCTCACTCCCCCGCTTTTTCAACCACTCCTTATCCTTCACAATTATTTTTTGAGATCTCAGAACAACCCTTTGACACACATATGCAGTCATGTGAAAAGTGCTTACCAAGTCAGAATAGTAAAAATGCCATAAAATAAATATTAATATTACTGTATTCATTTATGGTGCAGTGCTTATAAAAAATGAAGAGGGCCACCATAGCTTGTTGAATCAGCTGTTCATCAAGGTGCTGAGAGTTGGAACCTCACAGATCCTAAAAAAGGCTATCAATATTAAAGTCCCAGAAAATTCTAATGCATACTGCTTTTCCATGAAATTAATTTGAAAGCATTTTCCAGAGAGCTACATATTGATGGCCTGCCCTTAAGATAGACCATCCATATCAGATTGATTGGCATGGGACCAACTCTTGACACCCCAACCGATCAGCTGCTCTGCAATATCTCCAGGACCTAGGTTGGGCAAGGGACCTCCACAGTATAGAAGTATGGATCTAAACAGAAGAACTTGAACAAGTGGTGTAGAACTTCTGTTTACTTGAAGTGTTCAGATCCTAATTGCTGATATTCAAGTCAGTCAGGGCACGAATATTGACATGGAGGGGATTTAGATTTTCTTAATTGGCCTAAGCAAATCACAAAGTAAGATTCTTTATTATGAGGACACCGACGGTCTTATCTCTGGCAGTTGGTAAATTGGGTTTTCGATATCAGAACACATACTGTACTGTATATGCATTCAGATATATCACACTTGTAAATTGCTATTGAATTTATATAGTTTTCTCTTTACACATTTCCACATAAAGTATGTTATGCCTGTCATTACTTATGGTTCTGCATACATATATGTGATGTATTTTGTTCTATATTTTTTAGTACACTTCAGCTCTGACCCATGATGCTGTGTTAGTAATAGCGGAGGCTTTTCGATACCTAAGAAGACAACGAGTGGATGTGTCGAGACGAGGGAGTGCTGGAGACTGCCTTGCAAATCCTGCAGTTCCTTGGAGCCAGGGGATAGACATTGAGAGAGCTTTAAAGATGGTAAACATTCAATGCCTCTGTTTGTAGTAAGATGTTTAAGTACATTGTGACAGAATTCTAGGGATGGTCATACCATATGTGCAATCTGGGCAACTGCACAGGGACCACTGCATTCCTTAAAGTGGCTAGCAGCTTCAACAGCTTCCAGTGCATATAAGAAACTAAGACAATTCATTTTATAGCTCTCAACTACTACTCGATTGTTAGAGAAATGTAAGGGGGTGCCCTATTGAAAAATATGGAGACTAGTGTTTATCGAGCATGCTCAGCCGAACACCAGTTCGGCTCGAGCATCTTGATGCTCGGCACATGGCGGTATTCAGCCGAATACCACATGTGCTCAAGTGCAATGCTCGAGTCTACTCCCCGCACGTTTGTTTTTGAGGAAATTGCGGATGACAAAAGAATTGTAATTTGCAACCTGTGCCATACAAAAATGAGCAAGGGCCTGAACTAGCAACCTCACCACCACCAGTATGATACGCCACATGGCATCAAAGCACCGTAATAGGTGGGCCGAACGCCTGGGTCCACAATCTGTGTCTACGGGTCACACCACTGCCTCCTCTTCCCCTGTGTTACGTGCTGACCAATTCCCTGTTGAAGGTGCAGGCACCATCAGCTACCACATCCACTTCCGTGTCCCAGCACAGCGTACAAATGTCCTTACTCCAGGCATTTGAACGCAAGCACAAGTACCCAGCCACCCATTCACAGGCCATAGCACTAAATGTGCAACTTTCCAAATTACTGGCCCTGGAAATGTTGCCATTTAGGCTTGTTGACACTGAGGCCTTCTGCAGCCTGATGTCGGCGGCTGTCCCTCATTACGCAGTCCCCAGCCGCCACTATTTTTAATGGTGTGCCATGCCTGCGTTACACCAGCATGTGTCTCGTAACATTACCCATGCACTGACGGCACACTGGGTGAACTTTGTGGAGGCCGCGAGCAAGTCGCACCCTGGGATGGCTCAGGTGCTACCAACGCCAAGGATTGCGGGCCCTAATTCCATCAGGGTTTCCACCACCACCTATGTTAGTGGCTCCAACCCCCACTTCTCCTCCTCCGCCACCTCCTCCACTTCTACCTCAGAATTATCCTCTTGCAGCACCAGTCAGCCATCAGTCGGTAGCTGGACTGCAGTGGGGAAGAGTCAACAGGCCGTGCTTTAGCTGATCTGCTTAGGTGACAAACAGCACACAGCCGCAGAGCTGTGGCAGGGGATAAGAGACCAGACTGAGCTGTGGCTCTCGCCACTCAACCTAAAACCAGGCATGGTTGTGTCTTATAATGGGCGTAACTTGGTGGCGGCTTTGGAGCTTGGGAAGCTCACACACATCCCATGCCTAGCCCACATCTTCAACTTAGTGGTTCAGCGGTTTCTCAAAACCTACCCCAATTTGCCTGAGCTACTGGTGAAGGTGCGCCGCGTGTGTGCCCATTTCCACAAGTCATCAACAGCTTCCGCCGGTCTGTCAACGCTGCAGCAGTGCTTACAATTGCCAGCTCGACTGTTGTGTGACATGATCACGTGCTGGAACTCGATGTTCCACATGTTGACCAGGCTTTGTGAGCAGCAGAGGGAATTAGTGGAATACCAGCTGGAACATGGTCGTTGCCATTCCAGTCAGCTTCCACTCTTCACAAGCTAGGAGTGGGCATGGATGTCTGACCTTTGTGAGGTTTTAGGAAACGTTGAGGAATCAACACAGATGGTGAGCGGTGATAACGCTATTATCAGCGTCACCATCCCACTTCTGTGTCTACTCAAACGCTTGCTACTCACAATTAAGGATGACGCATTGCATGTGGAAGAGGTAGAAATGGGGGAAGACATTACACTGGGTGATAGCCAGACCACCCTCAGTTCGTCTTCTCAGCGCAAATTGGATGATGATGATCAGAGGGTAGTACCTATGGAAGATTAATTCCATCTGTTCAGCATGGATGGCCAAAAGATGAGGAAGAGGATGAGGAGATTGAGAGTCATACTCATGATGATGACAGTGAAGTCTTGCCTGTTGGGACTCAGCACACATGGCTGACTTTATGTTAGGCTGCCTTTCCCGTGACCCACGTGTTTTATGCATTTTGGACAACATAGATTACTGGTTATTAACCCTTCTTGACCCCCGCTACAAAGAGAACTTCTCATCTCTCATTCCTGTGGTGGAGAGGACCAGCAAAATGGTGCAATACCAGAAGGTCCTTGTGGAAAAATTGCTCCAAACATTACCGGAACACTGGCAACAGAGTACGTAGTTCCTTGGGCAACCGAGGAGGGGAGGTGAGGGGAACATACAGCAGTTCCAACAGAGGCAAGGCAACACTCTCCAAGGCCTGGGACAGTTTTATGACACCCCGCCAGCACCCTGAACCCTGATGCGCCGCCTAGTTTCACAAGGAGAGAAAAGTTTTGGAAGATGGCAAAGGAGTAAGTAGCAGACCATGTCAGCGTCCTCAATGATCCCTCTGTGCCTTACAATTACTGGGTGTCCAAGCTGGACACGTGGCACGAACTGGCTCTATGCCTTGAAGGTGCTTGCCTGCCCTGCCGCCAGCGTTTTGTCAGAGCGGGTATTTAGTGCTGCTGGGGGCATAATAACTGATAAGCGCATCCGCCTGTCAACTGAAAATGCTGACAGGTTGACTCTACTCCACCAAGGGAAAGTGGTTGAACATAAAGACACTTTAAATGTGTTTTTATAATGTACTGAATACACTGTATTCCCATGCACCCCATCCACCACAAAAAAGGGTATATGGTTCAATCTTCCTTTTCTCGTCCTCCTCCTCCTCTTCCATCATCAACATGCTTATTATTCTGCCCTCGCTCCTAAAGTTGTAGATAGTCAGCTCACCTGCAGGCCCTCACCTACAATCTTTTAGAGAGTCAGCTTTCCTGCAGGCCCTCGCATATAATGTTTTAGAATGTCAGCTTACCAGTAGGCTCTCACCTACAATCTTTTAAAAGGAACAGCTTACCTGAAGGCCCTCAAATGTAATGTTTTAGAGGGTCAGCTCACCTGCAGGCCCTCACCTACAATCTTTTAGAGGGTCAGCTCACCTGCAGGCCCTCGTATATAATGTTTTAGAGGGTCAGATCACCAGCAGGCCCTCAACCATAATGTTTTACAGGGTCAGCTTATCAGCAGGCCCTCGTCCATATTTTTTTTCAATGGTCAGCTTAGCAGCAGGCACTCGCCTGTAATGTTTTAGAGGGTCACCAGCAGGCCATCAATCATACTTTTTCAAGGGTGTATGATGCCCTCCTTTATGTGTAATAAAGGATGTATTTGAGTGCTGGTTCCTTGTAATTTTTGTCAGCCCTTTCACTTAGTGCATAGGCTTTTTGAGTTTAGGAGTCCCACTACCTGAACAATTGTACCACAATGTGAATGAGGCCCTCCATTATGTGATATACAGGTTGTATCGGCGTGCCTCTTTCTTGTATTTTTTGGCAGCACTTTCACTTTATATACAAGTAAATATACAGGAAAGATTGTTTCCTATCAATTTTTCCTCTAAAATCTTCAGTTTTATCTTCGGTTTTGTGCGTATTAGTGTCATTCTGCAAAAGTGGCGTACTACTCGGACAACATTGTTCCCAGCAGCAACCTGGGAGTTTAAGATGCATCCAAACATCCTCCCCATGCTGTTCCCAAACCATTTCAGTGGGGTTTCCATCAATTTTTGACCTTTTCCTATGAACTAGACACCCTCCCCTCTTCAGAGCAGGGGGTGCCTGGTTTAATGCTTGGGTTCTCCCATTGACTTCCATTGTGCTTGGTAGAGCACCCAAGCCTCTCGAGGTGTTCGACCCAAACACCCAAGCACTTTGGTGCTCGATCAACACTAATGGAGACCATATATTCTTGTACAGGGGACCTCTACTGTGCATGCTTCCAGTATTCTTTATAGGTAAAATTTATATTATCTGCAGACCATGGAGACTCTATCCTTCCTATAAACCTAGTTACCAGCCTAAGTTATTGATCTCACAATTAGCAATAACTGTGGAAAACCTATAAAACAGGCAAATAGATTCTAAAGGTTAAAGTTTTTAAACACTGTCAAAAATAGGGATTATCTGCTCCAGTCTACACAGTAAAGCTGACAAGTGAGTTGCAAAGTAGTATCAAAGAAGTACCAGGTGTCTTCTCTAGTGGCCAGTGAAAAAGCTGTAATATTTCTATATTTTTCATGCCAGTAATCATATAACAATAAATAAAACTAGCACCAAACTATAAAAAAATATGTTTATTATAAAAAAAAAGATTTAAATGATATATTATTATCTGATATTACATTTTATTTAACATAGTGAAAGCTGGTGAAGAAGGTGACATCACATTAGTGTTATAGCTTTTACAGAAAAGTATGTTTCAAATGGTAAATTTAAAAAAAGTTTTGAAAGATGCAGATCAGTGTACAGATGGAGCGACCATTAAACATCCAGCACATTTCAATAATAATATAGCATGGCCATTCTAATACAAAGTTAATGGACGACACACCACATAATCAGTGTAGGCACTCTATGCTGACACTGTAGCGGCCGCTACATCTGTATACCATGTCTATTATGGTCAGTAGGTCATTATATATATATTTATCTTGCTGATGCTTTGTTGTAATATTAAAATAACCTCCATTGAACAATAAGCAATTATAGAAAAGGATAACCGTCATAGTTATACAGTTGGGTAGATAGTGTCTGGATGTTGCAGAATTATGAGAAGCCTGGGAGAGGTAGTTCCCCGGCATCTGCTGTGACAAAGGTTGCTGCAGTGATTCCTCGACTAATTAGAGGCAATTATTCTGATGTATTTATATTCCCATAAAACAAAGACTGATTATAAAAGCGGGCAATCTAGCGTGATGTGTGGCTTATGTATGCAAGTTTTATTTGGCTTTGTTTTGGATGAGGCAAAGTAAATAAAAAGATAACAGATTGGGGAAGGATTTGTGAAGCATGATGATCTCCAATCTGCAAGTCTAGTGTTTTCAGTTTCACAGCACAAACTGATCTTTATGGAAAGAGACATGTTTCCAGTATTGGGCAGCTGAGTAGAAAGGCATGCTTCCTCAACAAAATATAATACTTTACATAGCAGAAATCAGCATATCCACATCCAAGTCCTTTATACTAGAGATGAACTAATTGATTGTTTAGAATCAAAATTTGACCAGAATATAAAAAAAAAATTAAGTCTGATTTGTTAGAATCAGAATTTCTTCAGATTGGATTAGGGAGAATTTTTCCAAGGATTGAGAGAAAGAGAGACAGAGAGGAAGATGGAAATAGAAAGGTGGGGAGAGAAAGAGAGAAGGGGGGAGTGAAATGGATGAGAGAGAGGAGGGACACAGAGATGGAGAGTGTGCAAAGAGAGGGAAGGGGGAGAGGGATATGTAGGGAGTGAGGGGAGTGAGGGGAGAGAGGGAGAGAGGGAGAGAGGGGGAGAGAGGGGAGAGAGGGGAGAGGGGGAGAGGGGGAGAGGGGGAGAGGGAGAGACGGGGCAGGGCAGAGGAAAATGAAAAGAGAGGGGAAAGAGAGAGGAAGATGGATGAGGGAGAGAGAGAGAGGGAGATGGAAAGAAAGAGGGGAGGGAGAGAGAAGACAATTTTTAGAAATTAACTCATTTCTACTTTATGCCATTATACCATATAATTGTTATTACTGGAATGATCTGCACTTGAAACCAGGTTCAGTTGCAGCGATAAGTTATTGTCTTGGTCCCAAAGCTCCTACTATAGAAAAAGTCCAGGTATGAGTGCCTCTAAAACTCTGGCTGCTGCCCCACACAGGGTCCTAATGCTAGCAGCGTCAGGGTGTTGTGTGAACCGCCACATGCTGGACAGCAACCGGAAGAGGATCTGTTGCAGGGAGGGTATTAGCTATCTATTGGGTGAATAAAAGAAAAACTGTCACAGTCACATGTTAGGTGATGGGTATTTTGGGCAGACCTGGATCCCCAGATGGCCAAATTGATAGCATACATGGTACTTCATTACTAAATAATGCTAAATAATAGTAATAATAAAATCATACATCATGGTTTAAAGCCCTTTATTCCCACATAGACATATACATTGTATATTATAGTTTCTTTTTATTTCAGTTTTTTTTAACAGACATTTTAACTGGCTTACCGATCAGAAAAAAGCTATTAACAGGTAGAAGCAGTGCTAACATATAAACATTATCTGTAATCCACTGGCCAAACTCCTTTGCTAATATGGTTTTCAGTAAATAAGGACAAGAAAAGTCTCCTGACAGTGGCACTATGCTCATGGTTTATTGTATAGCAGTGCCTAATGATGGCTTGTTGGCCCTTACCATAGCAGCTGCATAGGTTTCACATTGACATGTAATGAAAAGGTACTGAAGCTGCCTGCTGAGGGTCTCCACTCTCAAACATACAATTCACCTACAAGATCTCTTAGCCCTTTCTTAGATGCATAAATGAATGTTCTCTTAACCTAGCATATTTCCATTACTACTGTTACTGAAGGGTGAACCAGTGATAAGAACAGATAGGATATTGTGGGGGTGCACTATACATCCAAGTGCACCACTATGTATACATTGTAAATTGTGGGGCTACATGATATGATCCAAAACGTGTCTCCAGTGGAATGAAGTAGACCCACACATTGCATGAAATGTATGCAACATAAAATGAAGACAATTTGAACTTCTCAATAAGCAAGCCTACTTTTCCCTTAAATGACCAGAAGTTGTTTCTTGTTATTGCCATCCAGCATCCCAATGGTTGTAACTTTTTTATTTCTATGGTCACACACATATTTGAACCTTGTTTTTGTGAGTTCTTTTTACACAGAGATCTCATTATGGAATACATACCAAAGACATAAAATATAAAATTTTTCTTATTTGTTTTACTATATGTAGTCATTATTAAACAAAGTGAGGCAGATTTACTAATACTATCTAAAAGTGTACAGTGCAACCTCATACTACACAGACGAAGTCTAAAACTACGCCAGCTTTATATTAATGTCTGGTTCTGGATGATAAATCTGTTAAATTATTAGACTGTCTATTCTACTCCAAAAATACACCAACATTTTGGCACCTTTTTTGCACATGGAGGCACAATTAAAGAAATTGTCCCTTGAAAATTATTCTACAGTTTTCAAACCAGCACCTGGAACTGAATAATTTTCTAATTGCATGTGATTAAAAAATGTTAATAGCCACTGAGTTATTCAATAAAATATATTTGTATAGCGCCACCTGCTGTGTTTATTTTTTTTTTCTTATTTGTCTGGCTCATATGTGCTCAGTTTTATCCTTCTACTGCCTCCTGAGTTGTGATAGGGAGAGAGTGTAAATGATGAGCAAGCAATTTTCAGGAACGAGACAGGAGTTAAAATCATTTTAGAAGTGCCTCTTCATTAAAAAGTAATCAAAATGAGTAAAAAAAAAAACAACTTTAAATGAAGTAGTATGTAAATAAAATTATTTATAGTTCCCAAATCCATATGGGATAAAGCAGCATCACTTCATATCAAAACCCACATATATTTCTTAATTTAAACCATGGTCGGCATATTACATTACATTGCTTTTAGGCTACTTTCACACTAGCGTTCGGGCGGATCCGTTCTGAACGGATCCGCTCATAATAATGCAGACGGAGGCTCCGTTCAGAACGGATCCGTCTGCATTATTTTTAGCATAGAACAGCTAAGTGTGAAAATAGCCTAGTACGGATCCATCCAGACTTTCAATGTAAAGTCAATGGGGGACGGATCCGCTTGAAGATTGAGCCACATTGTGGCATCTTCAAACGGATCCGTCCCCATTGACTTACATTGAAAGTCTGGACGGATCCGCACGGATCCGCACGCCTCCAAACGGCCAGGCGGACACCCGAACGCTGCAAGCAGCGTTCAGCTGTCCGCCTGTCCGTGCGGAGGCGAGCGGAGCGGAGGCTGAACGCCGCCAGACTGATGCAGTCTGAGCGGATCCGCCTCCATTCAGACTGCATCAGGGCTGGACGGCTGCGTTCGGGTCCGCTCGTGAGCCCCTTCAAACGGAGCTCACGAGCGGACCAGCGAACGCTAGTGTGAAAGCAGCCTTATTAGCAGGAAGAATTTACAAGAGTACCCAGTGTCATGAGGCAATATCCATAATGTAGGGATATGTTGTTTTATTATCACTTGGCATACTGTTCTCAGCTACAGTCATGTATTTTGCAAGCAATATGACAGGATTCGGTGGAAATGTATACCAGGTTGTGACACATTTAAAAATACAGTATTAAGACGCATTGAAAAGTCAACAGTGTGATGATTTGCATTCTGATCTTCAAAAGCAAGTAGCCCAGGGAGTCACTTTAATTTCATGCTAGACTGATGATCTATGCTTCACCTTGTAGTGTATAATCACATAAACAATTAATGTATCATAGAGCAAATATAGGATGCTATTATAAAATATTGTCATGCCTAATAGACCTTGAAAGCTGAGCCCAAGAGTCATCATACTTGAAGATTTAGATTTTATTACCATCGTTGTCTGGCCAAATATATCTAAATAAAGATATATTTCCTAGTATAAATACTGTATATACTGTATACGCTGTGTGTATATATATATATATATATATATATATATTTGTACAGTATATATTTTTGCATATTATTTATTTTTATAGTGTCATTACAGCTGTCTGTTAAAATTGCTACCTTCTGTTTTATCATATACTAACTATTTTAGGTGCAAGTTCAAGGGATGACTGGAAATATTCAGTTTGATACGTATGGAAGAAGAACTAACTACACTATTGATGTGTATGAGATGACAGCTACTAAACCCAGAAAGGTAAGCCTCTTCCCCAACGAAGGATAATTTTTTTTTAATGGGGTTATGTAACAAAGAGAACGCCTTTCATTTTGTCCTATTAAGACAAATTAGGTCCTATTATTTGTCCCATTTGTCCATTTATCCTATGAATGCCATACAAGGGGTTCCACCCTTGGGATCTCCTCTATTAGCCAGACTGTACAGCAGCCAAGTGTCTGCGGGCCCCAAAATGGCTAACCCAGCCTGTCCTCATCGTAAATGTCTTTGTATTCCGAATTCTCCTCTTTGTCAGAGGGGACAATTTCATCCGAGGAAGATTTGCTTGGAGATGTAATATATGTCTTGGGCTTGACTCGGGATGTCGAAGCCTTTAGAGCCCGCTTTGTTTTTAACTCCTCAGAGGCGGAGGGTATGGGATGTAAACTATTGACATCTGAATGTACGCTTTATGTAGCGTTAGAGTATGAACCTGATCCTCTTTAGTTTTAGCCATTGTGTCTTGTTTCTTGGGCTGAGGATCGGTAATTATAAAGCGGTGTTTGTAAGAGCGTTTACCTTGTTTGTGAAGGCCCTGCGCCATATTAGAAGCAGAATCTTCCGCTGACAAAAAAAATATCAGACGGAGTGGCCAGAATCACTTGAGGTAAATTTGGAGTGGCGGAATAAGATATGGCTTGGGCCACAGATTTTATAATAACCTTGTGAATAGATGACATAGCAGAGTTTAATGCCGCGTGAACTGACTTTTGTATGGTTTGTTCCATCAGAGACTGGATAAAATTTTCGTCCAAAAATTCAAGACCCTGAGGGTCTGAGGCTGCTTCAGCATTTCCTTCAGCCATGAGGAATATATGAACAATTGTCAAGGAATTTCAATAATGTAACATATGACAAAATTCTATGTCCTGTGCTTGTGGTGTGGAGAGTGAGTGATTAGCTCCCTGCACCACAGCATAGCACAGCAGCTGGTGATAATGAGATGGTAACCTATGAGGTGATTAGGAGAGGCAGAATGCAGATACAATATGCCAAACCGCTGTCTATATAAAACTAACCCTTTATAAATGCTATCAGAAACACATATATATATATATATATATATATATATACTTTTATGATGGAAACTGTGTAAAAAAATTGTAACTGGTTTATGAAAGGATACTTGTGGTAAATGGAGCAGAGAGTTGAAATTTGGCGGGAAAATCTCTTCAGTGTCAAGTAGTGAGGGGATTGTGTGCAGAGAGGCACAGCTGATGACCAGCGTTAGCTGTCGGTCTCACAAAGCGGAGAGCAGCGTCTTCTCATGGGAGAGAAAATGCAGACTCGCCGGAGGGAGTGGATTAAGCCACCAGAGGATGGTAGCAGGGAAGTAGTAAAGTAAGATCCTAACACTAAGGGGAAGTGTATGAGAGTTGGGTGATAACCAAAAACAAGGACCGCTTTACCACAGGAAATAGTGGGGTACCATGGTAGTAGCTATATGAGGTAAATATCTATGAGGTACATATAAAAAACTGTACACTTAGCTGGAGTCAACAGCAAAGAAAGAGAAGGATTGGCACATTACAGGAGCTTATATATCCTATGCTGCGTTGTGATTGGCTGCCAGTTTACCTCACTGCATGTTTCTATACATTTTCTATTTTTCTTATCTTTATTTAAACTTTGCTGTTGATTGGAGTCCAGTAAAGAAGTATAGCATATAATAGAGTCTCCTGCTTGTAATAGAATTTATATTTTACTCATTAAATCTCTCTCCATACTGAGCTTAGGAGTCCAGTGGCTGGTCCGACTCAGTTACTGACAGCTGTCTCTGTATGCACACCCATACAGGGAAAGCTGGCTATATTTCACAATTTTAGGATACAAAAACAGAGTAGAAAAGTGAGCTTGGCTGTTTATGTAAACCCTGCTACCTCTTTTTGCCTAGATGCAGTGGCCAGCAGAATGTCAAGAGGCAGGATGTGGTAAGGGTATCCCTGATGTGGCTGGGATATGCCCATTCTAGGTGTAGGTGCAGCAACCGAAGGTTCATGAGTCTCCCGTAAAAAGGGAAGACTTCCCCCAACTTTTATTGGCAAATCTCTTAGGCTACTTTTACACTCGCGTTTGGTGCGAATCCGTCATGAATCTGCACAGACGGATCCTTTCAGAACGTATCCGTTTGTATTATCTTTAACATAGTCAAGACGGATCCATCTTGAACATCATTGAAAGTCAATGGAGGATGGATCAGTTTTCTATTGTGCCAGATTGTGTCATAGAAAAAACTGATCTGTCCCCATTGACTTATATTGTGTGTCAGTTTGGCTCAGTTTCGTCAGACAGACACCAAAGCGGAATGGAGACGGAACGGAGGCAAACTGATGCATTCTGAGCGGATACTTTTCCATTCAGAATGCATTAGGGCAAAACTGATCCGTTTTGGACCGCTTGTGAGAGCCCTGAATGGATCACAAACGGAAAGCCAAAATGCCAGTGTGAAAGCAGCCTTAGGTGCAAAACAAAAGCTTGCTGGGAAGCAATGTCTGATGTAGGTTTACTGTTTGTAGTGTCAGTGACAGATTGTTAACTTAAAGTAGCCCTTGAAAAAAAAGTCTAAAATTGGTCTTAAAGAGGACCTTTCATTACAATAAAAAATCTAAACTAAGTCTACAGACATGGAGAGCGGCGCCCAGGGATCTCCCTGCACTTACTATTATCCCTGGGCGCCGCTCCGTTCTCCCGGTGTAGGCTTCAGTATCTTCAGATTTTTGGTTCAACTGGGAGGAGCCTGCTCTTGTTCTTCTGGGCGTCTCCTTCTCCTCTCAGGCTATGAGCTGGGCGCTGCGATTGGCCAGCGCTACTGCCTGGGAGAAGGAGATGCCCAGGAGAACAAGAGCAGGCTCCTCCCAGTTGAACCAAAAATCTAAAGATACCGGAGCCTATACCGGGAGAACGGAGCGGGGCCCAGGGATAATAGTAAGTGCAGGAAGATCCCTGGGCGCCGCTCCCCATGTCTGTATACCTAGTTTAGATTTTTTATCGTAATGAAAGGTCCTCTTTAAGATGTAAGTAGATCCAAATTGGCATCAAACACGTCCAACATAAGTAGGTGGGGTCATAAAAGGTTATCATTTGCCCCTTAGTGTTTCCAAACAGTAATACTGTCCAATAATAATAGTGACCATCTTTGTGCCATATACAGTAAAAGTATTCCCTTAGTGCCATCCACGCAATAGTGGCCAATTTGAGCCCCTCGCACAGAAAGTGTCCTCTTAGTGCACACCACACAGTAATAATACCCACTCTGAGCCCCCTACACAGTAATATAGCCAACCCCATTGAAACTGAACTCGGCTTCAGTACCGAGGTACCAAGTTCAGTTTCAAGTTCTCCACTTTAAAAATCAATTACCGAAGTTATTCAACAAAGTTACGTGCGACTTTGCGAATAACTAACTTTGGCTTATCGGAGCCCGTGCATTCTAATACAGCATGGAGACGGATCTCCATACAGTATTAATCCGAAGCTATGAACAAAGCGACTTCGAAGCTTGGTTCACTCATCTCTAGTGGCCACTATGGATGCTACCTTACGTTTAGACCTGAGTCATCCTACTGGGACTTTCCCCTGTATATCCAAGGGCCAAATCAATCCTGCAGGGTGCCAGAGTGCTGTGGGATCAGATGATGTACCTGCAGAAAGGGCACAGCCTATGAAATAGGGGCATGACGTTTCTCCTAGAATCCATTTTCAGAAAGTTGGCAAGATTGCATTTGTGGTATATCTCGTGGATTGCAGTATGCATTTGGAGGTGGGGCTGTCTCCAGCTTAGTCTTGATTTTATATCCTATGGAAGTGCCATAAATGTCAGAGATTAAGAATACCCCTGTTGCAAAGTTTTTAAGGAGTTTATTATTTAATCACATTCTGTTATGAGGCATATCACAGAACCATACAGGTACCAGTATACCAAGAGGCATAAAGTGTCATTTTAGTTTTGTATAACATTTAACCTGCTGTAACCGCCATATAACACAACTTTCACATGTTGACCCCAAAGGATTGCTATAAGAGAATCTTTCAGTCCAGCCACTGCACTCTCACGGACTTTAATGTGGCCACTCACAAAGCAACAAAACAGAGACTCAAACCACAGGGATTGTTGTGGGGATTTATCATCTCCTTGGAAAGCAAGTGGCTGCCATATAGGTGCTCGACCCTGGCACACAGTAGGTCAGTTTGTGTATTTTTGGGGTGTGGGAGGAAACTGGAGTAGACAAAGACTGGAAGAACATAATAACTCCATACAGATGTCGACCCTCATCAGGTTCAAACCCAGGACCCTGGAGCTGCAAGGTACCAGTGTTAACCACGAGCCATGAGATAGTTAGTTAATTGCATTGCAGGACATATTGTTCATTGGAGTGCGGAGAACTAGATTTTAGATGCATGCTAATTCTAAATATAGTGATTTACATCCAGCAGCTGTCTAAATTGTCAGCATGATTAACAGAAAAAATCTATTTCTAAGAGAAAAAATTGGGGAAATATTGTCTGTGTGACTGCAAGAGTACAAAACAAAACATGCATTCCTGAAAACTGGTATTTTACACAATGATACAGGAAGGTACATTGTATAATAATGTGCAGATGCAGTCACAGGAACACCTGGTAATCTTTACCCACAACACAGGCAATTTCTCCAAAACAGAAAAATATACATTTATTCTATGCCAGGTGGCTCTTAACATATTACCCTGAAAGGAGCGATTATCTATAACGTCATAGAATAAAATTGTATAAAAAGTACAAATGGGTTAATTTGGTGTTCTCTAATTTAAATGTGTATAAAAGCCTATGGTAAAAAGTTGCTGTTGTTTTAGGCTCATTATTATTTTTTTTTCGTTAATGTATTAGATTTTTATTTGTTAGCCGTGAACTCTTTTCAATGAGAACCCCGGGCTTAATAGTAATCTCATTTATCATACATCAGACTCATTTGGTTATGCAAGAATACAGTGACCATTTATGTTATTGAGATGAAAAGCTTTTCATAATGCGTATTTCTTGAGAACAGTTAACAGGCATAGCAAGTAGAGTAATTATGAAAAGTAACAAGATCCATGGTTTTTCTTGCTTTTCATTTTCTGCATTGTAAATTCATTTTGAAGACACAAAAACAATTACAGAACACATATGGAATTAAGTAAAATAGAAAAGTTTTAAAGGGGTTGTCTCACTTCAGTGAACGGCATTTATCATGTAGACAAAGTTCATACAAGCAACTTAATGTATTGTGATTGTCCATATTGCCTTCTTTGCCAACTTGGGGTACATCAGCAATAAATATTTATTTAATCACAGTTTCTAATTATTTATTTTCTTCCTCTGTTTGCTAAATAGGTAAATATTAAAAATGTATGAAACTAAGATCTCTATAATTTGTCATTGTCACCACATGACTCCCTTTCAAGCTTGTAGTTGGCTGAGTGATTGTTATTGGCTTTAGGCTCTTTTCATCCTAAAATAGCCTAGCGATGTGTGTATAGTTCAATATTCCTATGTTTGTCATAGAACCATACATCTAATGAATAAGTGCAATGAACTCTGAAAACCATTTTTCACATCAGCAGAGAACTGCTAGAGACAACCAATACTACCTAGCAAATTTTATGAGAATGTGGAGTTCTAACACAAATGGTTTCTTTACTAGACAGTGACAAAAGGATAATGGATCATCAAAAAATATCAAGGGCATTGTATTCTGTATGAGGAAAAAGGTTACACATGCTGCAGATTAGTGTTGAGCGCGAATATTCGAGTCGCGAATTTTAATCGTGAATATCGCCACAGAATTCGAGAATATTTAGAATACAGTGCTATATATTCGTACTCACGAATAGTGTTGATCGTGAATATTCTAATTGCTAATTTATTGTGAATTTACTGCGAACATCGGCACTTGGCAACATCCCTAGCAACCAATAGGAAAGTTGCCCAGCCCTTAGTGTTGATCGCAAATATTCTAGTTGAGAATTTTTATTGCGAATATATTACATTGCTGAGAAAATAATGACTGGAGATCGCGAATTCTCAAATTTGCGAATTTATGGCAAATATTCGGCCAAATATTCGCGAAATATCGCAACTCTGATTACTGCCTATGCCGCTCATCACTACTACAGATGCAAATGTTTGCACCCCTTCTATTCATAATCATAAATATCATAGTAATCAAGGGCTCATGGACGCAAATGTATTTGGGATCTGTATCACACAGAGCCTCAATGTTTACTCACCAATTGGTCTATCAAAATACCGTGGCATATACTGTGCAGGAATATAACAGTTCAGACCATAATATGCCACAGTTCTTAGCATAAATAGTACAGATGTGACAATGTTGTCCTATATAGAATATGAGACCAAAAATCTGAGGTATGCTAACAATCTAATAAAACCTAAGTTTTAAATAAATATCAATAGTCAGTGCAAAAAATGATCAGTGCTCATAAAAATTGATGTAAACTTTCCCAAAATGTGGTGCATTCGCGTTATGGCAATCAGTAGATCAGGGTGGGATGGCTGTAGCTGCCCCTAGTATTCCCTAAATCCCTGAACTTCACTAGTTTTCCAGGTGGGCAGTTGCCCTTTGTAAACCTGGAGATTTCCTCTCAACTGCCTATAGCAGAGCCCTATCTCAACACCTAGGGTCAAATTGACTTAATCTGCCTGTCAATAGTCACAGTGGAGATAGGTACCATGTGGCAGTAAAGTGACCTGCTTTCCGTCTCATGTCTCCCGTCTACTAACCATATTCTACCGAATGTGTTGCAGGTTGGACACTGGAATGAATATGAACGTTTTGTTCCTGTTCCTGATCAACAACCTACAAATGAATCCTCATCTGTGGAAAACAAAACTATTGTAGTTACAACAATTTTGGTAAGATAATATTGCACTGTAAGTTGTAAAATACATAATATTTTTTGTTTGTAATTCTTTGTGAATGATCATCAATTTTAATCCAGGCACACTGCCTTTAAGAGTTGACAATCCCTCTGTATTAGAGATTGATGGTTCTGTAGTTGAGAGATCTGTACTTTACTGAGGGACATAGGGGTGGGCCTAAAACCTTGGAGCACCACATCACCATCACCATTCCTCCTTGGCGACTCCCTCCTCTCCTTATGTGACAAGGCAGGCATCCTCATCCTGCCTGGCCCTGTAATCACATGCATGCCCCGGTGAATGTTTAATCAGTGAAATTAAACCTCAGCATTGTTTAAGGCATACCCAAGAAGCATATGCGCGGATTCAACATTTTCCAACATGTGCTCCAGACACCTCATTAGCATTACATATTTTTTTCCCCAAGTCTAAATGTTTTTATTTCTAAGACTTTGTATTGTGCTAGGTAAAATATCTGTATTCTAGAATTAACAAGCATTTATTGTTATTAAGACTAACATCTTTTTAGGCTGTGTTTTCCCACAATTCTTTTTTAAACTACAAAAAAAATTCTAATCTAATCCAAATAATATCTATATTCAGGCAGTTACCCTTTTTGCATTTATCTGTTAACCCTTAGTCACCAGTGAACACATATGTACATCATTGGTCGATAAGTAATGTATGGAACAGAATTATGAACTGAGCCGGCTCCATGTTTGGCAAGTGCCGACTTTGTTATAGTACGATCCAGGCCATTTAACCCCTCAGATGGTCAATAGTGACTGAGTCATCTGATCTATTAGACAAAGAGAATGTGTAATTGCAGGTTCCCAATAGGTCTCTATGGCAGAAGGGAGGACTCAGGCCTGCCATGTTATGGCTTTTTATTACAACCTGCTTCTGGAAGGGTATAATAGGATGCTAGTAAAATTGCTATTTACAGCAATGCAGAAGTATTGCTGTCAATAGTACAAATGATATATTGTCCTAATGGGATTAATAATAAAAGTAAAAGTCAGCTGAATAACATTTTTAAAAATGTAAAAATAAATTAAAAACAAAAAACATTTTTCAGATAAAAATACTTAAAAAACATGATTGGTATTGCATGGTGAACATCATAAGGAAAACATTCTGTAATGCCTGTATTGTTGTTTTATGGTCAACTTGCCTCCTGAAAAAAATAATCATAAACACAAAAATCAATCAATGTAAGCTACAGCTTTGTCTGAAGAAAAATGAGATTGGGCCTCATGCACACGACGTGCCATGTTTTGCGGTCCACAAAACACGGATGTTGTCCGTGTGTGTTCCGCAATTTGCGGAATGGAATGGGCCAACCATGATAGAAATGCCTATTCTTGTCTGCAAAATGGACAATAAATAGGACATGTACAAGAATAGGACATGTTTTATTTATTTTTTGTTGGGCAACAGAACGGGGCAACTGATGCGGACAGCACACAGCATCTGCATCTTTTGCGGCCCCAAACAACGTTTGTGTGCATGAGGCCTAAAAATAACAAAGACCGACAGATATAGATTAAATTATATAGAGCAACATGGAAAATTAAAAGAAAATCACAAAAAAATCTATTTAACACAAAATTTGATTTAAATAGTGGGTCATCTTCTGATGGCACGTTTCTTTAAACAGACAAATGTCAGGAAATACACTTTAGGCTGAATTTATATGTATAGTTTTGATGCTGGTTTTGACACAAATTTTATAGTTAAAGTTCATAGCCAAAGTTTGGAGTGGATCCTATAGGAAGGATCAATCAACTCCTGGCTCAAAAACTGTGTGTGTGAATCCAGCCTTAAAGGTTAATCTCCTAATTTATCAGCTATTTATCATTAACGTTCCCAATTTCTCAATATCTGGCTAATTCAGGAAATATAGCAGATATATATTATATAGACTAGTATGCATTAAGGTTACATACACTACATAGCCAATTTGTAAAGTCATGTAGGTCATATTTTCAGACAAATGACCCTTGAAGTCTTAGCTTTTACATAAAAAAATTATTCAGATCGTTTGTTTCTTTAGACTTTCATGTTTGGGTTGGTAATGTTGTAAATTACTGTATTGCTTTGAAAAAAAGTAGAAGAAGGACATAATGAAAGATCACTCCACTTCGGTATAGATTTATCTAATGATGGTAAGAGTCAGACACTATCTCCTTTCATCTGCAGAACATTAACAAGCATATAATAGCACCTTGTTTCAATAATGTGCTGTGAAATATGCTTGATCCATCATTTGCTTTATTAAAGGAAAATCCATATGTCATGAAAAAGAAAAATTATGAACAGCTGGATGGCAATGATAAGTATGAAGGATACTGTGTGGACCTGGCAAGTGAGATTGCAAAACATGTTGGGATAAAATACAAACTTTCCATTGTCGAAGATGGCAAATATGGGGCTCGTGACCCAGAAACTAAAATATGGAATGGAATGGTGGGGGAGCTTGTATATGGGGTAAGAATTCATCTCTTTTATTAATATTACAGAGGTTATGAGATTACTACATTTTTAAAATTGCACTGTTACACCAGCTCTACTAGTACTGCTTATCATTTGCACCCAAAGACCAATCACCTCACACAGGAAAGAAATCAAGTGTGTCCAACTTGAGCAGTATGGAGTCACAGGGATTACCACTGATGCCTTCCTACACTGTGTTCAAATCCCAACAAGGATTATCTGTGTTGAGTTGAAATTTTCTCCCTGTATATGTTTTGGCTTTTTCTTCATACTGAGACTATATTCGCATGAAATGACCCAAGCATGTGTTTAAAGAGGACCACTCTTGACATGTCTGTTTTAATAGCTACATGCATTCCACATGTAATAACAGTTCTGGAGCATCTAGTCTTGTGACTCTGTGATGTTTAATATAGATTGGAGACAGGCACTCTACATCTGAAATCACTCAGAACAAATATGACCTAAAAGTATATTTAAAGAGGACCTTTCACTTGTATAAACTATGTGAACTGAGTATGCTGCCATATAGAGCGGCGCCCGGGGATCTCACTGCACTTACTATTATCCCCGGGCGCCGCTCCGTTCTTCCGTTATAGGCTCCGGTACCTTTGCTCCTTAAGTTATAGTAGGTGGTCTTCCCTTGTCCTGTGGGCGTCTCCTTCTCCTAGGCTGCAGCGCTGGCCAATCGCAGCGCACAGCGCACAGCCTGGGAGGTTTTTTTTCTCCTGAAAGGCCTTTAAGATTAGGATTTTAGATTTTTGACAGTGAGGAGTATATTGTAGGTTAGGAAATGCTACCCTGGCTTTCTGGGGAAAATATATGCAAATTAGCACATCTTACTTCTGGTGGCATCAGAAAGGCATAGCTTTAATTTCCATTTGGAAGGAAAGCTAATGTGAATATCCTCCCCAGGAAATAAAGATATGCAAATTAGCTTTCCTTCCAAAAGGAAAAGAAAGATAAGTCTCTCTGATGCCAACAGATATAAGATGTGCTACTTTGGATATATTCTTCCCAAAAACCCAGAGGAGCATTACCTGGCCTACAACACTCCTCATGTGTACTGTTGTGCTCTCTAATTATCTTTGCTCAGCTGTAATAAAAAATAAAATAAAATAAAAGCTGTTTGCTGGTATAAGACAATAAATTTTCTTGCTTGGCATGTATCTTTACTTGAGGAGTGTTATGCAGAGACACTTAGTCTTCCTTCCTTTTAGAAGGAGAACTGGTTTACATGTCTTTTTTCTAGGATCTGTCTCCTCTCTCCCAAAATGAATCTCAAGAACATCTGGTTTCTTATATTCATATATTTATTTTTATAAATTCAGAATGAATTCCAAATTGATTTGCTCATCTCTAACATATAGGTATATCATTTTTCTATGCCGACTGATTGGCATTTCTGTGTATAGAATAAGCTACATACTTTACTTCTTGTTTTTATGTTGCAACATTGTAGAAATTAGCACAGCCATAGTGATGCATCTTTATAGTGACAATTAGTAGGTGGACAGCTGGGGCATGTTGATTTTCTTTGCACACCTGTTGTCTGAATACAGTTTGCTTTTGAATACAGTCTAGGTAGTTGGTAGCTTACTGTAAAGCATTGCAGCAATATCCATATGGACTTGTTTTTCAGGGAATTTTTGATTTTTTTAAGCAGTGTGTGGGGTAGTGAAGAAAATGAGTCATTGTTTTATATGGCAAGATGTTATGTTTCTTAAAGGACATATTCATATGATTCATTCTGAAGAGGTAGTGCATGTTTTAAAGCCTTCAGGAATAGTTCACTTAGACCTATCTTTAAAGGGGTTGCCATAATTTAGCAAATGGCATTTATCATGCAAAGTTAATACACAACACTTATTGTGATTGTCCATATTGCCTCCTTTGCTGGCTTGATTAATTTTTCCATCGCATTATACACTGTTCATTTTCAGGGGATAAGACCACCCTGTATTTCAGCTAAGTATGTGCTGATTGCACATGTCCCATGCAGCTAGAATGTATATAAACATTATGGCACCTGTGGCGAAACCAACCTCGCCACGGTGTTTTGGAGGGGGCTGTTTACCAGCCTCCTGCCCTGGGATTATGGTCCCTTAAGTTATTGGGTCTTAAGGCACTTGGGACAGAGCCCTCTGTCCCTGGATTGCATCATTTGCCTTACTTGCTTGGATGGAGCACATGGGGAGAACAATAGATAGCGGCCATTTTAACTCACAGACACTGTTCTGACTTTTCAACACGGTGCTATCTTGCCTGTATTTGGTGCACAGAGACATCATTCAGTAGTTTGAAACTACCAAACAGGGGACACATTTATTAGTGACTATTTTCTGTATAACTTGTATATTTTCAGTGTAACTGGCATAAAACTGTATTTCTCTGCCTTTGATAATTATATTCGTCATTGTGTTCAATGGTCATCATCGGCAGAGGGGAGAATTTTGTGTGGGCGTGTTTCTATTGTCCCATTGTGTGTTTAAATGGTGATGTCTGTCTTGTTGTCTCCACATGTGTATTGGCGATCTCCCCTTTGTCCTGAGAGATAATTGGATTGTCTTCGGTCGTCTCCGGGACAGAGGGGAGGAAACCATGATGAATTGTGGGGATGTGTTGTATCTGCAACAAACTGTAATAAAAACCAGGCTGGGTGTGCCAGCACTTCAGACCACTGCTTGACCCTGAACACGGAGCCTTGTCTCGTTATTGGGGGGATTCCCTGTATGCTGTTGGAGACTGATTGCCAGGAGTGTAAGCTGACTGATACGCTTTTCCTGTTTGTCTGCTGGCAGCTACTTGCGAGGTTCCAGTTTGGAGTGCTATTTTGTATCCAGTTCGGGAGGTTGGTGTTCTGCAGTAGCTGTGCCTGTCTCTCGGAAAGGGGCATATCGCCTAAACGGATTTTAACCCCTTGTCTGCTGAAACGGTCCGTTACATTGGTGGCAAGCAGCGGGATCGTTCCTACAGCCAGAAGGACAGCTACAGGAGACACCGTTTCTGTGGATTCTACAATTTAAGGGCAACGCATGTCTCAGTACAGCGACCCTAAAAGCACCAGGATGGAACCAGCAGTGGAGTACAGATACTCTGTGGAGGAATTTGACCGTATGATGTGGTTGCAGCTGAACTTCTTCGGACCCAATCCAGCTGAGAAATACGTGAAGTTCGTGAGGAGTCTAGTGTCTAAGACCCTACTATACCGGGCAGAAGGTGACGGTCAGCTGCCACGTTGGGTGGACCTCCATCGGAAGTTACGGTTGCGGGACAGTGGGAGCCCAGTCTCCATTCCCCAGCGGCAGTGTGAAGTGCAGGGAGAGGAGAGCAACGGCCTCCCTCCCCAGCGGCAGGCTGAGTTACAGGGGGCAGAGGTAGTTGTTCCTGCCCCCCAGCAGCAGCATGATTTTTTGGGAATTGGGAGCCTAGTCTCCATTCCCCAGCGGCAGTGTGAAGTGCAGGGAGGGGAGAGCAGCGGCCTCCCTCCCCAGCGGCAGGCTGAGTTACAGGGGGCAGAGGTAGTTGTTCCTGCCCCCCAGCAGCAGCATGATTTTTTGGGAATTGGGAGCCGAGTCTCCATTCCCCAGCGGCAGACAGAGTTACAGGGGGCAGAGACAGTCGGTCCTGTCCCCCAGCGGCAGAGTGTCCTACAGGGAATAGAGAGCCCAGTCTCCTTTCCCCAGCAGCAGGACACTGTATTGGGAGCGGAGGCGGTCGGTCGCCCTCCCCAGCGGCTGGAAGTATGTATGGGAGAGGAGCTTGTTACCCCCTCTCCCCAGCGGCAGCTTAACGCACCAGGGGGAGACAGTAAGCCCCACAACTGTGCAGATGGGACCGTGGTCTCTGCACATACAGCACAGGGGGTAGGGACAGTTGTTCCTGTCCCCCAGCAACAGGGCAGTTTAGCCAAAGGGGAGACAGTCGGTTTCCCCCTCCAACAACCAGACTCCAACCAGGCTTCTTCCGTGGTAATGCTGGCACCAGGGCAGAGTACCGCTGATCCCTGCCCACAAAGCAACCTCCACTCCAAGCCAGGGAGCAACTCAGAGACCGGGAGTACCAGCTACAAATATAATCTTGGTGGATTCACTGGACAGAGACAGGCTACGAAATTCAGCAGGTCCAGTATTGGGTTGTGGGTGGCCTGCCAGACTAACTCAGGTACCGACCGGCGTGAGGTCAGGTATCTGGTTAGTCTTCCCTGGGGGGGGGAGATGTGTGGCGAAACCAACCTCGCCACGGTGTTTGGGAGGGGGCTGTTTACCAGCCTCCTGCCCTGGGATTATGGTCCCTTAAGTTATTGGGTCTTAAGGCACTTGGGACAGAGCCCTCTGTCCCTGGATTGCATCATTTGCCTTACTTGCTTGGATGGAGCACATGGGGAGAACAATAGATAGCGGCCATTTTAACTCACAGACACTGTTCTGACTTTTCAACACGGTGCTATCTTGCCTGTATTTGGTGCACAGAGACATCATTCAGTAGTTTGAAACTACCAAACAGGGGACACATTTATTAGTGACTATTTTCTGTATAACTTGTATATTTTCAGTGTAACTGGCATAAAACTGTATTTCTCTGCCTTTGATAATTATATTCGTCATTGTGTTCAATGGTCATCATCGGCAGAGGGGAGGATTTTGTGTGGGCGTGTTTCTATTGTCCCATTGTGTGTTTAAATGGTGATGTCTGTCTTGTTGTCTCCACATGTGTATTGGCGATCTCCCCTTTGTCCTGAGAGATAATTGGATTGTCTTCGGTCGTCTCCGGGACAGAGGGGAGGAAACCATGATGAATTGTGGGGATGTGTTGTATCTGCAACAAACTGTAATAAAAACCAGGCTGGGTGTGCCAGCACTTTAGACCACTGCTTGACCCTGAACACGGAGCCTTGTCTCGTTATTGGGGGGATTCCCTGTATGCTGTTGGAGACTGATTGCCAGGAGTGTAAGCTGACTGATACTGAATTTTCCTGTTTGTCTGCTGGCAGCTACTTGCGAGGTTCCAGTTTGGAGTGCTATTTTGTATCCAGTTTGGGAGGTTGGTGTTCTGCAGTAGCTGTGCCTGTCTCTCGGAAAGGGGCATATCGCCTAAACGGATTTTAACCCCTTGTCTGCTGAAACGGTCCGTTACAGCACCTCTTTAACCGCTTGCCGTCACGGTAACGCCAATAGGCGTCCGGTCGGCAGCGCTCTCAGGTCTCAGTGATGCCTATTGGCATCATCTCATGAGACCTGAGATTTCCTGTGAATGCACGCTCACAGGAGCGCGCGTTCACAGGATTGCGCAGTATTAAAGTTTAACTACAGCCTGCCAGCGCTGATCATTGTCTGGCAGGCTGTAGATTTTTAAAAGAACCAATCAAATAGGTATATCAGATGCTATTTTGTAAATAGCGTCTAAAATACCTGCTACCTGCTCCTCTGGTGGTCCCTTTTGCTTGGATCGACCACCAGAGGACACGGGCAGCTCTGTAAGTAGCACCAAGCACCACACACACATTACACCCCCCCTGTCACTCATTAACCCCTTATTAACCCCTGATCACCCCATATAGACTCCCTGATCACCCCCCTGTCACCCCCCTGTCATTGATCACCTCCCTGTAAGGGTCCCTCATCACCGCCAATTAGTTAGCTATTCGTTAGGTAGTTAGCGCCCAGCCCACCGCACCGCAGTCACTGATTAGCGTCATCGCTGTCGCTAATCAGCACTAGTACTATATAGTATCTGTAAGTGATCAATACTGATCGCAATCAGATCTATATCAGTACATTAG
Organism: Bufo gargarizans; assembly: GCF_014858855.1. Classification (NCBI taxonomy): domain Eukaryota; kingdom Metazoa; phylum Chordata; class Amphibia; order Anura; family Bufonidae; genus Bufo; species Bufo gargarizans. The sequence goes on along the minus strand of NC_058088.1, from coordinate 97,969,309 downwards.
GGTCACCTTAGGCTCTACAAAAAACGCAGTGTTTGCCCGATCAGGCCTGATCTTGTCCCCACACTTGCGTTCAGTCCGCCCCACCGCAGTGACAGAATTTTTTTTATACAAAGTTGTCAATTTACAGAGATATTTCTCTCACCCAGCATGGGTATATGTAAAAATACACCCCAAAACACATTGCACTACTTCTTCTGAGTACGGCGATACCACATGGGTGACACTTTTTTGCAGCCTAGGTGCGTAAAGGGGCCGAAAGTCCAACGAGTATCTTTAGGCTTTACAGGGTTGCTCACAATTTAGCCCCGCCCAAAATGCCAGAACAGTAAACGCACCCCACAAATGACCCCATTTCAGAAAGTAGACACCACAAGGTATTCACTGAGGGGCATAGTGAGTCCGTGGGAGATTTTATATTTTTTTGCCAGAAGTTAGCAGAAATGGAAACGTTATAATTTATTTTTTTCCTTAGAAAGTGTCATTTTCCGCTAACTTGTGAAAAAAAATTAAATCATACATGAACTCACCATGCCCCTCCGTGAATACTTTGGGGTGTCTTTTTTCTGAAATGTGGTCATTTGGGGGGTATTTATGCTATCCTGGCATTCTAGCACCTCAAGAAACATGACAGGTGCTCAGAAAGTCAGAGCTGCTTAAAAATGCGGAAATTCACATTTTTGTACCATAGTTTGAAAATGCTATAACTTTTGCGCAAAACAATAAATATACACTTATTGAATTTTTGTTAGCAAAGATATGTAGCACAATAAATTCTGACACAAACTTGTATAGAAGTGTAATTATATTTGAACAATTTTACCAGAAAAAGTTAAAATTGCGGTCTTTTTTGATTAATATCAGAACAACGAAAAATATCAGCAGCAATAAAATACCACCAAAACAAAGCTGTATTTGTGAGAAGAAAAGCAGGTAAAATTTATTTGGGTGCCAAGTTGCATGACCGAGCAATAAACCGTTAAAGTTGTGAAGTGACGATTTGTAGAAAAGGGCCTGGTCACTAGGGGGGTATAAACCTGTGGTTAATCCAAGTGCTGCAAAGCGCTTGAATTAAAGCTTCTGCCCCTGCACTGCTGCTGTCACGCACAGCATACAGTCCAGTAATGCTGGCAAGGGACCAATCAGAGTGGTCCCTTGTTGGTGATCGCACTAATTGGTTAGTCTATGCAGACTAACCAATCAGTGCGTGGCAGTGTTAAAATGCCGGTTTCAGGCTCTGATCTGCACTCTGCAGATCAGAGCCTGAAATCAGGTACCATATCCTCCGTGCCCCCATTATATGAGCACCCTGCCCTGATCTGTACCCCCTTCTGTGCACCCTGCCTCCAGCTTTGCCGGCCGTGCACTGTATATGTGCCGGCAACTGTTCCCGCCTGCCCCCATCCATGGCCTCTGCCTCCATCCATGTCCCTTGCCCATCTGTGTCCCCTTCCCAGCCCTTATCTGCACCACCTTGTGGTGACCCGGCTGTATCTGATGGCGGCGGCTCTGTTCCACTACAGCACCGAAACACGCACGCTACAGTGGGGCTATGTAATTGTTCAGAAACACGCAGAAATGCGTAGAGCGCATGATGTTTGAATGAGCGTGTGTTAGGCTACTTTCACACTTGCGTTCGGGGCTCCGCTTGTGAGTTCCGTTTGAAGGCTCTCACAAGCGGCCCCGAACGGATCCGTACTGCCCTAATGCATTCTGAGTGGATGCGGATCCGCTCAGAATGCATCAGTCTGGCACCGTTTGTCCTCCGCTCCGCTCAGCAGGCGGACACCTGAACGCAGCTTGCAGCGTTCGGGTGTCCGCCTGGTCGTGCAGAGGCAAACGGATCCGTCCAGACTTACAATGTAAGTCAATGGGGACGGATCCGTTTGAAGTTGACACAGTATGGCTCAATTTTCAAACGGATCCGTCCCCCATTGACTTTCAATGTAAAGTCAAAACGGATCCGTTTGCACTATCATGAACAAAAAAAATTAGCTACTGGCATTACAGTGAGGGTAGTATTTACCTGCACGATTATTGGCTGCGTAGCTGACAAGAAACGTGCGGGGAGGAGACTCGAACATGGCGCTCAAACATATGCGGTACTCGGCAACGTACTGCCATGTGCCAAGCATTGAGATGCTTGAGCTGAACAGGTGTTCGGCTGAGCTTGCTCGATCATCACTAGAGGTCACATATCATCACGGGACTTCATTGATCCATTTAAAAGTCAATAAATATTGACTGGGCTTGTGAGTTTAAAGGACAGGCATCATATTCAGATTATCAAAAGAAAAACATTGATTTATTTTTCTGAAGGAAAATCATCATCTGTAATGTTATCTCATTTCTATTTTATTTGATTCGCCCTACTGCCCTGCTACCAGTCCCAGGAGGACTCATTTAAGGAGGACCTTTCACTGCTCCTGACATTCCTGTTTTAATAGCTTCATGCATTTCCCATGTAATAACAATCCTGGAACATCTTTGTTATGCCATTCCTTTATTATTAACTCTAGAAGTTATGAATGAATTGATGTTAGCCTTCAGTAAGGGTACAGAGAGGAGGTAAACAGTTGGGGGGGTGTACCTGCACAGTCTAAAATGGCAGCACTGATTGGATAGAGTCAGTCTGTGCAGGTACCCCCCCCCCCCCCAAATAGTTACCTCCCCTCTGTACCCTTACTGAAGGCTAATAGCAATTTATGTATAACTTCTAGTAGGAACAATAAAGAAATGACACAACACAGAGTCATAAGAATTGGGGAATGCATGAAACTATTAAAACAGGAATGTCAGGAGTGGTGAAAGGTCCTCTATCTTCACATATTCAACCATTTTACATGATTTAATGGTGGAAATGTCAATATAAGAACAATTTAAAGCATTAGGAATGGCTCATGGTATTTAAGCTGCTCTCTTATTCTGCTTGGCTTGACATTGCAATTTCATTTATGTGCTGCATGTTTTTTTGTTACAGGCAGTAGATGTGGATCCACTGTCCAACCTACTGATTTGGTATCTGGGTATTCACTCTTTAATCCCTAAACAGGGATCTGGACCTTGCAGAGGAGCCTTTAGGCTGCTACCTCTTGGAATAATCTTGGTGTGGCTGGTCGCTGTCATACGGGAATCAGAGACACTGGTGTGTTGCACTGAAATAACATGCTGAGGTCAGGGGGTGCAGAGTTCATGTAAATCTGTGAAACAATCCAAAGATTAGTGCAGATGGCAGTACAATGAACAGGCACGGCAGATAGTCAGGATCCTAGGCCATGGTCGGTACACAGACAAATGGATTATTTCTCTTCACAAGCTCCAGCAATCTAGTGAGACCTAGCAAGATCTGTATAGACCAATTGCACAGACAAGGAAATTAAATTACAGGCCCTGCTATATGGCTATGCTGCTGACCTCACTTCATTGCCGGTGCAATTGGTCTTTAGAGAACTTGACAAGTGTATCTGGTTTGCTGGAGCTTATAAAGAGAAATCTGTTTATCTGCCTTTGTACTGACCTCAGACTGGGATCCTGACTATCTGCTGTCTGACCTGACCTGTGCCTGTTTATAGTACTAATCCTGTGCCACCTGTCCTGACATTTGGATTGTTCCACAGATTGAAATGAACTCTGCCTCTCTCTTTAGCTTTTTATTGACTACATGTTTGCCTGTTCCTTCTTATCCCTGTAGGTCAACAGCCGACCACATCAGGTCTATTCCAAGAGTTAGTGGTGGTTCCCCTGCAGTGAAGTCCAGATCCCTTTATAGGGGTAAAGGGTAAATAATAGGGGACTGCTATGATAACGCCCTTAGGTCTATCCCAAAGTCAAATTGGTTGGTTGGCACAGTGGATCCACATCTATTGCCCGTAGCACTTTTCTTCATATTATATTGAGGCTCTCAAACAGATATTTTAAGCAAGTTCTTTATTTTGTTCCCAGAATTTGCAATACAGTAAAGTTGATATGCAATTTATTAAAACAGAGTGGTAAGATACATTTTGCAATTAATTTGATAGAATTACCATGAAATGAAGCCAGACGGGTGATCAAGCTTCAAAAAACATCAATCAGCTCTAATTGTGGGTGAAATTGCATTCAACCAAACATATGTTATAGCAATATATCAAAGGTTTTCATTGGTGGTAGTGTAAAGGCGGAGGCGCCGATCTCCTAATTGAGGATCTAAAAACGTTGCCTCTCCTTGCTGCTGAAGATGGAAATGAAGACAGCCTCATAGACTTTCTATTGAGGCTGTCTTAATTTCTGTTTTCAGCAGCCAAGAAAGGCATAAGCATTTCTGATTCTCTTTTTAAAGATTGACCGATCATTATGAAATATTAAAAGCTTTTCAAAAGTGTAGTTACTCTTTAAGCATCAGACAATCAGATAAAAGTCCATCCATGCAATTCATTGATGTTCTGGTGTGCCAAATTTGGTGGTCCATAGGACTATTTTAATGTTATCTATATTGGTGCTCAGTTGACTGATGGTAGTGCTGATGCAAAACAGATATGAAAATAGGGTAATCAATAAATAGAAGTACCCTCATTAAGCCACCTTTATGTCTACCTCCTCCATGTCTTGCCCCCCCCCCCCCCCACAACAACAAACATATGGCCAGCACTGTAATAGAAATTACTCACCTGCTTCTCAGTGCTGGTTCCCTGTTCCTTCTCCAACTGGCCTGCAATGCTCTTCTGGCCTCCCTCAATGTCCACATCCAGTTTTATATCACTGCAGCCAATCACTGTCCACAGCAGTGACCAGCAAACCTTATGTCATTACAAAAGGTCACATGCTGCAAGAGGATCCGGTTTCCACTGTGGCCAGTGATTGGCTTCCGCGATGTCAAACCAGATGTTGACATCAAGGGAGCCTAACGGAGTATTGTAGGCCCAGAGGAGAAGGAGCAGGGAGCCGGTGCCTAGAAGCAGGTAAGTAATCTTTCCTTTACAGGTTCAGCGATTCTTGCACAACCCCTTTAAGGTTGTACATGCAATTTAATTACCATCAATAATGTTTTCTCTATGGGGAACCTTAAAGCAAAATTATGTTGGGGGGTACTTGAGCACCAAAATGAATAAACACTACTATGGAATACAAACTATTGTTATTAGTAACCTAATGTGAACACGTAGGCACACGTTTTATTTTACAGCACTTATGTATACTTGTAGGATCTTGCACAGACTGTGACTTCCTATAGCTTCTTCTAAAGTCCATCACTTTGGTGGGCTGCAATTACTTATAGCATCTATATATATATATATATATATATATATATATATATATATTTATATATATATATATATATTCAGAAACTGCATGAATTGATGATAAATATAGTGAAAATTAGTTTTGATGGCAAGAAAATTTCCAGACAGCTGTGGTACATATTTAAAGGCAAAAAACTGCATTATAGAAAGACAATTCAATTCTTATGCCTGCAGAAAAGAGTGATCCGTCTTCTTCTAAAACATCTTGCACAGAGTTAAGCTGAATTTGTTCTAGCAATAGCCTCCGCAAGAATTTTTTTAAAAATAATGGCACAGCGTCTTCTTTAAAAATTGCTTACATTCTTTTTTACTCCTGCTGTACATCATCCAAAGCGATTTACCTTAAAAGCTTAACGCTCGAAGTTTCCTGAGTTATATAGATTGTTAGCTGGTGTGAATGTCATCAAATAATAATGAATTCTACACTTTAAAGAAACACAACCAGCACTTTTCTTAAGATGCCTGCTACATGTGCAATTTGAAATTGATTCATGCTTGATTTATGACCTTAATACGAAAGACAAGGAGGTCCACAGCCCAGAACTGAGAACATTGTACCATTCTTGTGACATAGAAGTGGTTATTTAATAGATGCAGGATGTGATAAATAATTTGTATATATTGTTTAACAGGAAATGATGATGCCCCCTTAAAATGTGGACCCACAGTTTTTGCGTAGAGTGTCATTTTTTTACGTTTATTGGTCTTATATGTAATGACATGGGTGGTTAGTTCAAAGAGTAATAAGACTATAAAAAAACAAATGAGATGAGCAAATTGATTGTACACAAATTGAGTTTGTTCCCAAAATATTCTAACTTCAGCAAACTTTTGTGATTAGTATCGCACAAATTGCTCAAAATTCCCACCACAGATCAGAGGACAGAATAAAAGACATCTTCCATCAAATCATCTGTTTACCCATAGTCATATATGTCACTGTCACCTTGACATTACTAATGCTGTCTTGACGTTAAAGATCTTGAATAGGGTTAGATACAGTTCTAGGAAACCTCAGATTGTCATACATGACCTTTCAGGACAATTTTAATTTCGGCTATATTTATTCCAACCGAATCAAACCTGGCAGATCGGAACTGAAAAAACTTTTGAGAAATTGACTAATCTCTAGAAAACCACATATAAACTGTCCATCACAGCTCAATATTCTCTCTCCATATGCACTATTAATGACACAGTGGGGAGGCTCCATCTTGGGATCTGCCACACTTTGTGCCAAGGTGAAAAGCCACTGGCAAAAAACAGATCTTATTCTAGCAGACCAAGTCCATGCCTGTATTACACTTTCTTTGCAGTAGCGCTGTAGGTTTAATATATGACCAGCACCAGGTTCATTTGGAAAAAGGGTTGTGAAACTGAGAAAACCCTCAAATAGAAACTAAACAATGGGGGAGATTTATCAAGCTGGTCCAAGGTAGAACTGGCTTATTTACCCATAGCAACCAATCAACTTCCACCTTTCATTTTCTCACAGCTCCTTTGGAAAATGAAAGGTGGAATCTGGTTACTATGGGCAACTAAGCCAGTTCTATGTTCCACCAGTTTTATAAATCTTCCACAGGTCTAAAATGCTAGGAATACACATCTTATCAATTCTTTTAATGTATTTTTTTATTTTTATTGGTTGAACGGCTAATGTGAAGACTATTGCAATGAGTTAAAAGGGCTTTCTTGTACTTTTATATTGATGGCCTATCTTCAGGAAAGGCTGTCAATTTCTGATCTGTGGGGGTTCAACATCCTGCCCCCCACCAACCTGCTAGTCTGCAATAGCACAGGTCCTAGAAGTTGGCACCAAAGCTACACAGCCCTGTACATTGTATAGTGGATGGAGCTAGTTACTGTGGTCATGCCCCCATTTACTTCAATGAACAATGGACAGAGCTGTGTATTTTCTGGTGCTGAAGCCACTGAAAAACAGCTGATTGGCGGCTTAAACAATATTGGAACCCACAGACCAGATATTAATGCTAAAGCTAGGCCAGCAATATACAAGGGGTGGGCTGGGAGGACTATATCTGCAGGGGAGGCTATTTGATTCATGTTTATGGAGAACTTGCAGCACAAGCGTATGGATGTGGTGTGTATATTATAGTTCAGTTCAAAAATTGCCTACTTCCCATGCATCCAAGGTCCCCAAGTTAAGTGCTTAGGAGCCTAACAGATGCAGAGGACCCGCATTTAGGTAATGTAGTAGGTTTACATTTTACTTAAACAATATTTATGCAGAAACTCTTCATCAGTAGTGATGAACGGCATAGGCAATATTTGAATTTGCGATGTTCCGCAAATTTTTGGCCGAATATTCACCATAAATTAGCAAATTTGAGAATTTGTCATTTCCAGTCATTATTTACTTGCTTGAGAAAATTGGCAATGTAATATATTTGCAATAAAAATTTGCGATTAGAAAATTTGCAATCAACACTAAGGGGTAGCCAACTTTTCTGTTGGTTGCTAATGATGTTGGCAAGTGCCGATATTCGTGATAAATTGGCAATAAATTTGCGATTAGAATATTTGTGATCAACACTATTTGTGAATACGAATATATATAGCACTATATTCTAAATATTCACAAATTCTCAAAATGGCGATATTCGCAATTAAAATTTACGATTCGAATATTCGCGCTCAACACTATCAGATGCTTATTTTTCATTTTAAATGTGTTAAATTAAAATGATCAAGATATTGTGAAGACTTTGGTAACAAAAATGCCTCACTTTACCAAGCATTTGCACTTATTGAAATATTTTCTTTGTTTTCAGAGAGCAGACATAGCAGTCGCCCCTCTCACCATTACTCTGGTACGAGAAGAAGTCATTGATTTTTCAAAACCATTTATGAGCCTGGGCATCTCCATCATGATTAAGAAGCCTCAAAAATCAAAACCAGGAGTATTTTCCTTCCTGGATCCCTTGGCCTATGAAATCTGGATGTGTATAGTGTTCGCCTACATTGGAGTCAGTGTAGTACTTTTCCTAGTCAGCAGATTCAGCCCTTATGAATGGCACTTGGAGGACACAGATGAAGCCCGTGACCCTCAGAACCCTCCCGACCCTCCAAATGAGTTTGGGATATTTAACAGCCTATGGTTTTCCCTGGGTGCCTTTATGCAGCAAGGATGCGATATTTCTCCAAGGTTTGTTCCATATCACTCCATCACCTTTTTGCATTTTATGGTCATATATGGTTGCCATGGTGTATATATGTTTATTTAATAATCATTTTCTAGTACTAAATTTATTTCATGCTTCACATCCCATTCAATGCTAAGCTTCATCGTAAAACCCATTGCTTGCCACCATCTATCATGTATAATCGGTATACATACCTCAGTACCCTTTATACATGTTCATAAAAACTTATATTCACCATGTTGAGACTGTAAAATGCATAGGGTCTTTATGTTTTAGCAATGCTTGGAGGTCTACCGTGTTTTTGCTGCATATCTCATTTTACGGTCATCTGCTTGGTGCATATAACATATGTTGCTATGCAAAAGTAGCAGCTGATTGCTCTGAAGACACATGCAGCAGCAGTTTAATTACCTTTGTCTTCAGTTCACGCTTGTCATTGCACGCTCTCTTCATTTTGTCTCCATATTTGTTATGCTTTTTTTTCTATTTTGTGCCTTTGACCCTTTGCTATACCCCCCATGTATTGTGCATGTTGTGATTGGCTGTTAAATCAACAATCTTAATCACAATACCATAAAACTGAACACAAATCATCAACTTACCGTAATATCTAGCTAAAATGTGCTGCGATGTAACCAGAACTTCTCCCAGACATGTAAAAACTCGTTTGATATCAATTCTAGCATTTATGTATACACATTTTACCATATTCATAAGTCATTTCCATGCAAATCTCTGAAAACATCTGCAGACGTAAACTAAAAAGATTGAGGATTAAAAATAAATTAGGGAAATTCCTTTTGCCTCCTGAAAGTCTTTTAATGATTTTAATTTTATACTTCCAACGTTCATTTCTAAGAATTTTTCAGGCCATAATATCGTTATGTTAAAAGTGTGCAGAGCCAGGCACTCATTTGGCTAATACTTTATCCCAACTCCATCATAAACATAGCTAACGGTATTAGGCTTTCAGGTAGTCAAAAACTATTATATGTAGCATTTTTTGAAAAGCCAAAAGACGGCATTTATGCCAGAAAGTGGCCAGATCCCTGTTTGGATACCATTATCCGCCTATGCCTCTACCAGAACAGACTACCTGAGTTCACAAAGCATACGTGAACCTAATTTTTTATATATTGCTCACAGGGGGTTAAAAATGAAAAATAAACTATACTCCCCCTCACCGATCCCCTGCTACTGCTCCAGTACCTGCTGCTTTTCATCAGGAATTGAATGTTCAACCGATCACTGGCAGGTGGGTCACCGCTTTGGCCAATGATTGGCAGAACAGGTATATCCAGGCATTTCCTAAGTGTCAATCATGGACCAGGAAGTGGAAAGCACCATGGTCCAGACCAGCATCATATCGACAGCAGCGGGAGATTTGTATGTTTTTGGTTTTTTTTCAACCTTTTACCCCCTGTGAGCCAATCATTTTGAATTTCTATACAAAAAAAAAAATATGAATTCAACGGACAGAGTAACATGACAGTGGCATATTAAAGGGATTCTGCAGTTTTTTTTTTAACTGATAATCTATCCTCTGGATAGATCATCAGCATCTGATCAGCGGACCCCTGCCGGGACCCCTGCCGATCAGTTGCTTGAGAAGGCAGTAGTGCCGCGGCCTTCTTGCTGTTTACCGCAGGCCAAGTGATGTCAAGACTAATATCAATGGCCTGGGCAGGGCTAAGCTCCATTCAAGTGAACAGAGCTTTGCCCCTCCAAGGCTATTGGTACTAGTCGTGACGTCACTGGGCCTGCGGTAAACAGTGAGAAGGCTGCTGCACTACTGCCAGCGCCGCTACCTTCTCAAACAGCTGATCGGCAGGGGTCCCCGGTGTCAGACCCCCGCCGATCAGATGCTCATGATCTATCCAGGGGATAGATCATCAGTTTAAAAAAACTGCAGAACCCCTTTAACCACAGAAGCACTGGGCATGTTGAAGTACAACACCTATTCCTACTGTTGTCCAACATTCGTCAGCAAGGGACAGTCAGAAAGGCCCTATAAACAATAGATCAATTCGGTCAAACCAGATAAAATCATGGAACTGCACCAAAACTAAGTGAATGAACAAATATTCAGCTAAAATAAAAATAAAAATCCTTCTTTTTGCAATGAAGGATAAAATATGAATAGAAACATAAACTAATACATAAATGCACAAAATAAATGGAGTTTAGTGGAGGACTAGAAAAGGGGTCTGCTTATTTTAAAAAACAGGACATGTGTACATATTGGGTGTCACACTGCGGCCCCATTCAACTTAATTTTTCTAAATCGCAGCATTTTTGTTCACAGATTGAGACGCTGTGTAATTTTCTTTACAAATAAGAACATTATAATCAGCAGACTGTTTTTCATTTTCCCGAAGCAAAATCATTCATGAATGTGGTTATATGTGTGAACAATTGTTAAACTAATCTTAGAACTAAAGTCTAAGCCACTCAGCGGTAAAATCTTAAGGGATTTTCTTAGATTGGAATAATCTGGTTTCCAGAAACAGCACCTCTTTGCCCATGGGCTATGTCTAGTATCATAGTTTAGCCTTATCCAGGTGAGACAGGCTTAGCTGTAATACTAGACATGTCCATGGCCAAGAGTGACACTGTTTCTGGGGGAAAAAAGCTGACTTTTTGTAATCTGAGATAAGATCTTTCAAGTGCTTATGCCAAGTTTTAAAGTTATGTGGATAGGGGATTACTAATTTATTAATGGGGGGCTGATGGAGCCATTTCTGGTAGTCCCATAGAGAAAGAAAGGATTAGCAGGGTACATGCATGACCTACTGCTCTATCAGGATGGGGTAATGGGACTCTTGCTATCGGCATAGATGGGAATCCAAGTGATCACATCTCCACCAAATAGGGGTTATGTTCCACCATCCTGATGGAGCGGCAGGTTGAGCATGAACCATGCAACTTCATTCCAACATTATGGGAATGCCCAAAAGAGCTGTGATATACTCTATCTGATAGAGAATCAATGGAACGGTGGAGTAAATGCTCAGGATGGGGGAACAGGACCCCTTTTCTTACGATCAATGTCGATCCCTACAGTTGAACTCCTATAATTAGTTAAACCATGGATAAGTGGCACTGTTTTTGGAAGAAGGCAGCCAGGTTTTGTAATTCTGGACAAAACCACTGAGTCCTCATGCACATGGTGCGTTGACTGCCATGCAGGTCTGTAGGGGGGATGTAGCTTCTTTGTATGTCATATTGCTTGGCTACATTTGTTTGTATGAGTACATGGCATGCTAGTGTACTGTAGGTGGAATACAGTTGTGTATATAAGACCTTCAGTTGTCTTTACATTGTGCAGTTTGTTCTTTGTTTGTCAAAACTAGCTTTGGAAATTAAAGGGGTTGTCCCTTCTGGACATTTATGGCATATTAACAGCACATGCCATACATGCCAAACAAGTGCAGGTCCCACATCTGAGAACCAATTCTATATAGAGAACAGGGCCTCATCTCATACATGCAATTATCTCCAATTACTTCTATGGGACTCTTCATTTGATTCTATAGTTCTTTAAAGCTGTTTCACAAGGTTAATGCATTTAAGATATCTAGCTTCATAATCAGATGAGAGAATACAGTGATCTATTTTTCCTTGTTTCCCCTTTTCTCTTGTCTTTGCCTTTTTGGTGTTTCCCTGTATCTGTTGCTACTACATATAGGGGGTCATTTAATAACCAGAAATACGTGTATATTAGGCGTATTTCTGGTGCAGATTGCAGTGCATAGGTTAGTTGTGCCGCAATGTGTGACTTTTGTCTGCTCAAGCCAGGCCAAAACAAGTGGTGTGTAGAAAATTGTCTAAATCTAGATTTAGAGGCGGCAGTGGATCCACCGAAGTTATGTAGAGACAGGTTCCTTTACATAACTTCGGCCGACCATTACCAGTGCAGGGCCTGATTAAGACCGGCGTCTAAACCGCCGGTCTTAATAAATGACCCCCATAAAGTTTATGGTACTTAATCTGCTGCTGATCATGTTTTTGCCCAGTTGGAAAGACCGGCAAATAAGCTTTGTGACATCACATGGAAAGCTTCAAAGCTGTCCACTATTTTCCTGTCATGTAGTTTCTCAGTTTCTTAAATTATTATTAATATAGTGAATGTCGTGTTTTAGGTTAAAGTATATATTTTTTATAACTAATTAATTATTATCAGAATAAATTACTATAAAAACTGACAAAGGTACAATTCTATATGTATGTACTTCCACACTCTGCCTCTGGGGGTTTTTGCTTACAATTAAAGATGTTCAAGTTTTTCCTGAACTTAGATTGCTCCTTCCCTATGTTCAAAGTTAACTTCAGTCCAGGCCACAATGGTCTGTCATTGGCCAACTAAAACAATTTATTGGCACATGGCAAATGTTTGATTTAGTTGAAATCCTCCATATTCATGAACTTTAATTTAATGTCTATGGGGAGTTTAAAGGGGTTTTCCAACCTTTCAGAGACATCATTAATATCAGATTGTGGGGGTGCCGGGTGATAAGCTGTTTTTGGCAGCCGCTGGTGTCGGAAATAAAACAGTACACAATGCCAGAAACAGAAGGCTTCATCCTCCTCTCTGTAGTGGAGGTGCTGGTTACTGCAGCTTATTGGAAGGGGTGCCAGGTTTCGGACTGCCACTGATCTGATACTGAAGGCCTATCCAGAGAATGCGTAATCAATATTGGAAAAGTGGAAAACCCCTTCCATACATAGTTACATAGTATATAAGGCTGAAAAAAGACATCTGTCCATCTAGTTCAGTCTGTTATCCTGCAAGTTGATCCAGAGGAAGGCAAAAAAAAAAAACTGTGAGGTAGTGCTATACAGATACATTTTATTGAATAACTCAGCAGCTATACTAAGTTGTTAATTTCATGCAATTAGAAAAGCATTCAAGTGCCAATTTTCCCTACTTTCCCCAATCAGGCAATTAGAATAACTCCCTGGTTCAACGACCCCTCTAGTAGCTATAGCCTGTAATATTATTACACTCCAGAAATACATCCAGGCCCTTTAACCTAATAATACCAAAAATTTTCACTGATGACATTTTATATTCTATTTCTAAGCAGGCTACTAGATATTGCTAAGTTTAAATAGGTTTTAAGATAGGTCATCAATATCTGATGGCGCTCCCATGAGTGTTGTAGCCTCCTCACGGCTTACCAAGCACAGAATTGTACATTGTGTAGCAGCTGTGCTTGGTATAGCAACTCAGCCCTACGCTCTTTAATGAAACTGAGCTATGCCTAGGCCGTGTGACTGATGAACATGACATCACTAGGCTCTTCAAACAGTTGATGAGCAGGGTGGGAGTTGGGTCCCCACCAATCAGATATTGATGACCTTTCCTTTGGATAGATCATCAATACTGAACTCCCAGAAAACCCCTTATGAATTATGTCTCAATTTAGTTCTTTTTAAATGATTTTGTCACTGTATTTAGGTATTGGAGCAGGACCCCATTATCCCCATAACCATTCAATAACAAATATACATTCCAAAAAAATACACATTTCCTTGTAAAAAAAAAATTCTGTAACACTTGATGGATATTTGGCTTAGCTATTTTCTCTTGTCAAGTCCTAAGGAGTGTCAAAAAGTTGGACTTTGACTCATAATGAGCCTCTTCCAAAAGGTGGCACCAACAAGATGGTTCTATTTCCCTGAGAGATACCTTCTTGCATATTATTATCCCATGGAGCATTGCCACTAAGTTTCCATACCTGCCTATTCTGCAAGACAAAAAGAGGAGGAGGGGGGGGGGACTGAAAGTACAGTACATGAAAAAGGCAAAACAGTGTGAGAATATCTAACAAACATAATATATTTGCTGGCTGTATAGCTAATGTTAATGAAGGCTGGAGCTTCACTTCAAGACAAATATCATTACAAGGTCAGAGTAATCATTGAATATTATTGCATTTTTAAGTTTCCATTTTTCATACATACATTCTTAATTTTGTAAACATTTGTTTTTTCTGCTTCCTTTTGTCATCCACTTTTAAGGTATGCAGTTTTATTTTACATATTTATTTTACATTAGTTTTTCCTCATCTCCTCCTACATTATCTAGACCTTAATACCAGTTTATGAATGAATAATGCTCCTGGAAATTATATTCAGATCTTATGTTCAAATCAAAGGACTGCAGTTAAAGAGATGATAATTTGATAGTGACATCCATGTTGCTTTGGTTTTGCTATGTAGGACACATTGAAATTATATATACATAGTGAAAAGTTATTGAAATGCAGCAAATGTTTAAAAACTTTTTCATTGGTTTATGTTATAGAAATTCATAAATTAGTGATGAATTTGTATTCTTGTGTATTTTCACTACAGTAGATTTTATAATTGTCCAGGACATTACATGGAACCTTTGAGAGAGTGCACAGAGCAGTTTATCTTATATTTTGTATAGTATTTAAAAAAAAACTATGGATTTGGATATGGCTGTTTGTCTCAGTTATTCAAACATCTGACTATTGGGATGTATAAGTGTAAAGGGCCCTTTACACAGGCTGAGAATCTGCCAGCTAATCGGTGCTGATGATTACCCGATGAACGAGTAAAATGCTAGTTCATCGGGTAATTGGATCGTTTGTATAGGCACCTAAATTGTCATTTGCAGGCAACAGATCATCCTATGTAAGCAGCCTCTGCTGCCACAAAACAACTGTATGAGGACAAGCCATGGCATTAGCGATTGCTCCTCCCCATACTATGGAGGAGATCGCTGCATGTACACGCAGCAGTCTTTTTCACTGTAGAGCAGGCACTTGCCAGAAAAGGAGCGTTTACTTCCCGACAATCATCTGCAAAATTGGCCAGTGTAAAGGGGCCTTTAGTCATCTAGAGCAGTATAACTTGGATTATGTGGATAAATGTCTAATTTCCTTTCTCTTTCAGATCTCTTTCTGGGCGAATAGTTGGAGGAGTGTGGTGGTTCTTCACTTTGATCATAATCTCCTCCTATACTGCCAACTTAGCTGCTTTCCTCACAGTGGAAAGGATGGTGTCACCCATTGAGAGTGCAGAAGATCTGGCTAAACAAACAGAAATAGCTTATGGTACTTTGGATTCTGGCTCTACCAAAGAATTTTTTAGGGTATGTTCTTTATTAATTTTCTTGTTCACACAATATAGTCTTACATTAAGCGTATAAATTGGTATTATGTGCTTTTGACTGGCTTCTAATACATCATATGATTACAGCACTTTATGTCTTGAGAAGAAATTTTTAGGCTTTGTTTAGTTCTCCAATTACATGAATATTTTATCACGAAATGTTTGTTTACTCACGGCCCATATGCTAATTAGATGCAATGTGCCCACTGGGCAGTGCTTAAATGGGTTATCCCATGATTGGTGTAAAAAATGAACATCATATATAACATAATAATCTCTTTCAAACAAAGCTAGAACCAGCCCTGTACCTCACATGCATCCAGAGATCTCCTCATTCATTGCTCCAATTATTTGGCAATGCTTCTTCTAGATTTATTTCGGGCTGACAACTCAGGACATGCCTCCTTTCTCAGGGGGTGTGTCCTTTCTCAGGGAATATGTCCACTCTGCTATAGCTTTCTCCCTGTAACTGTAAGTCTGACCAAAGATCCAGCTGGTGGCAGTTGAAAGATGGAACCAAGTACTTGCATCCATCTCTGAGACATGGTCACAGATATAAAGAAAAGAACAAACAGCAGGTGGTGCTATACATATACATTTTATTGAATAACTCAGCAGCTATACTAAGTTGTTAATTTAATGCAATTAGAAAAGCATTCAAGTGCTGCTTTGAAAATCTAGAATTGTGTTTGTGGGACAACCCCTTAAAGGCAGGAAGCATCCTGAGGTTTCACTAGTTACTCCTTCCAGACTCTTCCCTATTGGTCTTGATTTTTTTTCAGTTATTGTTGCACTGTGACAGTCAACAAAAGTATGTTTTAACTTGTTTCCATGTCGCCTATTTAGTAGTGTCAGTGGTTTGAGGGGTTGGAAAAGTGGCTGCCCACACAAAAGTGTTTTTGTGTGTATGGCTGCTCATCATCTTTTGATAGCTGGGAGTGCAGGTCTTCAGTCTGAAGCAATGTTTTTTGGCATTGCTGCAGTAAAGAGAGGGGCACTCCTGCTCCATGCTCACTGGGGATATCCCCTACGATTGGGTTTCCTTGTGACCCAATTGGAGACTCGCAAAAGCCTTCTGCTGTCATCCCTGGGGACCCACAAAGGACCCCAAAGCTGTCTGTTTAGTAACCCTGCTTCTAATACACACACTAGGGTTGCCCAAACAGTTTGCTGTGTCATAGAGACACAAATTATAATCTATTGGCATACAGAAGTACGTTTATATAAGTTTAATGTACATTTTTAAAATAGGGAAAAAATATTATACCTAACGAGATAAAAAATAAACAAGAAAGTCCAGAAGAAGCTATTATTTTGTAATAATAAAAATAGAAAAGACCTACATGCACTCGGTATCCATACAACTGAAGAATTGCTAGGTTATTTATTGTAACATGAACGGTATAACAAAATGGACAAAGACACCTAAAAGAGCTTTTTTTATATTTGCACAGCAGAAAAATTAGTTATTAAGTAGCAAGGGGCAAAAAATAGTCAAGTCTTGACAAAAAAAATGAGGCCTCAAATATGTATGTCATTGAAAAGTGAAAAAAAAAATTGTTATGGCTAATGAAATGCAGGGAGGGGGAAATTATAAAATGTTGCCTTTAATTAGGGGGTTAATATGGCTGTTCATATACTTCTTGTACAGGTTCTTCTGGCTCCCCTGGTAGAGATGTAATTTGTTCATTATTCCATCTAAGATGGTGATAGGTTAATGTGGCCCCTTGTGCCATGATTGTTTCAGAGTGACATAGTAGTTAGGCCCAGTAGAGCACAAGAACTGTTGCCTTTGGCAGGCTAACTGATCTTTAAAAGAGGCAGCTCTTCCAGTCAATGAGAAATGGTGTATGCCAGTAAGTAGTGAGTGCCCTGTGTAAAGCTGGATCCAGGAAGAGCACATTCAGTACCAAGTCAAATTAGAGCTGGTGCTGGTGTAGAATGGACTCCCCACATGATAGCAGGGAGAGTGAATCTCCCCTCAGAGACAGAGACGGTGAGTCTGAAAGGCAAATAGAGGTAGAAGCCTTACAAGTAGGCATACTATAGAACAAGGCAAAGTCCCAGGACTAAAGGTCCCTATACACTAGCCAAACGTCGGCCAGAAAATCATACGAACACTCTTTAGCCAATATCTGCCGGCATTCATTGGGTAATATGATTGTTTGTGCGGTCACCAAAAACATTATTTGCAGGCAGCAGATCGTGCAGTCTAAACACGTTCTGCTGCTGGCAAACAATGATTCTGTATGGGGACAAGCGATGGCATTAGCGATCGCTCCTCCTCATATTGTAAAGGTGATTGCTGCAAGCAGGGTCATTACCATAGCGGCAGACCATGTGACTGCTATGGGACCCAGGGAAAGTGGGGGCCCAATTTGGGATCATCTCCTCTTCTACTAGCAAAGAAAATGTGGTCAGAAATCTACCCTCTAAAGAAACAACTTTTAGCAAACGGAACAGTGGAAAAAATGGACCACAGGTCATTGAAAGGAGTTTAGGCGGAAACCCTTCTGTCCTTTGTGTGGGGCCTGGTTTTATCCTTGCTATGGGGCCCTTACTTCTCTATGTACACCACTGGATGCAAGTAAATGTGGTGGTCTCCATCACCGATGAGCAGGCGATTGTTGGGAAGGAGCGCTGCCTTCCTGACAATTGTCTGCTTGATTGAACAGTGTAGAGGAGCCTCAAGTCTCAGAACAGGCAAGTGGAAGTATGGGAAGGAGAGCCATCATGTGTAGAACTTATACCATAGTTTTGTGCAGCATTCAATATATGTAACACGTATTGAAAATACTGTGCACACCTTCTGAGGCCATACCTTTTTTGCAACTCAGCCTTACTTACAGTTGTCCTATGGTGCTAGGGGTTCTACAGGGTATGAGTGGTGAAGCTCAAGTGAGAAGATTGTAAAAACCCTTATACACTGTATTATAACTACTAGTACAGGGTTGAGTGCATGGCACCACAGAGAGGAATCCCTGAGGTCCCGTATAAGGTATAGTATGATGTACATGTTTTTCCTGGAGTATTTTCAAGCTGTCCTTAGTATAAGTGAAGCAAGTGGGCTCCAAAAAGAAATGCGAATAAGCAGGTTTTGTAACAGTAAGATTGCAAGGCTATGAGGTAGAATGCAATATTATAAGAGGACAAACAGATTTCCAACCACATTTGACGGTCTTCTCTGTCTAGCTTAAAGTGATTGTCTGGGCTTTACTTAGGAAAGTCCATCACCAGAGGTCTGTGCCGGAACTATAAAGCTCCATAAACCTTGTAGTGGACAGTGCACTGCAGTGCCGCTTCCATTGAAGTCAATATATAATTAATAGGAGCAATGCTACAGTGAGAAGCGCTGTCTACTACTTGGTTGAGAGAGCTGTTCAGTTCCAGTGATGACTTCCAGTAATGGAACTACAGCCAAATCACAAACCCCTGTCAATCAGCTAGTGATGGCCAGCCAGGCCCTCACTTAGTAAAGCCTGCACAACCCTCTTAATATCAGGTGTTTTGGTTTTCAAGTAGAATCAACATTTGTTGGATAGAAGTATATCTACATGGCTAATAAAAGGCTTACTATATTTATTGCAGAGATCAAAGATAGCAGTCTATGAAAAAATGTGGTCGTACATGAAGTCGGCAGAACCATCTGTGTTTACAAAAACAACCGATGATGGTGTGGCTCGTGTTCGAAAGTCTAAAGGAAAATTTGCCTTCCTACTGGAATCTACAATGAATGAATACATCGAGCAGAGGAAGCCATGTGACACCATGAAAGTTGGCGGCAACCTGGATTCTAAAGGATATGGCGTGGCAACTCCAAAAGGCTCAGCATTAAGGTGGGTGGAATAATATAACAATATGTGTTGTTATAGTATTCCACCTTCCCTGATGTATTGTGTTGTTCTTTACTTTCTTGTGGATGTTTAAGGTAACATGGTTTACTTTTAACATGGCAGGATGGTAAAAGGCATAACTTCCTTTTTTTCATTTTTATTTTTTCGTGTGTTCTTTCTGTTATATTTTTCATTTTTTTACCTACTGGCTTTTTAATGTAAATGTTAAAAGCCATATGTTATTACCATATGCTCAATGTTATTTGCATGATGTGGTGTTTGTGGTTATTTCCCTGAAAAAACTATCCACCCCTCCCCCATCCTGCATTTATGTTTTATATATATATTATTCCCCTTCCATAGCAGAAGCCACCTTATTATATTTAAACTAGTTTTTGGTGTTATTAACTTTATAACTGTATTTGAAACCCTAGACAATTTGTCCTCTTGTGCTCCTTTTTCACATATTTCAATTTCCTTAGTAGAGATGTGCGATTTTTTTCGCTGAATTTGGTGAATTTCTGATGCAATTTATTTACTTAAAATCAAACTTACAGAACAATCTGAAAGTAACTAAAAATGTGATGACAACGGAACTATGTTTTTTTTTTCTCGCAAAATTGCATAGAAAGTATATATTTTGGTGAACATTTAAAAATTTCACCATAATCTGGCTAAACTACAGAATTGCATGATATAAAATCTTATTTCTAGTTAAGGCAAATTTTACTATAATGAAATTTGCACAGAATATTTAAAGACATTCGCACAACTCTATGCCTAAAAGCCTTTTGTACATTTTCTTACAAGTTATGTTTTATCGTTTCAAGAAATGCTGTTAACCTGGCAGTATTAAAACTGAATGAGCAAGGACTCTTGGACAAATTGAAAAACAAATGGTGGTACGACAAAGGAGAATGCGGCAGCGGGGGAGGTGACTCCAAGGTCAGCCTCAATGTCACCACAATCGGGTACCTTAGTCAAGAGTAATCGGCAAGACTGTTATTTTGGTAAAGACAACAAAACTCACATTTCTAATGAAGTAATAAACCAGTGGATCATTAAATACATTATACTCACAGGAGCTCTGGCTTTTATCCTTATAAAAGAAGGAAGGATTGTATATAGGTTTGGATACCTTTTCCACTCAGAAATGCAAAAATTGAGATATAATGGCCTCCAAATATACAAGTTGACAGCAAAAAGTCCTTTATCAGGCACAGTATTTAATATCTTGATAAAAGGTATGGTGTTGGAAAATCTGGTCATCAGTACTATAGTGCAGTTTATTGAATAATATAATTTGACAAGTCTCTAACTGCAGAAGGCTGTCATAATAAAGCAGAAGTCCACGAGGAAGACATTTTTCCCCTTTTTTTTGTAGTAGCAAGCAAGTGAACAGCTAGGAAGCTTAACATCAAGGTCTATTAGTCCCAACTGAATTAGTAGTTGTACCTTATCTTTAAAAATTAAACCACAAGACATAAAAAAATAGTTCCTGTTTTTTGGATTGCCTATACTCTACCATAGTGTTCCTCGATCACTGGTAAGTAAATAGATGCCAGACAAAGGGAAGGGAACTTTTTTACTATAGAAGGTTATGAGAGGAATTAAACAGTCATTGGCAAAGACTGATGCCCAGAACAGATTTTGAAAACCAAAGCTGATGTGTAAAATCACAATATAGTAGTATGTCTTAATAGGGTAATCAGCTTACAACAATGTCAATTGACTTGCTTAAGATAAGGTCACACTTGCGTAGTGAGCTCCGGCATATATACCAGCTTTTGGCAGGACAAGCTGAAAGCCGGCATATATGCCAGAGAGTGGCCGTATCCCAACCAGATTCCATTATAGAGAATGGGGATCTAGCGATGCTCGGTGGTATCCAGCTATGGTATCCAGCAGATACAGTGAACTCTGGCAGTCTGTTCCTGCACCAGAGGAATATGGACATGCCTCTGTACCTAGATAGTTTATGATGAGACCATAGTATAGACTGGAGGGGCTCATGGAAGGACACCTACTAATACTAAAGGACCCTTTAATTTGCCCGATGTTAAGGCAAATTATTGCTAACGAGTGTTTGTATGAACGCTCGTTAGAAATAATCTGCCTATGTAAAGGTAGCACCAATTACCCAATGGACCAGTGAAAGGCTCCTTCTCCATACTGTGGAAGAGATCACTGCATGTAAATGCAGCTGTCTCCTCCACGAGCAAGTGATTGTCAGGAAGGAACGCTTTCTTCCCAACATTAGCTTGCTAAATTGGGCCATGTAAAGGAGCCTTTAAGCTACTTTTACACAACCGTATTTCAGTTAGTATTTTGCATCAGTATTTGTAAGCCAACAAAAAGTAAAATAGAAAGATATATCCTTATTTTGAATCCATTACTTGTTTTTGCTTTATGCGAAAATACTGACCACAATATTATCATGTGAAAAAGCTCATCAGTCCAGACGGCCAGAAAACTCCTTTACAGAGTTGTCTAGCACTAGAAAACATGGCTGCTTCCTTTCAGAAACAGCACCTTTCCATGGCCTATGTTTGGTATTGCAGCTCCATTGAGGTGAAAGGGTTGAATGGCAGTACCATACACAGCCTGTGGATAGGTGTGGTGCTATTTTTGGTAAAAAGCAAAGATGTTTTTCTAATCCTATAAAATCGTTTTAAGATCTCAGCTTGGGAGCTGATTTGGAACTTGATAAAGAAAATTGTGTCCTTTGATGTGTTAAATATGTCACCACACCTCCAAAATACTAAATAGACGTGTGTTCAGGGACAGTAGCATTTCATAATAAGACAACAATACAGATAATTGTTATTTTATAAAAGTAATTTGATTGTTGTAATTTAGACACTAACCTCAGATACAGCAGAAAAGGACCTGATGAAGCTATTAACATACCATAAATCTCTCAGTGGAAAAGATATCCTGGCCTACATTCAGTCTGGAAAGTTACCTAATTCTAAACCACATCTCCTCCTAATTAGCACGTTGTTTCTATTATTCCTTTAACAGTGTGTGCCGATTACTCAAAGCGATATAGGCAGGACCTGGTAATTTAGTGTCACTTGTAGTGTTAAAACTAAGGTGATATTCAGGTTGCCTGCAGTTCAAGATCTTTGTGTCCAGGGTCCCTGCTTTATCGCTTTGTATAGTATGAAAATAGTTTTAAGATTGAATAACATAAAATAACATAATATAATGTTATTTATGTTATTTCCCACGTGAAGAACTCCCGTAAACCTTGCAGTATTGAAACTCAGTGAACAAGGCATCTTAGACAAGCTGAAAAACAAATGGTGGTACGATAAGGGTGAATGTGGAGCCAAGGACTCCGGAAGTAAGGTCAGTCGCAGAAGGTCTTTTGAATTGATTAGAAGTCCCATTCTGACTCACCCTTCATGCACACACTTTTATTTCTTTTTAAAGAACAGTCCAGTAATATTAATAAGCCATAAAGACTGACAATACAAGAAGCACACAGTCATATCTTTAAACTCAATGGGGAAGATTTACTAATCCATGATGATCCTTAATACCCTGTCGAGAGTCATCAAATACATCCAACAAAAAAAACTTTGTAAATATTTCCTAAAAACAATATATTCCTATGAAAACATCTACATAGTAACAGCAAGTAAAATAGTTGATGTGATGAGCAAATGCAATGTGGTTTTGTTAGTAGAAGTGAATGAGCTATATTTTTCTAAAAACGCATTGTAATATTTGTTATTCCACTATTTTGCACATTGGGGTAGATTTACTGAAGATTACAGATTCTTTAATAAGGGCTTGAAGTTAGTTTTAAACTATTTAAATTATTCAATTTCCACTTGAATTCAATGTATAGGCATACATGTATCATAACTGGGGATGTCATGACCTTAAAGGGGGTTGGCCCATCTTGCACTTTGGTAGCATATTGCTAGGATATACCACCAATATCTAATAGGTGAGGGTTTCTGCTCTGCAACCCGGACCTATATCTAGAACAGGGCTCCCAAAGTAAAGGAAAGTGCACTACACGTGCCCTTTATTCATTTCTATGGGAATTCTGAATACAGCTGAACCAGTGTGAACTATTTCCAGAACTGTAATGTAAGTGTATGGCGAGTGCATTGTGCAAGTGTTATTACCTGTCCATTTACCTTTGTGAGAGTTCCAGAAATAGCCTATTTTCAGCACTCTCATAGAAATGAATAGAGGGTGCTACGTTTGCATGGTGCACCCTTGTTCACTTTGAGGGTCCTGTTATAGAGATAGGTGCGGGTTCCAGAGGTGGGACCCATACTTAGAAGACATTGGTGCCATATGCTAGCGATTTGCCACCAAAGTGTGAGGTGGGCCCACCCCTTTAAGTGCTGACATTGAGGGCCACCATGTAAACCTAGGGCCTTTGCTCATAAAAGAGCACAATTTTAAATCTGTCTACTGCTAGTTGTAAGGCATGATATTTATTAGCTCAGTCCCTTCCATGCAAATTGTATATATTGTGAATATGTGTGTGTGTGTGTGTGTGTGTGTGTGTGTGTGTGTATATATATATATATATATATATATATATATAGCGATGAAAAATCAGAGCAGCACTCCTGATAATAAATGTGTGGGTGCCAGCGGTGAACACACCTTACCAAGGTGTAAATTTAGAATAAATGAAAGACACCGCAGCACTCCATTTGGTGAAAAAAGTGGGTCCCACTTTTTTCACCAAATGGAGTGCTGCGGTGTCTTTCATTTATTCTATATATATATATATATACCAGAGATCAGCGAAACTGGCAAGATTCGGTTTATTTCAAGTTAGCTGAATTTTTTGAAAATTTTGGTTCAGGTACGAATAGAAAATTCTCTTGCAATTATCTTGTCTCAATTGAATTTCACTTTGGAAGTCTATCTTGTTAATGTGAAATTGAACCAAAATAGTGAACTAAAATTGCTTCAGGTGTTGTCTGTTTTTGCTATACTGATGATGTTTTCTTAAGTGAATAAGGGGGATACATCCCATTGAGGTGAATTGGGATAGCAGGAGCTATAACTATTTGCTACTGAAAAGCAATTAGATAAACCATAAAGAAAACACAGTATCCATATGAGTGCTGTCATTTTACCTCAGCAAACTGGCAGAGGTGCTTTCCAGCCACACATCTGCAACTAGCTCTTACAGGACAAATACCCTTTATCAGAGTAAAGAAGATGACAACAGCTTTTCTAGTTGCAAGGCTTTAGTGGGAAACTCTGGGTGGGTATTATTTCTATTACGGAGACCAGTTGATATACATGACGACTATTGTAGGCTATACAACACAAATCTTGATTTTGTCATGTTCTTTATTAAGGAATGAACATGAAAAAGAGTTCAAGGTGATGACTTGGCCTCCAAATTCCCCAGATTATAATCCAATTGAGCATCGGTGGGATGTGCTAGAAAAAAAGAAATCCAATCCATGACTGCCAGATTAGACAGGAGGCCTTTAGGGCTCCTATGAAGTCCATGCCCTGACTGTTCAGAACTGTTTTGCAGCAAAATGTTGACCTACCCAATATTAAGCAGTTGCTTTTAACTTTATGGTTTTGTAGAACCCAGAAAAGACAAGTTTCATATCATTATATGGTACAGGAAGATGTTTGGATGACTCATCATGCTCAGAGAAATAATTTGTTTTCGTTTTTCTTAAATCTTCGCTTGGGCTCTGTCTTTAACCATTAGTGATTTTGGAATCTGACTTCCTTCTCTGGCTTATGGGGATGGAAGCCTGCTTCTGCACTCATTAGTGATGGGTAGCATAGTGTGAGTGAAGATATTTATGACAGCCTTCTTCTGCGTGAATTTACATAAAACTATATTTTCTTCTATTTAATATCTCCCACCCCCCTATGTTACTGCCCTGTGACATTGCAGTATATACAGTACATGTTATGAGGTCTTCTTTAATTATAAGAGATCCTTAGAGTTCCAGGAGGAAAATCCCCAAACAATACTCAGCCGCCATCAGTTTAAAGTGTTGAAAATTTAATTGAAATCAGCTTGAAATAACGACGGAAGAAATTGTGTGGGGTTCTTTTCCTGTTCAAAAGATCGGAGTATTGAAGAACCTTGCAAAAATTGTTCACCCCATTTCCCCAAACATAACAGTCTTTATGACCCTACAAACTTTTGTAACCAAAGAAGACAGCATTGCAGCTGTGCTCTTAAATGGTTGGCCTCATTATGTAAAATTATATAACAAACAGGTAATTTTCTAACTGCATATGACGCCCTGCTCCTGTTACTCCTCCTTCCCTTCACTGAATCTCAATTCACTGCTCAGATACATCTTCAGTAAGAAAAAAAAACAGGCTGCCTGCTTACTGAAGGACAAGACTACATATACGTTTATGAAGAGGGCAGGGAATCAGAGTAGGAGGAAGAGAAGGAAGGAAGGGGCTGATTCAGAAAGGCACAGACAAGCGACTGATACAGAGAGACTATTGGTAGTTTGTAAGTGATTTTCTGTCTTAATTAAGGACTGGATTCACATCTAAATTGCTCAGTTCCGTTACTGCTGCTGCTTCTGACAGCGTGCTACAGAGATTTAGGAAGCATATTCTCCAGTTTCACCATATTCTGTGTCTGGGCAGACATGATTCCAGCTATTTACCACCCAGGCAGATTAAAGAGGGAAAAAATTCTCAAACATGCCAAATAAAAGTCATATTATGGCCAGAAGTAGTGTAATTCCTCATGTATATAGCTTTTGAAATTTGGTTCCTTTCAGTTGCTTAGTTCTAACTTCATTCTAAGCAACATAGAAACAAAGTAACAGTTTATAAGGCTGAAAAAATACATCTGTCCATCCAGTTAAGACTGTTATCCTGCAAATTGATCCAGAGGAAGGCAAAAAACCCTGTGAGGTAAAAGCCAATTTTCCTCACTTTAAGGGACAAGAATTCCTTCCCAACTCCAATCAGGCAATCAGAATAACTCCCTGGATCAACGACCCCTCTCTAGTAGCTATAGCCTGTAATATTATTACACTCCAGAAATACATCCATGCTCCTCTTGAACTCTTTTAGTGAACTCCCCATCACCACCTCCTCAGGCAGAGAGTTCCATAGTCTCACTGCTCTTACCGTAAAGAATCCTCTTTTATGTTTGTGTACAAACCTTCTTTCCTCCAGACGCAGAGGATGTCCCCTCGTCACAGTCCTGGGGATAAATAGATGATGGGATAGATTTCTGTACTGACCCCTGATATATTTATACATAGTTATTAGATGTCCCCTTAGTCATCTTATTTCTAAAGTGAATAACCCTAATTTTGATAATCTTTCAGGGTACTGTAGTTGCCCCATTCCAGTTATTACTTTAGTTGCCCTCCTCTGGACCTTCTCCAGCTCTGCTATGTCTGCCTTAATCACAGGAGCCCAGAACTGCACACAATACTCCATGTGTTGTCTGACTAGCGATTTGTAAAGTGACAGGACTATGTTCTCATCACGGGCATCTATGCCCCTTTTGATATCCATTATCTTATTGGCCTTGGCAGCAGCTGCCGGACACTGGTTTCTACAGCTTAGTTTGCTGATCACTAAAATTTCACAGCAGGAAATTATATCCATTACAGCAGCAATAAAGAATGTAGTACATTTTTCATAATCTGTAGTTTGCATAGCAATGCCACAATGAAGGGACACAACCTATCAATGCAACAATGAGTTGTTGATGGCTGCCATTTTCTATTATAAGTTTTGGAAAACTTAGAAGAAAAATACTTTACTTTGATTTTATAATCCTGTGCAACTCCATTATTCTTGATTGTGGTTAGCATCTACAGATGCAGCCGACCTAAACTTGATGGTTAATGTGTTAAGTAACAAATGGTAAAAAAAAAGGTTCACTAACTTTTTAAATGTATTTCAAAGGCTTTTGTCAAAAGATGACACAAGATAACACTGTGACATGTCTTATCAGAGTTATCAGAGTCAATTTTAGCTCGGCTACATCTGTATTTACAATTTTCTATGACCATATTGAGATGGAGATTGATGAAAATTTTTTGCTTACACTCCTTAAAATTCTCCTTCTATATTGTTATGAATGCTGGATTATATAAAAAGAATTTTATATACATTTTTTTCATACCAGTTCTGAATTACATCTATCCTTTTATTTCTAAAATATAATTACCCACATTTTATTCTCCTCCCATTTGCTAGGAAAAGGGTTAACTTCTATAATATGCAGAGACCCAGGAATTTGGGTTTCAATAAAATACTGCACAGTTCTTATAAAAGCACAGATAACTATTTGCATTGCAAATCTAAGTCAATTATATTAACGTATTTCATTCCTTTTTGTAATTCCTTATGTCTAACTACAACAGGCCTTCACCTTTTTTTATTTTAAGTAACCAGTCATTCATGCATGTACACAATGAAAATAGATTCATACATAAAAGAAGTTGTTAAGTGTGACTGCTTCAGTCCTACTAATATCCATCCATTAGCCCCTTGAACCATGTAAATGCCAACAGTTCCCAAAGCTGAATATTACTGAAACATTCTTCTCCAGAATCAGCATTTTGATCTCCTCTCTTATCAGATCAGTGGGAGGCAACCAAGGTGATAAGCTGCTTGAAGGGGAATTTTCATTTTAACAATAGGCTCAAAAACTATTTGATAACTATCACCAAAATGTGCCTTCGTAGTTCTGGAAAAATAGCACATAGTCAATATCCATCACTTCAAACTGGCTATTTTCTGCACTTCTGCTGACAATACCATAGTAAATCTACCCCATTGTGTTAAAGGGATGCATGTTATGGACAATATTCATCCTAAGGATCTTGACCTAAGACAGTTAATTTTAATAGTGACATAGCACTGCTTAGTTCATCTCACCTACATATCTAGTTATTTTGGTAATTTAAAATACTTTTTTTAAATAAAAAATATAATTTTCTCAGTTTTCTTTAACTTTATAATTCTAGGGAAGAACTATGAATACATCACTATTTTATAGTACCACTTTTTTTAATAAAGCATTACTATTTTTAGTGTCCAGACTTATTTTTCGGATTAGTCTGTCCGTAGCTCACTCCATCAGCATTCATACATGTCGTGTATTCACTTATCTTGCTGTTGTTGAGATCAGTCCAGTACAGTTGATTGAAATATTTTTGGCAAATGCAACAGTAAAATATGAACACAACAAAATAATTCATTAAAACACTACTCGGATGACCGGAATTAATTCATTCGTTTGAGATCATTCAGTAGTGATTTAAAATACTTTCTTTGGTCAATGTTTATATTTTGATATATTTTACTTTATATGAAAAAAGACAGTTAAGAAACAAATGAACACATTTCAGGAGAATTAAGATGTATTATGGGATTAGATTTACTAGGGTACATCCGGATTAATGCCAGTTATCTTTATTCTGTTTAAGTTTTCAATCTGCATGAAAAAGATTATAGCTTAGTAATTCTGAGTAACCATAGCTTATCTATAATACATGTTTGTATTAAATACCCTTACATATGCAGATATCCAGAGAAGGTATATGCATGACCAATCCCCAAGGTTATAATTTAGAGAACGGCAAGCAGATTTGCGGAATTTGTGGCTTGTTTTTTAGTTGCTATGGCTAAGCATGTTGGTGGTAATGGTGGAAGTGAATAGTTGTAAGCTTTTCATGATTTTATATGGTATGGAATAAGAAACTAGTTATTTAATTAATAATTGTGATAAAGTACAGAATACATAAAAATTTCTATTCTTTACGTTGACTGAATTTGCAAAATGTAAAGCCTGGAAACTATTATGTATTTTAAAGAATTTATTGCTATACCTTTTTATAAAAGCATGCTTAAAACCAGTTATTTATTATATTATTGTGCAACTTTAAATTCTAAAAATGAATAATTATGCAGAGGAAAAAAATGATCAGGGTAGATGTTGATCCAAACTCTAAGCCAATGTAAATTATTCAATTAGCCTCACAGTGTTGTTCATTTCTCTTAGGACAAGACCAGTGCCCTGAGCCTAAGTAATGTTGCAGGGGTGTTCTATATCCTCGTTGGAGGTCTTGGACTAGCCATGATGGTGGCTTTGATAGAGTTCTGCTACAAATCGCGAGCAGAATCAAAAAGAATGAAACTTACAAAGAATGCACAAAACTTTAAACCTCCTCCTGCAACCAGCACCCAGAATTACGCTACATACAGAGAAGGTTATAATGTCTATGGAACAGAAAGTGTTAAAATTTAAGGGTATGGTTTGTAAAAACTTTGGTATCTTTTTGTTAATGGAATATAGTAAAGACTTTCTGTTGGTGACAAGTTTGGTAAAACATTGGGCTAATGAATGTTCTTAACCTAACTTAGGCAGGTGCAACTGTGCTAGTCTGGTTTATGGCAGTTGTAACCATAACGTACTTGTTTTGGTCATGCATAAAGCTTGGGTAAGGTAGAACTAACATTATTTAAATTGTTGTTAACATATATGAAAAAACAACTTTTTTTTTTCCTTGGAGAACATGACCAAACCTATATATGTGACACCGTACACTGTGTCTAGGGCTGGACTGGGAACTTAAAGGGGTTGTGTCACTTCAGCAAATGGCATTTATGTAGAGAAAGTTAATACAAGGCACTTACTAATGTATTGTTATTATCCAAATTGCCGCCTTTGCTGGCTGTATTTATTTTTCCATCACATTATACACTGCTCATTTCCATGGTTACGACCACTCTGCAATCCATCAGCGTGGTCGTGCTTGCACACTATAAAAAAAAAAAAGCACCAGTCTATGTGAGCTCTCACAGTCCCAGCGACCAGAAAGGCCGGCATTTTTTCTATAGTGTGCAAGCACGACCACCACTGCTGAATTGCAGGGTGGTCATAACCATGGAAACGAGCGGTGTATAATGTGATGGCAAGATAAATCCAACCAGCAAAGAAAGCAATATGGACAATGATAATACATTATTAAGTGCCTTGTATCAACTTTCACTACATGATGAATGCCATTTGCTGAAGTGAGACAACCCCTTTAACCGTCTCCGGACCGCCTAACGCAGGATCGCGGTCCGGAGGCGGCTGTCCCAGGCACAGTGACACATATACGCGTCATCTCGCGAGACGCTAGATTTCCTGCGAACGCGCGTACGCAGGCGCGCGCGTTCACAGGATCGGAAGGTAAGCGAGTGGATCTACAGCCTGCCAGCGGCGATCGTTCGCTGGCAGGCTGTAGATGCGATTTTTTAACCCCTAACAGGTATATTAGACGCTGTTTTGATAACAGCGTCTAATATACCTGCTACCTGGTCCTCTGGTGGTCCCTTTTGCTTGGATCGACCACCAGAGGACACAGGCAGCTCAGTAAAGCAGCACCAAACACCACTACACTACACTACACCCCCCTGTCACTTATTAACCCCTTATTAACCCCTGATCACCCCATATAGATTCCCTGATCACCCCCCTGTCATTGATCACCCCCCTGTTATTGATCACCCTCCTGTTAGGCTCCATTCAGATGTCCGTATGTTTTTTACGGATCCACGGATCAATGGATCGGATCCGCAAAACACATACAGACGTCTGAATGGAGCCTTACAGAGGGGGTGATCAATGACAGGGGGGTGATCACCCCATATAGACTCCCTGATCACCCCCTGTCATTGATCACCCCCTGTAAGGCTCCATTCAGACGTCCGTATGTGTTTTACGGATCCACGCATTAATGGATCGGATCCGCAAAACACATACGGACGTCTGAATGGAGCGTTACAGGGGGGTGATCACCCCATATAGACTCCCTGATCACCCCCCTGTCATTGATCACCCCCCTGTAAGGCTCCATTTAGACATTTTTTTGGCACAAGTTAGTGGAAATTTATTTATTTTGTTTTTTTGTTTTTTCTTACAAAGTCTCATATTCCACTAACTTGTGTCAAAAAATTAAATCTCACATGAACTCACCATACCCCTCATGGAATCCAAATGCGTAATACATTTTAGACATTTATATTCCAGACTTCTTCTCACGCTTTAGTGGCCCTAAAATGCCAGGGCAGTATAAATACCAAACATGTGACCCCATTTCGGAAAGAAGACACCCCAAGGTATTCCGTGAGGGGCATATTGAGTTTATGAAAGATTTAACTTTTTTGTCCCAAGTTAGCAGAAAGGGAGACTTTGTGAGAAAAAAAATATCAATTTGCGCTAACTTGTGCCCCCAAAAAAATCTTCTATGAACTCGCCATGCCCCTCATTGAATACCTTGAGGTGTCTTCTTTCCAAAATGGGGTCACATGTGGGGTATTTATACTGCCCTGGCATTTTAGAGGGGCCCTAAAGCGTGAGAAGTCTGGAATCCAAATGTCTAAAAATGCCCATCTAAAAGGAATTTGGGCACCTTTGCGCATCTAGGCTGCAAAAAGGTGTCACACATGTGGTATTGTCGTACTCAGGAGAAGTTGAGGAATGTGTTTTGGGGTGTTATTTTACATATACCCATGCTGGGTGAGATAAATATCTTGGTCAAATGCCAACTTTGTATAAAAAAATGGGAAAAGTTATCTTTTGCCGAGATATTTCTCTCACCCAGCATGGGTGTATGTAAATTGACACCCCAAAACACATTGCCCAACTTCTCCTGAGTATGGCAATACCACATGTGTGACACTTTTTTGCAGCCTAGGTGGGCAAAGGGGCCCACATTCCAAAGAGCACCTTTAGGATTTCACAGGGCTTTTTTTTACACATTTTGATTTCAAACTACTTCTCACGCATTAGGGCCCCTAAAAAGCCAGGGCAGTATAACTACCCCACAAGTGACCCCATTTTGGAAAGAAGACACCCCAAGGTATTTCGTGATGGGCAAAGTGAGTTCATGGAATTTTTTATTTTTTGTCACAAGTTAGTGGAATATGAGACTTTGTAAGGAAAAAATTAAATAAAAAAAATCATAATTTTCCGCTAACTTGTGACAAAAAATAAAAATTTCTATGAACTCACTATGCCCGTCAGCGAATACCTTAGGGTGTCTACTTTCCGAAATGAGGTCATTTGTGGGGTTTTATTATGGTCTGGGCATTGTAGAACCTCAGGAAACATGACAGGTGCTCAGAAAGTGAGAACTGCTTCAAAAAGCGGAAATTCACATTTTTGTACCATAGTTTGTAAACGCTATAACTTTTACCCAAACCATTTTTTTTTTTTTACCCAAACATTTTTTTTTTATCAAAGACATGTTGAACAATAAATTTTGAGAAAAATTTATATATAGATGTCATTTTTTGGGGGGAAAAATGTCATGTTTTTGCAAAATTTCGATTAATAACAAAAAAAAGTAAAAATTTCAGCAACAATGAAATACCACCAAATGAAAGCTCTATTAGTGAGAAGAAAAGGAGGTAAAATTCATTTGGGTGGTAAGTTGCATGACCGAGCAATAAACGGTGTAAGTAGTTTAGTGCAGAAGTGTAAAAAGTGGTCTGGTCATTAAGGGGGTTTAAGCTAGGACAGAATATTATGTATCTGGACAGCAGCTGTGAGAAGAGCTTGGATGATCCATTGGGCATCAGCCCACTGGGAAATTTCCCTGTTGGGTCAACTGCCAGTCCACCCCTGACTGTGGCATACAACAGGTACCTTCACAGTAGCATTCAAGCAGTAACTTAGCTTCCCCAAAAAATACTTTGTATATCACATCTGGTGTATAGCCAAGTGGAGCTAATCAATGCATCACATAGCAACACTGTTCATGCATGATCCAGAATACGTATTTTGTACACAATGTATAATTTCTAATTATTATTGTCTTTGATATTTTCAGGAATATTGATTGACTGAAAATCATTAGAATAGGTTTTCAGTGTATGAACTTTGACCCTTGAGACTCACATAAACCAACAAAACAAAGCATACAGTTTATGCTGCGCCCAGTAATGACACTCAAACCTAATTGCATGGGACTGAGCTGAAATACTAGGAATATGGGCTGTATTAGAACTAACGATAGTCAGGCAGATCATTGATAACAAGCGTTCGTAGTAATGATCGTAGGAATGTTCATAGGAATTGATAAGCTTTTGCAGGATGTGCCAATTACCCAATCAACAAGCAAATGCTCATTCATTTGACAAACTCAGTCGTTAAGCAGGTTAAAAGATCATTGTTTGCCGGGGGCATATCATGCAATCTAATCACGATCTGCTGCCAGCAAATAATGATTCTGCATGGAGGAGGTCCCTGCATAGCAGCATAGAATGCACAATCTTGCAGTGTAATACAGCCCTAACTGCACAAATAGATGCGATTCTGAAACTGGAAATACAATTGTTTGCTGATATGGGGATCATGGGAGTTAGATCCTCATGATTACATATTTATGGCCTATCTTATTACTAGTAATCATATTAAAGGGAACCTGTCACCGGGATTTTGTGCATAGAGCTGAGGACATGGGTTGCTATATGGCCGCTAGCACATCTACTAGAGATACGTGAGATGAGTCAGGGACATCTCACGTATAAAAGCACACAATAAAAGCACACAGAGCTTTGGGGATTGTGGATGTGCTATCAGCTATCTAGCAACCTATGTCCTCAGCTCTATACTCAAAATCCCGGTGACAGATTTACCTTTAAATATCAGAATTATATTAAGGTTAAGAGTACACGAAGTTAGGCCCTAGTCAGACCCTCGGGAATTAACCCTCAAATACACCACTAGTCAAAAGACCAAAGAAAGTCCCTATAGGGGTCTACTAATTTAGAAGTTTAAGACAAATACTTTATTAAATTCATTTAAAAAGGGAGTTAATAGATGCCCAAAAAAAAAACACACATTTTACCACAAACTGTCAGGTGGCAATGCAAATTTGTGTAAAGACTTGCTTTTCTCTCATTTGATAAGAGAGATATATGTGCAGGTGGGTGGTTGGTGACAGTTGACCACAATTGGCTATGCCCTATTGCTTGGCGTCCTGGGACCTGGGCCCAAGTTCCGGACACCAATGCGGTGGGTGCCTTTGCACTGGTACCACAACAACACCACACTGGTTCGACACACACAAAACGAAAGCCCTACTGCTACGTGGGGTTAACACATTTGCTGCCAACTGAGCTAAAAAGAGCGCCTAACACTAGTCCCCACCCGACATGTTTCGCCGCGATGCGGCTTCGTCAGGGGTTCGGGGTATTGAAGGTTAATGAACAAAATCTCATGGTATAATAAAATAAGCCACTAAGTGGCAATCATATTCCTAGACTACTGATCAAAAAATGCTTTGAGTCCTAGGTTATCACTCACTGTTTTATTTCCCGAATATTATTATTTTTTTAATCGCCTCCTCTACTGTGATCCAATGACAAAATATAGTTTACGAATTTAAATCTCCATTTGATTATGTGTCTATTATTTTTCAGATAACCATTAAGATGAGCCAAGTCACGGAGTGAGATAATAAGAATGAGGCTTCCTCCTACATCCTGACCACCTGAGCCAGTTAAACTCTTTCCTTGGTGTCAGGAATGACACAAACTGATGATGGTGCAAAGAACTTTTATTAGAAAGAAGAGATTTCTTTTCTTTTCCTTCAGTGCCTTATGGAACATTCTGAGTCTCACAACAATGCAAACTATCACTGAAATGCTATTGCTTTGCTTGAAAAAAACAAAACTTTAACAAAACCGGCCACAAGACGAGATTCTCGTGTAAGAAAATGTACTCATGTAAAGAACAAGTTCTCTAAAAAGCCATTGATTATAAGCACTCTACAGAGCCTCAGATGCTCTATATGCATTTTTAAAGGTGCATTCACTCTTTCTTGTAGAGCCACTTACTGGGTACCATATTGTCTTGTCTCCATTGTAATGTTGATCATGTTTCATCGAAACCACCCAGATTGCATGGTAAAGAAGACCCGTATGATGTATGATGACATGTAATCTTGGACCAAATGCTTTAGATTAATGTGGTCTATTTATTAAAAGACTGAAAAAAGGAAAGTAAAAACACTGTAATGATCCCATAGCGGTCCCTAAAGACATAAAAAAATATGTCGCTGTTGTGTACAGAGCAGTCTATGTGTCTAAATTGATTTTAATGTATATGTAGAGTGAATGCACTTTTAAATTCACAAGTGTTACAGTATATGTATTATCGTCAGTACTGCTGTTGTATGTTATGAACAGCATTGGGAACTAACAGTGTCTTTTGGGTTCTTCCTAATGCTAAAATGTCTACATGATAAGTTAAAAAAATATCATCTGCTCTCATACAATTACACAGATGTGGCATTCAGGGGTAAAAGAAAAGAAAAAAAACAACAACCACAATTATTTCAGGTTATATATACAGTACATATATTTTTATACCTAAGATCTGAATAGCCACATAGCTGAGCTGACTGTAGCCACAGCTTTCATTTGTCATACTAGACAATTATGACAATTATGTATCAAGCTTGTATATTAATGAAAAAGCAGTGTGTGAATTTATTTCATATAGTCATCACTGCATGTGTACACAATGTGGTAAACATGCCAAAAACAGCAATGGAGTAATATGTTAATCTTAGCCATATATCTTCACCCCTGTTTACTATCATTAAGGCACAATAATTAGTCTACAAAAAATAAGAACATGTTCCTTATAAACTTGAAAAAAGGAATAAAAGAATATGTTTAAAGGGGTTGCATCATCACAGAAACTCCCTTTAATATTCGAGCCAGCTTGTAAGATTCAACAGTTAATACATTTCCCCTGCAGCTGAAAATGTAGCATTACATGCAGAAGAACGAGTCCACCGTAGCATTAGCCATTGCTTGTTAGTGGCTTTCTGCTCTGGCTCATTGAGGGAAGCCTTTAACAGCCCACACCTTCTTCATGATACCTATAGGCCCTAATAGATCTGCTCAATCCCTTTAAATCATCGCAATTTAATAGTCAAGCTGTTTAGGTTTTGAAATAAGGCTGCGTGAAATGGATACATTCAGAACCTACCCTCTCAAGTGCAACATATAGGTAGTTATTAATATAGTTCTTCCATTAAAAAAAGCACCAATTGCACTAGGCTACAAAAACACTTAGAAGACAATTAATAACAATATGTGTTTGTTGACTGACAAATTGCAGATCTAAATTTAACATAATTATACAATTTACGCCTCATTATTGGCAATATCAGCAAATGAATTGCATTGTTAAATGGGTTGTCATCAGTTTCATGCTTCCCTAAAGGCAGCAAGAAACAGCAACAGAGCCCCTCTTGACAAAAAATATTCTGCTCTGAAAAGCTGCAGCTCCAAAATAAAGAAGTGTCCTCTGGGTGGTTCCCCTATGGTTTCTTACCATTTTGTGTATAGGGAGTGACCTGTTTATGAAGCTAGGAAAAAACTAGAGGGGAGCTGTCTCGCCAACACTTCTCCACAAGCCTGGTTCTTGTTATAACTATATTTTTTCTGAAATGCCATAGAGTAAAAGCTAAACATAACTCTTTGTAATGAGGGTGTCTGTCTGGTTAAGGCAGCACAAAATTGATGATAGGTTCTGATTAAGACCATGGGGGATATGTATTATGAGGGAAATCTGTTTTGCAGGAATCTGCATTGCAGTAATTTGCACCAAATGTTGCACAATGTTTGATAAATTTGGTGCATCTTGTCTTGAGATGTTACACCACCAATTACTGGAGTCCGATTCTCACAAATTTTTTTTTTGCATTTGATAATTCTGGCTTAATTCAGCTCGAAAGGTTGACAACCCTGACTTTCCAACCCATTATTCAAAACTAAGTGGCATAAAATAAAATTGTTGCAATTTTTTGCTTAAATAAACCCAATAAGGCCACCAAGCCCTATTCTGCAACTTGCAACTTTTTGAAGCCACAATTCTGAAGTGCAGCGGTCTATACATTTTCCCATGTGTGTTTTGACTTAAAATGAGTAATCAAACTATGGACAAAATTATGAATTGTGAAATTAAAATATTTAATACATAGGTTCCTATGACAAAACCAAGAGTATATACAAAGCAGAAATCACATGCTAATGCCAAAATACTGACCAAGCAGAAATTACTGCACTGAGCAGCAGAGCTGTGAGATCCCAGGAGTTAAAGTACTAAACTTTGATACACTGACATGCGATGAAAATGTGTCAGTCCTGATCTCAAATTGCTTTGACCCTTTTGTGTTCTGTAAAATGTGCAATCCAATACAATATTACTTTAAGCTCTAGGTAAAATGCTTTTTCAAAGTGTTATATACAGTGAGGAACAGAAGTATTTGAACACCCTGCGATTTTGCAAGTTCCCCCACTTAGATCATGGAGGGGTCTGAAATTCACATTGTAGGTGCATTCCTACTCTGAGAGACAGAATTAGAAAAAATAAAAATATCAGGAAATCACATTGTATGATTTTTAAAGAATTTATTTGTCTTGCACTGCTGAACATAAGCATTTGAACAACTGAGAAAATCTGTGTTAATATTTGGTACAGAAGCCTTTGTTTGCAATTACAGAGGTCAAACGTTACCTGTAGTTCTTGACCAGGTTTGCACACACTGCAACAGCGGATTTTGACCCGCTCCTCCACACAGATCTCTTCTAGATCTGTCAGATTTTGGGGGTATCGCTGAGCAAAACAGTTTCAGCTCCCTCCAAAGATGTTCTATTGGATTTTAGGTCTGGAGACTGGCTAGGCCACTCCAGAACCTTGATATGCTTCTTACGGAGCCAGTCCTTGGTTATCCTGGCTGTGTGCTTCAGGTCATTGTCAGGTTAGAAGACCCAGCCATAACCCATCTTCAATGCTCTAACTGAGGGAAGGAGGTTGTTGCTCAAAATCTCACAATAGATGGCCCCATTCATCCTGTCCTCAATACAGTGCAGTCATCCTGTCCCCTTCACAGAAAAGCACCCCAAAGCATTATGTTACCACCCCCATGCTTCATAGTAGGGATGGTGTTCTTGGGATGCAACTCATCCTTCTTTTTCCTCCAAACACGAGGAGTGAAGTTTATACCAAAAAGTTCTACTTTGGTCTCATCTGACCACATGACTTTCTCCCATGCCTCCTCTGGATCATCCAGATGGACATTGGCAAACTTCAGACAGGCCTGGACATGTTATGACTTGAGCAGGGGAACATTCCATGCAATGCATGATTTAAAAACCATGACGGCGTAGTGTTCTACCGACAGTGACCTTTGAAACGGTGGTCCCAGCTCTCTTCATGTAATTGACCAGCTCCTCCCTTGTAGTTCTGGGCTGATTCCTAACCTTTCTTATCATCAGCGTTACCCGGTGAGGTGAGATCTTTCATGGAGCCCCAGTCCAAGGGAGGGAGACTGACAGTCGTCTTTAGCCTCTTCCATTTTCTAACAATTGCTTCAACAGTTGATCTATTTTCACCAAGCTGCTTGGCAATTAACCTGTAGCCCTTCCCATCCTTGTGGAGGTCCACAATTTTGTCTCTGGTGTCGTTTGACAGCTCTTTGGTCTTGCTCATGGTAGTAGTTGTAATGTAATGTAGTAATGTGATTCCCTGAATTTTTTCTTTTTAAATTCTTTCTCTGAGTGGAAATAAACACCTACAATGTAATTTGAGACCCCTCCATGATTTCTAAGGTGAACTTGCAAAATCACAGGGTGTTCAAATACTTCTGTTCTTCACTGTATGTATAAAGTAAAATAGCACAGTGGAATGATTGCTTTGAAATACCACATCGTTTTTTGCTCTCAGTTGCAACCAGTGTAAGAAAAAGTTTTATAGCATATATGTTGTTAAGCAGACATGCCTCTTTGTATAGAGAAAGTAACCACTGCACTCAAATTCTCATGCAATAATTCAGCTTATTTTATTGGTGTTTCCAGTAGTCACACATGGAGGCCAACATTAGTGTGTAGGTCCATCCCGGACCTTGGTCACAGCCAAATGAATGTGTGGCAGAGGAGATGCTGGACTGCTGACAGAATGAAGTTAGCATCCTAAAGTACACAATTCCGGGCCAGGAAATAAAATAAGCTCTGAATTACTGTATGAGAAGCTGAGTGCTGGGGGTACTTTCTCTATGTGGACATAGATGTATTCCTACCGATGAACAGATTCCTATGTAATACCAGAGTGACGACCATTAGTTTACATATCATTGCATGGCTGAGGTTCGCTGTTGTTGAAAAATTGAAAAAATGAATTGGATACTATAGACACAGGTACATTTTTCAGAGATTCTAAACCAAATAATGTCTGATACCCGTGTAATATTAGAAAACTAGTAACCCATAATACAGCTATATGCCCAATCATAAATCTGTCATAAGCAAACTTGTTAATGTATTATAGATAAACACTGTTCCAAAAAAGTATGGCAAAGTGTGTTAAAGAGGTTATCAAGCCAGTAAAACATTTTTGAAAAAGGGTTCGAATGGTATAAAAAAAAAAAAAGAAGGGATACTCATTGATCCCCCATGGCTCCAAGTCTTCCCTGCTAATTACTATTTCCTTGTCCTTCATAACACACTGAAAATGACCACGCAGCTAATCACTGGCCATGGAAATTACCCACCTCAGCTAGAAAAATGTTACCAGCGACCTCCCTATCCAACTATTTGCCTAAACAAATACATGTAGCTGTGGTTTGTTCACCTGATTAAAATGCTGCTTTTCTTTTGATCTAAGACTCCGTTCCCAAGTTATGCCTTTTCAAAGTAGGAACATTTGGTGTTTGGTGCAGCAAGGGATGGGCTGGCCACAGAAAGGAGTGGAACTTGGGTGCAACTACAGCAATGGTCACACCCTCATCTAATTTACCTATTGGGAAAAAGTATCATAACTAGAGAATAGAGCCTCAGCTAAATATGAAAAAAGAAAAGCAGCGCTTTAATTTCATGAACCACTGCTATGTTTCTATGCAAATAGTTGGATATGAAGTTCACTGATGACAGATTCCCTTTAGATTGAATATGCCTATTTCCTAACTTAACCTGAAGCTCTCTATCACTCTAGACTCCATAGGCTCTGTCACTGGTCAGATACATCCATAATTGAGAAGTGTGCACTCTTTGTTACCTAAACCCCTACAGAAGATGTCCTCAAAACAGATGCACTTCAATTTACTCTTTTGTTCTGTTTTCAGTCGTAAAAACTGCCCATTCTCTCCATTGCAGGCAGTTTTTAAAGAGGACCTGTTACCTTTTTGTTTAATGCATACATTAAAAACATTTTGTAATCTACTGTATGTAAAATATCATGGAGGTAGACTTTGTGTTGTTATGTAGACATGTGTTTCTCAGACTCAATAGATATGATCATCAGGCTTTATCCACTCCTGAAACCTTCCCTTTTACATAGAGAGCCTGCCTGTTTTGTGTTAATATCCTGAAATATAGTCATTCCAGTATCCTGATAGTGGCACTAGAAATGAATGAATCAATTCATCTCATCATGCAGAATTCTTCACCTGTGATGGCATGTTCCTGCAGCTGAGGATGCTCGCCTTGCCGTTTGATTGCCAGCCCTGACAATCTCATGCCTGCACAACTGCTCCGAGTAACGGTGCAAGCTCAGAGGTTCTGCATCCACTGCTGGAGGAGCCACTGTGCATACGATGCTACACTTCTGGGTAGCGGTGCGGAAGCAGAGCCTCTGTGCTTGTGCCGCTACTCGGTGCAGTGGCATAGGTGCGAGATAGTAAGGCCAGACCAAATGTCCAGCCCTGTTAATCAAGCGACTGTAAGAGTGCCTTCAGCTTCAGGAATCCCTCATGGCAGGTGCAGAACTCTGCTTGAAGTGAATAATTTCTTATGAATAGATTTGTTCATCTCCAGGTGGCACCCATTGTGTTACAGCAAAAAAATTAAATAAATTGTGGATAGTATTAAACAAAAAAAGGTAAATGTTAATATAAGATGTTTTAAGATAAAAGAATGGCGGAAGACAGGTTCTCTTTTAAAATTTGAGTTCAAATTTCTGTGATTTATCGAGGAATTAAGGAAAAAAAGAAAATTTTCTTTCCCAGTTACTTTAATGATTCATAGTTAGAGAATATATGTATTATATTTACAGTATATGATTCTTATTTCTATCAATATTTAAAATTGTGTTCTTAACAAGATAGTCATGTCTTTAAAGGTTTCCATCTTGAATGGTCTACTAAACAATAGACCAGAACCAGATAAATGAACAATTCAATCAAGAAATGACTTAAATGTTGTTTGCAATTAGATAAAAGCCCAGACACGGTGCATGGAGTTGAAAAGTTTCTAGATTTATAAAAGCAGATTCTTATCTAATATAGCTTTTTTTCATTTTAACATCAACAGTGCACATATTAACTACCTTTATTAATAAGAGCAAACAAAGTAAATTAGAAACTATTAGCTACGGATTTATTTACACTGGCAGATTTTCTGCCTGTAACGAGCACCAATCAACAATATAGGAAGTTGATCAGACTTGTTTGGCTCCATTTGGCTAAATTAAGCAATCATCATCACTGTATGTGACCGAATGATCGTTATTACACAATTGTTTGCTAACATACAGATTCAGGATTGTCTCATTTACACAGGTGGATGTGCTACCAACAAATGATCGTTTTAGTATCCATATAAAAGACAACTGAGTGTTTTCTAGTTTGTCAATTAAATCTGCATACATTCGACAGTTTAGGCTACTTTCACACCATCATATTTGCTGGATCTGTCATGGATCAACAAAAACGCTTCCATCATGATAATACAACCTGCATCTGTTATGAACAGATCCGGTTGTATTATCTTTAAAATAGCCGAGACGGATATAAACACCACTGAAAGTTAATGGGACACGGAGCTGTTTTCTACTGTTTCTGAGAAAATGGATCTGTCCCAATTGACTTACATTGTGAATCATGACAGATCCGTCTTGATCCGCACCACATCGTGGACAGAAAAACTCTGCTTGCAGCGTTATTCTGTCCGCAATGGGGACGCAACCAAATGGAACGGAATGCATTCTGGTGCACTACATTTTGTTCAGTTCAGTTTTGTCCCCATTGACAATGAACGGGGACAAAACAGAAGCGTTTCCCCCCGCTATTGAGATCCTATGACAGATCTCAATAGTGGAAAGGGGAAGCGCAGATGTGAAAGTGGCCTAACCCATGTGAAAGGGCCTTAAGCCATTTCTACAAATGATGGTTTATTTACATAATAAAAATCATATTTTAAAAAATACTGCTCTATTACTCAACATCACTCGCCAGGCCAGCTAACATTTTCAGTCAAGTAAGATGAATTTTGTGGTAACCTATAGAAATCGCCCAACTAATAGGAAATAATTGTAACATTTTAATCGACAAAGAGTTAAAAATCAGTAAGAAAAGTCTATTTTTATATTTCTATATACTATACCAAAATACCATGTCTTCCAGTTTTACTGCACAATGCAAATCATATAGTTATTAGAGTCCCCTTAATGCAGATTCCTGAATGATTGCCACCTATTACAATCTTATGCCTTCAGCTTATGCTTCTGAATTATGTAAAAAACTGGCTGTTGTGAATGGTAGTCTTGTTTAGAATTTCAAAAACATTTCAATATGCAAATTTCATCAAATAAGTCTACAGTTCAAACCTAAAACATTCTTCATATATACAAACCATATAGAGGAGTTTGTAAATAAAAAAGTATTCAAAAGCTGAAAAGTATTCAGAAGCTGAAGGAAGTATATTGCCGAGGCACACGAAAATAACTGAAGTGCACAAAAAATAACCATTGTTTAAATATTGTCAGATTCCCATGCACTTGGATTACTTCTACCACATTCATCTGATAAGAGCAGGTTCACATCTATATTCGGTAACTCAGGTAGTCTGTTCCAGCTGAGTAGCAGACTATCAGAGTTATTGTATCCGGCAAGGGCGTAACTACCATAGCGGCAGACCATGCGCCTGCTATGGGGCCCAGGGCAAGAGCGGGCCCAGTTGGGATCATCCCCTATTCTACTGGGGGTGAAAACTGGGTAAGGATTCTACCCTCTAAAGGAACACTTTTTAGCAAATGAGGCAGTGGAAAAACGGCCCAAGGGTCTTTGAAAGGGGTTTAGGCAGAAACTCTTCTGTCCTGTGTGGGGGGCCTGGTTTGATCCTTGCTATGGGGCCCTTACTTCTCTATGTACGCCACTGGATCCAGTATAGCTGAAAACCACCAGGCACCACTGAATCTCTATTCACTATAGTGGGATCCAGCTGGTTTCTGGCATAAATGCCTGCAGTCTGCCAAAAGCTCTATTTTGCCAGCTGAAAGTCTGTATTTATGCCGTAAACTCATTGGATCCCACTCTAGTGAATGGGGATTTGGTGGTGTCCAGCTATACTGGATATGTTAACTTTGGTAGTCTGTTCCTCTGGCAGTATAGACTACCAGAGTTACCTATCAGAGATGTAAACAAAACCTTAGTGAGTCATTTCATATTTGATCATTTCAGTGTTGATTTTCTAAGATATGAATTGGTCACTCAAACCTGGTGTCAAGATGATTTACCTGGCTTAATTAACCTCTACTTGGCATTGGTGTCAGTCCATGTCGGGGTATATCTAGTAAAGGGCCTACAGGGGCTCTGACCTGGGTAGTGGGTGCCAAGGGAATGACAAAAAACCACCATGCTTTGCCAATGGTTTTGACTGCATGGCCAGGGCCACAAACTAGTTCAATGCTGCATCCTGTCCCCAGTGGAACTCTCAATGAAATTTCACAGGTAGACAATGCATCTAGAAGTATGTTTTTTCAAGTATAGAAGTAAATCCACACAAATAGTCGTAGAACATTCAAACTTGCTATAGCTGTTGTCCTTGGTCAGATTTGAACCCAGGATCCCACTGCCAACCACCAAGACACCATGCCGCCCCATTATTCATCAGCTATCTTTAGAACTAGGGAGAACTCTAAACTCCACCTTCACACATCAGCAACACAGAAATTTCATCAAATGACATTGTAACTGTCTTGTAATGAAAATGCAGATATGTATTGTACTTTATTTCCAAAAACAAAAAATATATATATATATTAAGACTAGCCTTTTCATACCTTCTCAGCTGGAAAGATGTGGAAGAACATTGTATTGTGGGTAACTAAACATGGAGGCCAGCTGAGAAATGTGACTCTCTTAAGATGGAACTGT
The DNA here is from genome assembly GCF_014858855.1 of Bufo gargarizans. Classification (NCBI taxonomy): domain Eukaryota; kingdom Metazoa; phylum Chordata; class Amphibia; order Anura; family Bufonidae; genus Bufo; species Bufo gargarizans. The sequence continues at coordinate 97,924,715 of NC_058088.1, read as the reverse complement.
GATTTTTTTTCAAAGACTTAATGCTATTAATATCCCTTTGTGGGAGAAAAATGCTGTGCAGAAAATACTAAAAACATGTTTTTTTCCTTGATGTTATTTAACTCTTTCTGTGATAGAGAAGCCAATACTTATGACCTTGTGGCAGCATCTGTCAAGGAAAGTGTTAAAAATATAAGTAAGTTTATGAATGAAACATTAATTTTTAAGAGTGTGAGCTTCATACCGAAGCAGGGATGTTCGGTATTTTTTAATGGAGACAATGCATGTAAAATTTACTGATTGCTTACACTTTCCTGCTATAACTGCAACAATTCAGCAGTAGAACATTTGGGATATACAGTATATATATTTTTCTTTGTATTTTAATGTTTATTTTGTTTTGTTTGAACTTCCTTTTTTAACTGCAGATAGGTGAGCAGTACAATTGCCAAGCAAACTCATGGCTGTAAAGAGATATAACTGCATGTGTGGATGGATTACTGAGCCTCATTTTAATGAGGCGTGTACAAAGTTTTAATACATTTTGTAAATAAAATGTAAAGAAAATGGATTTTTTAAGTTGGCATTGTTTGTCATTTTATATGGGGCAATGAAAAGCAATAGCTTTCTTTTACTCCTTTTACATATTTGAACATTTCCCCACAAGATCTGCAAAACCAAATTCTAAAATCTGAGACTCTTCCTGGGATACATGAATTGTGTGTCAAAGTCTAGATTAGGCAAATATGGCGCTTGCCAGTTAAGGCTACTTTCACACTAGAGTTTTTTTGTGGATTAGTCATGGATCTGCAAAAACGCTTCTGTTACAATAATACAACCGCATGCATCTGTCATATACTGATACGGTTGTATTATGTCTTATATAGCCATGACGGATCCGTCATGAACACCATTGAAAGTCAATGGGGGACGGATCTGTTTTCTCTGACACAATAGAAAACGGATCTGTCCCCTATTGACTTTCAACGGTGTTCATGACGGATCAGTCATGGCTATATAAGACATAATACAACCAGATCCATACATGACGGATGCATGCGGTTGTATTATTGTCCCCATTGACTTACATTGTGTGTCAGGACGTATGCGTTTTGCGTCACACCTCATCGCGGACAGAAAAACGCAGCGTTATTCTGTCTCCGATAGGAGAGCAACAAAACAAAACGGAATGCATTTTATTCGGCCCTAATTTCCAGCTATCAGTCCTAATGTGTCCCTTTCTGCTTCTATTGCTTCTTGATACACGCTAATTTCACACGGATGGAGCTTCTCTACTATGACCAGCAACTGGCAATGGCAGTCACTTGACATATTGTTGTTATAGGAGTTACATGGACATATCAGTCCAGCAACAGAGACCAGCACAGAATCAGTAAGTTATACATTACACAATTTAATTTTTTTTCTTGAATTTTGAGCTGAAATACATAGGGGCACACCAGCTTTTTAGACATCAGTTTTAATAAAGCCCCATAGCTGGCGAAGAATCCGCCAGAGTTTTTAACAGGCGCCAGTCTCTCAATAATCTAGGCGCTTCCAGAGCCAGTTCTAAATGTAGGACAACTTTCAAGCTAAAACAGGCATAGAAAATGGTAAATGAGACAGGCCTGTCCGCCCATCCCCTTCCCCACCCACACCACACCTACAATTTTAGACCTGGCGTGAGTGGAAAGAAGTCTGACATAGTGGCGCAACTAACCGTTGCGCCGCCATTTGCGACCGAAATATGCCTAATTTAGGTGTATTTCAGTATAATAAAAAAAAACATAATTTTTTAGATCTTCAAAAATTCTGATAAAGGTGTTTTAGGGGTTTAGAAGAAATATCAGCTGTTTTTCCCAAAAAAACAATGCCATGCTTGTCCACAGGCTGTGTCTAATATTGTCACTTAGCCTCATTCACCTAAATGGGGGTTACCTGCAATACCAAATGAGCCTGTAGACAAGAGTGACACTGTCCTGGAAAGTCAATTGTGCTTGCTGCAAAATGGTTCAGAATTTGCAATGCTAAATTTTTTTGCTTGATCTATAAATGGATTTGTCCAGGGAATGTCCAGAATGAAAAAAAAAAGGTTCTGCATTTTCCCACAAACAGCACCACACTTGTCCATAGGCTGTTTCTTATATTGCAGATCATAACATATGATGCCACTTTTTGGGGGGGAAATCTGAATTTTTTTTTTCTTCTAATCCCAGAAAATATACACATAAATATCAGATATAAAGATGTCTATAAGACAACAATTAGTTTACCATTAGAAACTGATTATAGCAATTTTAAATTTCTAGAAGAAATATTATTGCCTTTTGTTACCTACACTATGCAAGCTAGATGTTTTTAGCTATGGTTAGTATTTATTTTTTAAATTACAAAAACACATCATAAAGCTCAACCAGTCACCAGCCTTAGAAGTGATTCACTTCAGACAGTGACTGGCTGGGTTGACCTTTCTTGGCATGTCTGGCGTGTTTAGCCAGAACAGGAAATAGACATCACCAAGGACTGGAACAGTGTTGGAACAACAGAACTGAAGGTTGATTGAGGTGAGTAAAGCATCTTTCTTATTTTTAACCCTTTATGATTATTAGAAAAATATATTATCTGCCAAGAACACGTCTTTAACTGATGTTAATGAGTCCTGCTCGATAGCAACTAGTCTTCATTTTTAATGGAGTTTTCCATGAAAAACACTTATGCCCTCTTTCCAGGACTTAGATTATTTCACTCTTCCATAGAGATCTTCTATCTCTATGTCATTACTGCTTGAGAAGAACAATATTCAGCATTTAAGTTCAGAAACATAGAAGTGCCAAAATTACTAGTTTGGTGCAAAAATACCCCTAAACATGACCAAATAGGACATTGTACAAGCACTTGTCTAAACCTTTAAATGGGTTGCAAATACAAATATCTCTTATAAGAAAAAATATCTCTTTACTTGTCATAAGCATAGAACTTTTAGACTCAGGTATGCCCCTGATGAAGCAGAGCAAAACCCAGGTTGGGTGATTTAGGCTTATTTTTATATGCGTTGGTCAAAGAACCTGTCTTGTAAGTTATTAAAGTATCCTTGGTTGAATCAATTGTTGCAGACCTATGCTCTGTGATTTTTTTTCTTGGAGGGTGTGCATATGGTGATTCCTGCCAATTGAGCCATATTGGAGTGGTACAGAGGTAATTGGAGATTGAACAACGCCAGGGAGGAGATTCATCTGTGTGCTCCGTGCCAGTGAAAAGGGTCTGTCTTGGATCTCAAAAACTTTGCCTGTCTCATATAAGGCGGTGATGTTTTTATCTTATTGAGGCTAAGTTCGGCTTATATTTTGATTCAGTAAGTTATGCGAATAAGCAAAGTGACACATGATAGAGGCGAGAAGAAGTAAGTCTCATATTTGCTGAAACTTCAGTAAGAGCTCTGCGAAAGCCATACATTTTACAATAGGACAAAGCCCATATTCTTAAGAAAGTTTTCAAACGGGATCTGATAGAGCAATCCAAACCCTATTCACTCAAGCCTAGTCCTATCTTTGCTGCTACCAGTTCCCTGTGATGTTCCATCAATTATCATATGCACAGCTGCACCATTTACTGTCCTCAGCGGTGACATGTCCCGTAAATGGCTGCACGTGACAACAAATGGGATGTTACACTTCTGTTTCACAGGGGACCGAAAGTAGACGAAACAAAACCCTTAGTACTGGAAGAGAACACCGGTGAATAGGTAAGTGCCTTTTTTTCCTTAGGCTGGGCACTTTTGGGGCTTTAAGTTAAATCGCTGTGGTGGTCGGAGAACCACTTTAAAGCTCCTCTTCCAGCAATAATTTCTGTCAGTTGGTTTAGCGCTGTATTTTGGGCCTGGGGATCATGTCCGATGTGGCATATGGTAGCTGATTTTAGCAGGTCCAGATCAACTTTTTCCAATGACTAAGGTCATGACAGGCGACTATATTTTCCTGTAACTGGTGCTCCTATGGTTGCCCCAGTTTCAGTGGAAAATTGCAAAGTTAATATAACAAAACATTTGACAATAAAATACAAATAAAGCAGAAAGAAGAAAAGTACACTGTCCGCACCAATCCAAACCATCACCACAGCTGCCCCATTCTCCCAAGACTATTTTGTGGTTTTTGTACACTTTACTTTGGTAACTCAGCAAATAAAAAGTTGGGCATGAAACTACCACATGTGCAAATTCACAAAAAATTGTCTGGTCATTTAGGACAGAAACAATCTGGTCCACCTGGAAGATCATAGCTAAACGGTCCATACACTCAAAAATTAGTGCTGTCTTTTTTTTTCTTTAGGGAAGGGGGGGCTGAAAAATGCCACACTTACTGGGGGGGTTTTGTCCACCTGCATTTTCTGCCACATTTTTCAGGCATTTATTTTTACAAAAAGTATGTTTGCCAGTTACCCTTTTATTGTTAATGGTGTTTTCCCCTACAGAGAAGGTGATGGTATAGCAGTTGAAATATCTCAAAGAGCTACAGAAAGCTATGTATGTTTTTTGAAAAGACAGAAAGACCAAAATTCCACCCACAGTAATTAACAAAAAAAAAAAAGCAAAAAAACTTGTGTGGCTTGTGTTTCTTATTTTCTATAGACTTTCTAACGACCTGAAGCTTTAGCCACAAAAAAAAATGCACCGAAAAGTTCAGGTACAAAAATCATCACTAAAAACGTTAAAGTGCAGAAAAACAACAGCAAAAACCTATGTGTTAAAGCACCAAAAAGTACTTTGTCATTGGCTGTTTCCATTACTGCCATATATTTTGAATGGGACAGAGTCCCAGCAGTTAGAGTCTGACCAATTGGGCATGCCATGTGATTGTATGTGCAACTATTGATTGATTTTGTTTCAGTTGTTAGGGTTATTTAAAGTCTCATAGTACGCATTGTTTTTATCAGTAACACAGCTCACAGCATGTAAGAATGAATTGCTTTGATGCCCCAAAAGTCTAATAAGGAAACTTTATTCAAGAGACAAGAGAGTGCTGAAATCATGCACTAGGAGAACTAGGTCTATAGAACAAAAGGAGAAAAAATAAAGAGGATATAAAAACAGAAAAAAAAAAAGGGAGAATAAAATACCAGGGTGTGTAACAGTGAACTCCTGAAGCTCATATGAATCGCAGATTCAATAGGCAGGTTTTCACATCTGTTGGCGACTGAACATGGTGTTTGTTATGGGTCTGATCCAGTTTAAAAGGCTTAGGGTACTTTCACACTAGTGTTGTTAGAATCCGGCAGGCAATCCGGCAACAGACCTGCCTGCCGGATCTGGCAAGCCATGTACAAACGGATTGCTTTTTTTTTCCGGATCCGTTAGATGGATCCGGTGATCCATATAATCCAGTATCATCCAGAATAACAGATCCGGTATTTAAATTTTTCAAAGATCAAAAGCCCGGCGCATGGGCAGACCAGAAAACCGGATCCGGCGATGCAGAAATTTCCGGAACACTTGGTACCGGATTCGGCATTAAAAAATCTATATGGAAATTAATGGCATTGTTCTAGGATTTTGGCTGGAAAAATACCACAGCATGCTGCAGTATTTTGTCTGGTCAAATACCGTACAAGGGACGGTACAGAACATATCCTGATGCATACTGAATGGATTGCTTTCCATTCAGAATGCATTAGGACAAAACTGATGTGTTTTTTCCGGTATTGAGACCCTTTACCGGATTTCAATACCGTAAAAGAATAACGCTAGTGTGAAAGTACCCTTACAATGTCCTTTCATGGCTGTATTGAAGGTGAGTGTTTGTTCACCCTACAGTCGGTTGTATTCAGCCATAACTACGATAAAAGTAAGCACTCAGGTTTCAGTCTATAGTGGCGGCATTTGCTTTTGAACCAGTCTAGTCTAGGATCCCTGATAAGTAATGGGCATCTCCCTGCAATCCACTTGTGTCACTCAACAATTCTCCAGCCTATCTATGGTAGCTTGCACCTGGCCTCTCTAAGTTACTGGTCACTAAGACCCAACTCCTTAGTAAGGATCCGCAGCTTATTACAACAGCCTCCTTTCTCATACCGCGTGGCTTCAGCTATACACCGCCGCCTGTTCCCTGCAGCAAGCCCTTATGCAATGTGCAACAGTGACACATAGCATCAGGAGTGAACACTACAATGCATATTAAATTACATGTAAACATGTACAAGAACAGCGTACAGCACATTACAGCATAATACAATGAACAATAATAGAAAACACAGAACTGACAGATATGACAGCACCCTGCAAATAAATGGAAATGTCAACATGCACAACAAATACAGCAAGAAACAGTAACATTTCAAACACAACATGAGTGATGCCTTGAGCATACCCCAATGTATCCTATTAGTTTTTTTGAATATTGCATGTGTGCAGGACAGAACAATGTAAAGAAAATGTATTCCCTTTGCACACTATAAAGAATTTCTGAGATAGAAAATGAAGTAGGTTAACATGAAGTACTATGTAAAATCACAGACAAACACTGTAATATCATGGTTTCTGTCAAACCTCTCACTACTACCGCCGTCTTTTCTTCTATGTGTATAACTAAGTGTTGCTTTATTTTCTTCAAATATTCCATTACCATATTACTATGAATATTTTCTTACTGTGGCTTGGGGCCATCTACTGGTTCCCGAGGTAATATTCGAATTTGTATCATAGTTCAAAAAATACACAAATGGATCTATGTATAAAATGTATAAAAAAAAGTTGTTTTATTGTTTGGCCATTTTCACAGTTCTGCTGCTGTAAGGGCACTCAAGATGGATTTTTCTGCAACTGTCGCAGTCGCAGCATGTCGCATTGCGACACCATAGACTGTCATTAAAAAAATTGTTGCGCGACATTGGTGCGTCAAAATGTTGCGCGACAAATGTTGCAGTGTATTTGTGCCCTATCTGTCACGCCACCTATTGTCGCGCGACACATGTCGTCATGTAGACCTAGCCTTAATTTTCGAATCTTGCATTTTAATATAAAAGAAAAAGCAATAAAGCGATTTAAAGCAGCTAAGATAAGAAAGCGCTAACGTGGGCATATTTTTGGCCATCATTCTGAAATTTTAATAGCTCTAACATACCATCTCAGAAATTTCCAAAGCAATTTAATTATGATATACCATGCAGATAAATAGCATTTTTTAATTCAGCTTCCAAGTGACTGACAACTATTTTAACAACAATTATGGTCACAGTTTGAGTATTACATAATATCTATTATGTCTGCATATTTTACATAGTATGAAACCAAAAAAAGTCATTTAAAAATATTAGCTAATCACATTACGCAGACAGCAAAAAAAACAAACTGCTAGGAGCAAATTATGACAAAATGTGCAGAAAAGACATCTGTCACTGATAATATTGACTTGAAATTACAAAAATGAAAAGATATCAAAAAGACCTTCTCAGCAGGTTTATCCAGCAGTGTTGTAAATTACAATTACCCTGGCAGGGGATGTTGAATGCTTTGACATTCATTTGAAAATTAATAGAACTTGTTACAATAAAACAAATGTATTCTTTTAACAGAGAAACTAGATTTAGGTTTGCTCATTTTATCATTTACATATGAATCAAGGCTTTATCTATAGGGGGCACAGTCTCAGCAGTCATATTCTCTTGCCTTTCGATCCATTAAGATGCGTTACGTTGGCAGCTCTTTAGCATCGCTGCCTTGCTGTGTCTGTTAGGAACATTACTCATTGAACAATTAGTACTTTTTTTGCCTTCACTACCACTCCCCTCCTCTCCCTGCTCTTATTGCAACTTCATGGCTGCTTGTAATTGCTAATTAGCTTCTGTTATAACACTGTGTTGCTGACCTCATTTCCTTGCCTGAGCAATTAGTTTCCTAGCTTCCTAAGTTCCTTGCAAAGGTGCGTTGTTACCTTTTGTCTGTCCGTGTATCGATCTGTGCCTGTCTACCTTTGTGACCCTCCATTTCCAACCCTAATCTCAGACCTGTTTCACAGATTCACATGATCTCTGCCTGCCCTGGGCCTGTAATTGATTACATGCTTGCCTGTTCCTTCCTTGCAATGGTGTCAACCAAGGGTAGATATCAAGGAGCACCCCTTAGGTTTAGCACAGTGGCTCCAAGGCCACAGCCATAATAAAATGGATCCATTAGATAAATAAGTCATAATCGACAGTGGCTTGACTAACAAGGGTTGTTTTTTTTTACTATTTAAATCCAGGTACGGAAAAAAAAATTATAATCTAAATGTATTTTCTAATAGCAGATATGTTTATTTTATTCACTGTAGATACTGTTGGGGCAGCCATATTGCCTTGGCTCCACTTGCAGTGGCCACTTGTGTAGTGTGAAGCGAGATTAGGAGTGGTAGTGGCATACATAGTGGAAGTTGTTATGGTGCTCACAGTGGCTGGATCCTTCTCCCTCACTTCTAAGGCCAGCACAGCAATAAGGGGGCAGCAGAAAGGAGTAGTAGTTGTTTTCCTCCTGGGCACAACCTGGTTGCAGTTTCCTGCTTGATGGAGGGTGGGGTGCCCTGTGTGGTATGATGTAACATAGCTTGTAAGACTGAATAAATACACCCTTCCATCCAGATCAGACTATTATCCTGAAAGTTGATTCAGAGGAAGGCAAAAAAAAAAACATGAGGCAGCTGCCAATCAGGCAGTCAGATAACTCCCTGAAATCTAATAACTATAACCTGTAATATTATTACTAGAGATGAGAGAAGTTTTGAAAATCTCCATTCGGCAGTTTCGCTGACGTTCCACAAGAAAGTCAATTTGTTGCAAATTAATTTGTCACACATTTCTATAAATCAGGTATACCCAGGCCACTCTGCCTTAGGGTACAGCCTCATGGAGTGGCTATGCTGCGGGCAGGTTGTAGCCATGCTGCAGTGAAGAACCGTGGGGGCAATTAGCCCACAGCTGCCTTTTATTTAATAATGAAGACCGTATTGTATAGTCGGTCTTCATTATTGATGGTCACACAACACCTTTAATGCACCTTTAAATAGGGGTGGTTGCTAGTATGGGGTTTGGCAGGTTAGGTTGGGGGGGGGGGGCATTATGAATATTACTGCATTTCTGCGGCACTGATTTCTACTGCAAATCTGCGGCAAGTTATTTGACAGTAAACACAGAATATTAATCAGCTCCGGCATACCCACTTCTACAACCCTAGAGCTCTCCTGTCCAGCACATGGGAGCCCTTCTTCTGCCATCTGGTTTTCCTACTTTTCCATATCATTGAAGAATGTCTCCCTGCACTCTCCATCTTCAATATTCTTCTATTAAACAGCAACACTGTCCCTAGCACATGAGAGCTGGTCACATCTCTCTCTATGCTCAGCTCAAAGGACAATGGTGGAGACCGCATGAGATGAGGATTTTATAGGGCTGTGACATCACAGGGGATGGGTATCTGCAGATTGGTTGGCTGCATGGCATTATGGGTCAACTTGCATTTCTGGGCTAGTCTCTTCTACACTTAGTTTCGCTTTGTAACACATGTAGCCGCCATTTCAGGAAAACCTGATTCGTTATCAAGAAGCGAGAGAAATTCAGATTCATTGCGAATTACTTTTTACCTAAACTTCGGAATGAATTCCGCTTTGAATGTTTCACTTCACTCCAGAATACTCCAGAAATACATCCAGGCCCCTCTTGAACTCTTTCAGTGAGTTTACCATCACCACCTCCTCAGGCAGGGAGTTCCATAGTCTCACTACTCTTACAGTAAAGAATCTCCTTCTACGTTTGTGTAGAAACCTTCTTTTGTCTAGACGCCTGGGATGTCACCTTGAAATGGTCTATGTGGATGATGGGAGATACCTCTGTACTGACTCCTGATATATTTAAACATAATTATTAGATCTCCCCTTAGTCGTCTTTTTTTTTAAAACTAAATAACTCTCATTTTGATCATCTTTCTGGGTACTGTAGTCCACACATTTCAGTTATTACTTTAGTTGCCCTCCTCTGAACCCTCTCCAACTCTGCTATGTATGTCTTCTTCACAAGAGCCCACAATTGTACACAGTACTCCATGTGTGGTCTGACTAGTGATTTGTAAAGTCACAGGACTATGTTCTCATCACAGGCCTCTATGCCCCTTTTGATGCAACCCATTATCTTATTAGCCTTGGCAGCAGCTGCCTGACACTGGTTTCTACAGTTTAATTTACTGTTCACTAAAATTCCTAAGTTCTTTTCCATGTCAGTGTCACCCAGTGTTTTACCATTTAGCATGAGCAAACCATATTTGCAAATTCAAATAGGGGAACCATGGTGTAATGACTCCACTATTTCATTTGATTTGTTTCAATAAAATTATTTACTTACCCGGACACAGATGGTGATGGTACAGGCAGCAATCTTCTCCTTGATTGGAGGAAGAGTCAACCAATATCCATGTGGAGGAACCTATGAAAGAAAAAAAGAATCCCCCTCCCACCTCCCCCTTCTTATATTAATATTTACATAATGTCGCAATGCTAGGAAGGGGGTAAAGTCACTCGGTTGAGTGGACTATGGAATATATACAGTATATATCAATCTATATATATATATATATATATATATATAAATTCAAACACTCCAGCCAAGTCGTATTTGGTGCAACTTGTTTATTTTGCGTACAAAAAGGTGGTTGTTGCGGTGAAGTGACGTTTCGGCAACTCTTCGATATCTGGGTAAGCCCTAGTCAAAAGGTGCCAGTGAGATCTAAGGCTGTTCTCCATTTTTCTTGCGCATGGATGGTATGTATGGACAAATGGAATGCGTTTCCTGATTGACGGTTAGTGTTACGGGGGTGTATCGGATGTCTTATTAGGTGTGCGGGATAGCCTCTCTCTCTGAAAGGTTCTTGCATTTCTTCGATCCTTTTTGTCTGTGTAGGTTCTGTTTGTACAATCCTATGTATGTGATTTTTTTGGTGTTAATTGAGTGGAAACTTGAAAAGTGTAATAAGTTGTTTCTGTCGGTCGGTTTTCTGTATAGGTCAGTTGTGAGACTCCCTTCTGGATTTTTTGTTATTAATGTATCTAAGAAATTAATTGATATGGGGTCAAAATGGATGGTGAATTGAAGTTCTGGTGTGATGTGATTCAAAAAGTTATGGAATTCAAGTAATGTTTCTGTTGTGCCCCTCCTGATGCAAAAGATATCATCAATGTATTTCTTCCATAATTGTGGATGTGTCATAAAGTTGTTGTCTGGGTATACGTGGGTTTCCTCGAAATCTGCCATGTAGCTATTGGCATATGGGGGTGCCACATTGGACCCCATTGCCGTCCCTTGTTTTTGTAAGTAGAACTGATCTTGGAACAAAAAGAAATTGTGGTAGAGGACTATGGAGAGTAGGTCCTTACACAGGGAAATCACATTTGGGTGTTTATCTGTTTTTTTAAGTATTTTGTCAACCGCTGTTATGCCTTTGTTATGCTGAATTGAAGTGTATAGGCTACACGCGTCCCAGGTCACTAGAATAGTGTCTTTTTGTATCGGTCCAAGGTTCTTAATGATATAAAGGAAGGCGGACGTATCGAGTAGAAAGGATGACTTTTTTTAATCTCTGGGGTCAATATTTTTTCTCTGGAGAGTGGCGAGAGAATGGAGTCGGTGGAGGCTACAATGGGACGCCCGGGCGGGTTGAACAAATCTTTGTGGATTTTGGGTAAGGTATAAAAGACTGGAATAATTGGACTGTCTCTTGGTCTATGGTTCCTTTTTCTGTATGTAGAGTAAGTGTCGCTTGGATCTTCCGGGCTATGTCTGTGGTTGGATTGTGGGTGAGTTTCTCATAAACATCTTGGTCATTTAGCTGCCTTAGAATTTCCGCTGTATAGTGGTCTTTATCCATTATGACCAAAGCCCCACCCTTATCGGCTGGTTTGAAGATACGTTTATTTTTGTTTAGTTCGATTTTTAAGTGCTTGTTTGTCTACCTGGGTAAGATTATTTGTGAATTTCAATTCGTATTTTTCTATGCTTTTCCTGAAGGAAAGCATATCCTTTTGAACCAGCGATATAAATGTTTCCACCGGTGGTTGGGTTTTGGGTGGCATGTATGAGCTCTTATTTCGTAAAGACAAATCTTTAACCGAGATAAGGGCATTGGGGCTTTGAGGAATGGTTTTCTCTTTTATTGTGCTGAAATGAGTTGTCAGTCTAATGCGTCTGTAGAGTCTATGTAGGTCCAGTTCTAATTGAAAGGTGTTCAGTATGTGGGAGGGGCAGAAAGATAAACCTTTTTCGAGGAGTGTCATATCTGCTGGACTAAGTGATTGAGAGGATATGTTTACTACTAGTGACTGTGTCCTTACCTGAGATCTTGTAGTCACTGTTGTCGACTGTGCTCATTGTGGGTGTGTTCCTCTATGGGATCTTCTTTGGCCTCTTGGTGGCCGGAATTCTGGTTGTCTTGATCGGAAGTGTGGGTCCCGATTGGACCCTGAGTTCGAAGAGTCGGTTGAGGAGGATCTCCATCTGATGTTAGTAGAGGAGGTATCAGGGCATCGGTAAACTCTGCTTAAACAATAGTCCTCAGTGTCTCTGTGGAATTTATTCATTTTGGTGTCCTCGATTTCTTTTCGTTGGGTTGCCAGATGTGTTTTCAGTTTCTCCAGTAGTTTTGTCTTCTTGTGAGAGTATTGCCTTAAGTTGATCCTCTGTGCTCTTGATTAGTTCTTTGGTATCTGAGATAGCTTGTTGTAAAAAGTATAAAGTAAGAGTCATAATGGCAAAAGAACATTTGCTGAGTATTTGTTCAAATTTGGAGCAATAGTCCAGGTTGTCTTTAAAAAAGGTTGGTCTTGTCCGTATCCTCAGGCCCCGAGGTATACGCTTGACCTTGAGATATTCGGCCATAGTTACGCTGTGTAATTCAAAGCTCAGTAGTTTTCTTGATTCTCTTTCCAGGTCTCTAGCCTTGAACTCCGAGCTACGTAGGCATTTGTAGAAAATCACTTGTTAGGGTGACTTTAGATAGCATAGAGTTGATTTCATCCTCTTGAAATGAAAGCGCATCGCTTGTCATGTTTTTGCCACGGTGCTTCACCAGGTTAGGGATTCTTTACATATACAAGCAGAGCCCTTGTAGCACTCAGTGGATGTTCTGCTGGAGTAGGGTTCCCACCCCTTTTACAATAAATTCAAAGACTCCAGCCAAGTCGTATTTGGTGCAAAAAGGTGGTTGCTGCGGCGAAGTAACGTTTCGGCACCTCCGTGCCGTCATCAGACTGCAGCAAAGAATAGGTAAGTATATATAAGTAATTATGTTATCTCTATCAATAAACATGACAGCGGATGTATAACACAAGTCTATAGATGCATAATAAATATATATATATTTATTTATATCAAAAAGAAAGTTCTAGGCAGCACAAAAAATGTGACCAAGCAATAAGACGCAACCCACCGTCTTAAAATACAATGAAGAAAAGACTGCATAACTTCCAATCGGTGAAAAAAATTTGAAGTCCTTTATTCACCCATGCAACATTTCAGTCCACGTTCTAGGAACGTTCTCAAGCAATGCATACAATTTCATAGCGCATATTTATGAAGTGTCAATACATTTACATAATTGATCATTACTAAGTGGTAAAAGACAACATTCTCACATAATTTACATAAAAATACTGGCAAAAATTCATACTGCATGATATACATAATAAAGTGCTCTGTGCTTTTGTGCTGATGTGTAATTATGAAAATTCATAGATACAAAACCTACATTCTCCATGATTGATAATTAGTGCATATATTCATCAGGTGTATAGGGTAATAGCCCGTGGGGAACATAGACCGCTCAACTGAAAAAACACAATCAGCCGGCATAATTGCATAGCGTCCTGAAAATCCCAGTGCGCATGTCCGCGTGTTATCGCCACGTGATACATCACATGATCGGACACTTTATTGTATGACAAGTATGTGGCTCCTCTGCGCATGTCTGCGAGTCACTAACACGTGATGCCTCACGTGACCCCCGCAGGTACATACAGTGACCCGTTATGTAATATAATAAATTAGTCATATATTTTTTGTGAACCCACTGGGATGTACTGAGGGCCTCGTGTAATAAAATACCACAAGGCAATATCATCCAGGTTATCAGGATCCATCATACATGTCATACTTAATAATGAGAAAATTGATAAATCAGAAAGAAATTAAAAATACAAAAAAATACAAAAAAAATCGATACGGCAGACTGTGTTTCTTTCTATTGGGCAAGGCAGTCATATGTTCGCCATCCGGAGCAACCCTATGAAATAAATTAATATTATAAATCTAAAAACACCAAATACAGTCGCTGACAGAGACAGAAAAGAGAGACCAAAGGTAATAATGGATCTATCAAACAAATAGCCATGGTCTAAAATCAACGTTGAGACCATTTGGTCTTAGTGTAGTGAGTTTAAATACAATATACAAAGGGTATACGCCAGGCATGCCCGACCTGCGGCCCTCCAGCTAAAACTCCCACAATGCCCTGCTGAAGGCTGATAGCTGTAGGTTGTTCGGGCATGCTGGGAGTTGTAGTTTTGCAACAGCTGGAGGGCCACAGGTTGAGCATGATTGGTATACGCTGTCTGTTGTGGTCCCCAATAGTCTTGTGTAAAGTTTCAAATCTATCCTTCAATTGGAGACGTTTACGTTGTTCATTCAGTATTCTCTGTGGGTAACCCATCTCCTTAAATGAGTGTACCATAGTATCTAATGTTCTATCTAGTTCACTGTCATCACTAATGATTCTCCTAGCTCTAGTGAATTGGCTAAAAGGTAAGGATTGAATCATCTTACGAGAATGTGCACTATCATATCTCAAGGCTGTGTTCTTATTAGTCGACTTAACATATAAACTGGTATGCAGAATAGTATCTTGGAGGGATACATCTGCATCCAGAAAATGTATTTTTTCAGATGAAAATTCCAACGTGTAGTGTATGTCTGGAAACAAACCATTAAGATAAAATGGAAAGACTCCAGTTCTGCAGCAGTCCCTGTCCATATAACAAAAACATTATCTATGTATCGCCACCACCTCAGTACATGACTGAAGTAGTGGGACACATAGACATAACTTTCTTCCACGTGGGCAACGTCCCCCATATTAGCATATAGTAATCATCTCTGAATAAAAAATAATTGTTGTTAAGTATCAGATGCAGCAAAGATAGAATAAAATTGCTGCATTCTGATGTGAAATCAGAGGTATTCAAATAATGCTGAATAGATGTATATAGGCTGACTATATTGAAGGTTGCCAAAATGGCCCCCTCCGGTATGTCAACCCTGGCTAATTTCTTGAGGAAATCCAAGGCATCTCGTATATAAGATTTCGCTTTTATAGCATATTTGCGTAATATTTTATCCAGAAAAATCTAAACATTGTTCAATAAAGACCCCTTCTGATTGGAAGTTCTGCAGTCTTTCCTTCATTATATATACAGTCGTGGCCCAAAGTTTTGAGAATTACATAAATATTGGAAATTGGAAAAGTTGCTGCTTAAGTTTCCATAATAGCAATTTGCATATACTCAAGAATGTTATGATGAGCGATCAGATGAATTGCATAATCCTTCTTTGCCATGAAAATTAACTTAATCCCCAAAAAACCTTTCCACTGCATTTCATTGCTGTCATTAAAGGACCTGCTGAGATCATTTCAGTAATCGTCTTGTTAACTTAGGTGAGAATGTTGACGAGCACAAGGCTGGAGATCATTTTGTCAGGCTGATTGGGTTAAAATGGCAGACTTGACCTGTTAAAAGGGTAGGGTGATGCTTGAAATCATTGTTCTTCCATTGTTAACCATGGTGACCTGCAAAGAAACGCGTGCAGCCATCATTGCGTTGCATAAAAATGGCTTCACAGGCAAGGATATTGTGGCTACTAAGATTGCACCTCAAGCAACAATTTATAGGATCATCAAGAACTTCAAGGAAAGAGGTTCACTTCTTGTTAAGAAGGCTTCAGGGCGTCCAAGAAAGTCCAGCAAGCGCCAGGATCGTCTCTTAAAGAGGATTCAGCTGCGGGATCGGAGTGCCACCAGTGCAGAGCTTGCTCAGGAATCGCAGCAGGCAGGTGTGAGCGCATCTGCACGCACAGTGAAACGAAGACTTTTGGAAGATGGCATGGTGCACATCAGGGACAGATTGATCTTCTGCAGAAAATATGGTGAATGGACTGCTGAGGACTGGGGCAAAGTCATATTTTCCGATGAAGCCTCTCTCCGATTGTTTGGGACATCAGGAAAAAGGCTTGTCCGGAGAAGAAAAGGTGAGCGCTACCATCAGTCCTGTGTCATGCCAACAGTAAAGCATCCTGAGACCATTGATGTGTGGGGTTGCTTCTCATCCAAGGGAGTGGGCTCACTCACAATTTTGCCCAAAAACACAGCCATGAATAAAGAATGGTACCAAAATACCCTCCAACAGCAACTTCTTCCAACAATCCAACCACAGTTTGGTGAAGAACAATGCATTATCCAGCACAATGGAGCACCGTGCCATAAGGCAAAAGTGATAACTAAGTGGCTCGGGGACCAAAACTTTGACATTTTGGGTCCATGGCCTGGAAACTCCCCAGATCTTAATCCCAATTGAGAACTTGTGGTCAATCCTCAATAGGCGGGTGGACCAACAAAAACCTACTAATTCTGACAAACTCCAAGAAGTGATTATGAAAGAATAGGTTGCTATCAGTCAGGAATTGGCCCAGAAGTTGATTGAGAGCATGCCCAGTCGAATTGCAGAGGTCCTGAAAAAGAAGGGCCAACACTGCAAATACTGACTCTTTGCATAAATGTCATGTAATTGTCGATAAAAGCATTTGAAAGGCTTTGAAGTGCGTGTAATTATTTCACTACATCACAGAAACAACTGAAACTAAGATCTAAAAGCAGTTTAGCAGCAAACTTTGGGAAAATTAATATTTGTGTCATTCTCAAAACTCTTGCCCATGACTGTATATATATACAGTACAGAACAAAAGTTTGGACACACCTTCTCATTCAAAGAGTTTTCTTTATTTTCATGACTATGAAAATTGTAGATTCACACTAAAGGCATTAAAACTATGAATTAACACATGTGGAATTATATACATAACAAAAAAGTGTGAAACAACTGAAAATATGTCATATTCTAGGTTCTTCAAAGTAGCCACCTTTTGCTTTAATTACTGCTTTGCACACTCTTGGCATTCTCTTGATGAGCTTCAAGAGGTAGTCACCTGAAATGGTTTTCACTTCACAGGTGTGCCCTGTCAGGTTTAATAAGTGGGATTTCTTGCCTTATAAATGGGGTTGGGACCATCAGTTGCTTTGTGGAGAAGTCAGGTGGATACACAGCTGATAGTCCTACTGAATAGACTGTTAGAATTTGTATTATGGCAAGAAAAAAGCAGCTAAGTAAAGAAAAACTAGTGGCCATCATTACTTTAAGAAATGAAGGTCAGTCAGTCCGAAAAATTGGGAAAACTTTGAAAGTGTCTGCAAGTGCAGTCACAAAAACCATCAAGCGCTACAAAGAAACTGGCTCATATATCACATGCGGACTGCCCCAGGAAAGGAAGACCAAGAGTCACCTCTGCTGCGGAGGATAAGTTCATCCGAGTCACACTGAAGGCATCAAAACTATGAATTAACACATGTGTAATTATATACATAACAAAAAAGTGTGAAACAACTTAAAATATGTCATATTCTAGGTTTTTCAAAGTAGCCACCTTTTGCTTTGATTACTGCTTTGCACACTCTTGGCATTCTCTTGATGAGCTTCAAGAGGAAGTCACCTGAAATGGTTTTCACTTCACAGGTGTGCCCTGTCAGGTTTAATAAGTGGGATTTTCTTGCCTTATAAATGGGGTTAGGATCATCAGTTGCTTTGTGAAGAAGTCAGGTGGATACACAGCTGATAGTCCTACTGAATAGACTGTTAGAATTTGTATTATGGCAAGAAAAAAGCAGCCATTTTGGAGACTACGGGTTATGGTGGCAGTCTTGTTGGTAATATTTTAGGGTACATGTGATTTTTGGTTGATATTTATTACACATTTAGTGAGGCAAGGTAAAAAATGGCACTGTTTTGGCACTGTTTTTACTTTTTTGTTATTTACAATGTTCATCTGACAGGTTAGATCATGTGCTATTTTTATAGAGATGGTTATTATGAACGCGACAATACCAAATATGACTATTTTTTTGTGATGTTTGATTCAGTTTTACATAATAAAGCATTTTTGAAAAAAAATATTTTTAAGTGTCTCCATATTCTGAAAGCCATAGTTTTTTTTTATATTTTTGGGGCACTGTCTAATGTAGGCGCAATTTTTTTTCAGTATGAGATGTCAGTTTGATTGGTACTATTTTAGGGTGCATATGACTTTTTGATTGCTTGCTATTACACTTTTTGTGATGTTAAGTGACCAAAAATGGCTTTTTGGACGCATTTTTAATTTTTTATTTTTTTACGGTGTTCACCTGAGGGGTTAGGTCATGTAATATTTTTATAGAGCAGGTCCCTACGGAAGTGGCAACACCTAGTATTTATACTTTTTTTTATTTATTAAAGTGTTAAACAATAATGTCATTTTGGAAACAAAAAAAAAAAAGTTTTAGTGTCTCCATAGTCTGAGATACATATATTTATATTTTTTTGGGGGGGGGCGATTGTCTTAGATAGGGTATTATTTTTGCAGGATGAGATGACTTTTTGATTGCTTGCTATCACACTTTTTGTGATTTAAAGTGACAAAAAATGGCTTTTTTTACACCGTTTTTATTTAATTTTCCTTTACAGTGTTCACCTGAGGGGTTGGGTCATGTGGTATTTTTATATAGCAGGTTGTTAGGGACGCGGCGATAGCTAATATGTATATATTTTTTTACATTTAACACAATAAAAGCATTTTTGAAACAAAAAAATCACGTTTTAGTGTCTCCTTAGTTTAATTGAGAGCCATATTATTATTATTTTTTTGGGTGATTGTCTTAGGTAGGGGCTCATTTTTTGTGGGATGAGGTGACGCTTACATTGGCACTATTTTGGTGGGCATATGCCTTTTTGAGCGCTTGGTGTTGCACTTTTAGTGATGTATTTTTTGTACAGTTTTTATTTTTATTTTTTGATGGTGTTCATCTGAGGGGTTAGTTCATGTGATATTTTTATAGAGCCGGCCAAAATGGACGCGGTGTTACCTAATATGTCTCCTTTTTTTTTTACAAATTTGTTACTTTATTTTGGGAAAAGGACATTTTTTTTGTTTGAAACTTTACTTTTTTTTTTACAAAACTTTATTTTCTTTACTTTCAGTTTCACTTCATTTTTTGTCCCACTCAGGGATTTCAACTTTTGGGGGTCTGATCCCCTTTACAATGCATCACAATATTTCGGTATTGTAATGCATTGGCTATAAGTGTATTACACACTATAATACACTTAGGCCCCTTTCACACGGGCGAGTATTTCGTGCGGGTGCAATGCGTGATGTGAATGCATTGCACCCGCACTGAATCCCGACCCATTAATTTCTATGGGGCTGTGCACACGCGGTGATTTTCACGCATCACTTTTGCGTTGCGTGAAAATCGCAGTGATAATCCACGCAATGCAGGCCCCATAGAAGTGAATGGGGTTGTGTGAAAATTGCAAGCGTCCGCAAGCAAGTGCTAGGAGATGATCGGGATGGAGACCCGATCATTATTATTTTCCCTTATAACATGGTTATAAGGGAAAATAATAGCATTCTGAATACAGAATTCACAGTAAAATAGCTGGGGGGGGGGGTTAAAAAAAAAATATATATATATTTAATCCACTTGCTTGCGTAGCCGGCATCTCTCCTGTCTCTTTCTTTGCTGATTGTAGTCAAGGACCTGTGGTGACGTCACTCCGGTCATCACATGATCCATCACCATGGTAAAAGATCATGTGACAGACCATGTGATGACCGGAGTGACATCACCACAGGTCCTTGACTACATTTAGCAAAGAAAGAGACAGGAGAGATGCAGGCTACTCGAGCAAGTGGATTAAGGTGAGTGAAATATATATATTTTTTTAACCCCTCCAGCACTATTTTACTATGCATTCTGTATTCAGAATGCTATTATTTTCCCTTATAACCATGTTATAAGGGAAAATAATGCAATCTACAGAACACCGATCCCAGACCCGAACTTCTGTGAGGAAGTTCGGGTTTGGGTACCAAACATGCACGATTTTTCTCACGCGCGTGCAAAACGCATGACAATGTTTTGCACCCGCCTCTTATCCCGGCCAAAAATATGACGCCCGTGTGAAATAGGCCTTACAGCTTTCCTGCCTGTGAGATCCAGGGGGCTGGATCTCACAGGCATTCACGGAAGGCAGCCACAGGTCCCCATCACAGCAGCGTGCGTACCCGATGGCCACCCCGCACCCGTCAGGATACTGCACGTGCTGCGGTCAGCACTGACTGCAGCACTGCAAGGGTTAATGAGCCGGCGTATAAAGCAGGTGTCCGGCTATTAATGACTTCCACGCCTCTTCTGTTGACCGGGCGGGCGCAGCTCCTGCACCTGCCCAATCACAGCGCCATACATGTATGGCGCTGGTATTTGTGTCCCTCATTTTTGTGCCTTACATGTACAGCGCTGGTATCCTATGGGTTAAGTTTGGTGTTTATATTTGGGCTATATGACACCATGTACAGGTAACTTGCATTATTCCTTCCCATATGCATAACCTTACATTTGTCAGTGTTAAACCCCATCTGCCACTTATCTGCCCAAGCCTCCAGTCTATCCAGATCCCTCTGTAGTAGTATACTGTCCTCATCAGTGTAAATTACTTTACACAGTTTAGTGTCATCTGCAAAAATTGATACTTTACTATGCAAGCCTTCTACAAGATCATTAATAAATATATTGAAGAGAATAGGGCCCAATACTGACCCCTGAGGTACCCCAGTAGTGACAGTGACCCAATCTGAGTGTGTACCGTTAATAACCACCCTCTGTTTTCTATCACCGAGCCAGTTACTTACCCACATGCAGACATTTTCTCCCAGTCCGAACATTCTTATTTTATGTACTAACCTTTTATGTGGCACAGTATCAAGTGCTTTTGAAAGTCAAGATATATGACATCCATTGACTCACCCCGGTCAACTCTAGAACTTACCTACTCATAGAAACTGATTAAATTAGTTTTGCTTCTTTTATCTGTGGGTAAAGACAGAAGACCAGAGAGGAGGAGCAGTTGAACAAGTTAATGAACAATGTTTCACATACCATTTTAGCTGATAGGTACAGCATAGTCCATCTTCTTTACCAATGTCTGAAATTCTTGGCTGTGAGTTGCAGACTCCAAAAGCAGTAATTGCTCGCTGCTATATTGATTTGACTAGGACACTGGAGCTTTTACACCCAATTAAATGCTGTGAAGTCTAGAAGCCATAGATTTGCGTTACCTTCACAGTCTGAATCCCATGCTCCCACTTTCAGCTGTTCAACTATCCCATGGGTTCTTTACCTGCATACCATCTCAGGACATGCTCTAAGGGGTCCTCCTTTGGTCTCAAATGACCTGTATTTTTCTGACAGGACTGGGGGTAGCTTACTTCAGCCCTGCTTTAACACATTCCTGACTCACGGTGTACTAACTAGCTAGAGGACAGGTAAAGTCCAGGGCTTAGCTTACAACCTGAGTAAATGGCATAAAACAGTGCAAAGTATTATAACACATCATAAATCATTAGAAATAAGTCACATAAAATACATTCTCATATAATAGCCCTGTTAACAGCAGTTTAGAGAAAATAACAACAGGTTAGAAAATAAAAGATTTTTCAGTATCTAGTTTTAATTAGTAAAAAAAAACATTGCATGTAAGTCATACTACTAAAAGTGTAAGCATATTGGTGGTCAGTAGAGTTGAGCGAACACCTGGATGTTCGGGTTCGAGAAGTTCGGCCGAACATCCCGGAAATGTTCGGGTTCGGGATCCGAACCCGATCCGAACTTCGTCCCGAACCCGAACCCCATTGAAGTCAATGGGGACCCGAACTTTTCGGCACTAAAAAGGCTGTAAAACAGCCCAGGAAAGAGCTAGAGGGCTGCAAAAGGCAGCAACATGTAGGTAAATCCCCTGCAAACAAATGTGGATAGGGAAATGAATTAAATTAAAAATTAAATAAATAAAAATTAACCAAAATCAATTGGAGAGAGGTTCCATAGCAGAGAATCTGGCTTCCCGTCACCCACCACTGGAACAGTCCATTCTCAGATATTTAGGCCCCGGCACCCAGGCAGAGGAGAGAGGTCCCGTAACAGAGAATCTGTCTTCATGTCAGCAGAGAATTAGTCTGCATGTCATAGCAGAGAATGAGGCTTCACGTCAGCCACCACTGCAACAGTCCATTGGCATATATTTAGGCCCAGCACCCAGGCAGAGGAGGGAGGTCCCGTAACAGAGAATCTGTCTTCATGTCAGCAGAGAATTAGTCTGCATGTCATAGCAGAGAATGAGGCTTCACGTCAGCCACCACTGCAACAGTCCATTGGCATATATTTAGGCCCAGCACACACACAGGCAGAGGAGAGAGGTCCCGTAACAGAGAATCTGGCTTCATGTCAGCAGAGAATCAGTCTGCATGTCATAGCAGAGAATGAGGCTTCACGTCAGCCACCACTGCAACAGTCCATTGGCATATATTTAGGCCCAGCACACACACAGGCAGAGGAGAGAGGTCCCGTAACAGACAATCTGGCTTCATGTCAGCAGAGAATTAGTCTGCATGTCATAGCAGAGAATGAGGCTTCACGTCACCCACCACTGCAACAGTCCATTGGCATATATTTAGGCCCAGCACCCAGGCAGAGGAGGGAGGTCCCGTAACAGAGAATCTGTCTTCATGTCAGCAGAGAATTAGTCTGCATGTCATAGCAGAGAATGAGGCTTCACGTCACCCACCACTGCAACAGTCCATTGGCATATATTTAGGCCTAGCACACAGGCAGAGCAGAGAGGTCCCGTAACAGACAATCTGGCTTCATGACAGCAGAGAATCAGTCTGCATGTCATAGCAGAGAATGAGGCTTCACGTCACCCACCACTGCAACAGTCCATTGGCATATATTTAGGCCTAGCACACAGGCAGAGCAGAGAGGTCCCGTAACAGACGATCTGGCTTCATGTCAGCAGAGAATCAGTCTGCATGTCATAGCAGAGAATGAGGCTTCACGTCAGCCACCACTGCAACAGTCCATTGGCATATATTTAGGCCCAGCACCCAGGCAGAGGAGGGAGGTCCCGTAACAGAGAATCTGTCTTCATGTCAGCAGAGAATTAGTCTGCATGTCATAGCAGAGAATGAGGCTTCACGTCAGCCACCACTGCAACAGTCCATTGGCATATATTTAGGCCCAGCACACACACAGGCAGAGGAGAGAGGTCCCGTAACAGAGAATCTGTCTTCATGTCAGCAGAGAATTAGTCTGCATGTCATAGCAGAGAATCAGGCTTCACGTCACCCACCACTGCAACAGTCCATTGGCATATATTTAGGCCCAGCACCCAGGCAGAGGAGGGAGGTCCCGTAACAGAGAATCTGTCTTCATGTCAGCAGAGAATTAGTCTGCATGTCATAGCAGAGAATGAGGCTTCACGTCAGCCACCACTGCAACAGTCCATTGGCATATATTTAGGCCCAGCACACACACAGGCAGAGGAGAGAGGTCCCGTAACAGAGAATCTGTCTTCATGTCAGCAGAGAATTAGTCTGCATGTCATAGCAGAGAATGAGGCTTCACGTCAGCCACCACTGCAACAGTCCATTGGCATATATTTAGGCCCAGCACACACACAGGCAGAGGAGAGAGGTCCCGTAACAGACAATCTGGCTTCATGTCAGCAGAGAATTAGTCTGCATGTCATAGCAGAGAATGAGGCTTCACGTCACCCACCACTGCAACAGTCCATTGGCATATATTTAGGCCCAGCACCCAGGCAGAGGAGGGAGGTCCCGTAACAGAGAATCTGTCTTCATGTCAGCAGAGAATTAGTCTGCATGTCATAGCAGAGAATGAGGCTTCACGTCAGCCACCACTGCAACAGTCCATTGGCATATATTTAGGCCCAGCACACACACAGGCAGAGGAGAGAGGTCCCGTAACAGAGGATCTGGCTTCATGTCAGCAGAGAATCAGTCTGCATGTCATAGCAGAGAATCAGGCTTCACGTCAGCCACCACTGCAACAGTCCATTGGCATATATTTAGGCCTAGCACACAGGCAGAGGAGAGAGGTCCCGTAACAGACAATCTGGCTTCATGTCAGCAGAGAATCAGTCTGCATGTCATAGCAGAGAATGAGGCTTCACGTCAGCCACCACTGCAACAGTCCATTGTCATAAATTTAGGCCCAGCACCCAGGCAGAGGAGGGAGGTCCCGTAACAGACAATCTGGCTTCATGTCAGCAGAGAATTAGTCTGCATGTCATAGCAGAGAATCAGGCTTCATGTCAGCCACCACTGCAACAGTCCATTGGCATATATTTAGGCCTAGCACACAGGCAGAGGAGAGGTTCATTCAACTTTGGGTAGCATCGCAATATAATGGTAAAATGAAAATAAAAATAGGATTGAATGAGGAAGTGCCCTGGAGTCCAATAATATATGGTTATGGGGAGGTAGTTAATGTCTAATCTGGACAAGGGACGGACAGGTCCTGTGGGATCCATGCCTGGTTCATTTTTATGAACGTCAGCTTGTCCACATTGGCTGTAGACAGGCGGCTGCGTTTGTCTGTAATGACGCCCCCTGCCGTGCTGAATACACGTTCAGACAAAACGCTGGCTGCCGGGCAGGCCAGCACCTCCAAGGCATAAAAGGCTAGCTCTGGCCACGTGGACAATTTAGAGACCCAGAAGTTGAATGGGGCCGAACCATCAGTCAGTACGTGGAGGGGTGTGCACACGTACTGTTCCACCATGTTAGTGAAATGTTGCCTCCTGCTAACACGTTGCGTATCAGGTGGTGGTGCAGTTAGCTGTGGCGTGTTGACAAAAGTTTTCCACATCTCTGCCATGCTAACCCTGCCCTCAGAGGAGCTGGCCGTGACACAGCTGCCTTGGCGACCTCTTGCTCCTCCTCTGCCTTGGCCTTGGGCTTCCACTTGTTCCCCTGTGACATTTGGGAATGCTCTCAGTAGCGCGTCTACCAACGTGCGCTTGTACTCGCGCATCTTCCTATCACGCTCCAGTGCAGGAAGTAAGGTGGGCACATTGTCTTTGTAGCGTGGATCCAGCAGGGTGGCAACCCAGTAGTCCGCACAGGTTAAAATGTGGGCAACTCTGCTGTCGTTGCGCAGGCACTGCAGCATGTAGTCGCTCATGTGTGCCAGGCTGCCCAGGGATAAGGACAAGCTGTCCTCTGTGGGAGGCGTATCGTCATCGTCCTGCCTTTCCCCCCAGCCACGCACCAGTGATGGACCCGAGCTGCGTTGGGTGCCACCCCGCTGTGACCATGCTTCATCCTCATCCTCCTCCACCTCCTCCTCATCCTCGTCCTCCTCGTCCTCCAGTAGTGGGCCCTGGCTGGCCACATTTGTACCTGGCCTCTGCTGTTGCCAAAAACCTCCCTCTGAGTCACTTCGAAGAGACTGGCCTGAAAGTGCTAAAAATGACCCCTCTTCCTCCTCCTCCTCCTCCTCCTCCTGGGCCACCTCCTCTTCCATCATCGCCCTAAGTGTTTTCTCAAGGAGACATAGAAGTGGTATTGTAACGCTGATAACGGTGTCATCGCCACTGGCCATGTTGGTGGAGTACTCGAAACAGCGCAACAGGGCACACAGGTCTCGCATGGAGGCCCAGTCATTGGTGGTGAAGTGGTGCTGTTCTGTAGTGCGACTGACCCGTGCGTGCTGCAGCTGAAACTCCACTATGGCCTGCTGCTGCTCGCACAGTCTGTCCAGCATGTGCAAGGTGGAGTTCCACCTGGTGGGCACGTCGCATATGAGGCGGTGAGCGGGAAGGCCGAAGTTACGCTGTAGCGCAGACAGGCGAGCAGCAGCAGGATGTGAACGCCGGAAGCGCGAACAGACGGCCCGCACTTTATGCAGCAGCTCTGACATGTCGGGGTAGTTGTGAATGAACTTCTGCACCACCAAATTCAGCACATGCGCCAAGCAAGGGATGTGCGTCAAATTGGCTAGTCCCAGAGCTGCAACGAGATTTCGCCCATTATCACACACCACCAGGCCGGGCTTGAGGCTCACCGGCAGCAACCACTCGTCGGTCTGTTGTTCTATACCCCGCCACAACTCCTGTGCGGTGTGGGGCCTGTCCCCCAAACATATGAGTTTCAGAATGGCCTGCTGACGTTTACCCCGGGCTGTGCTGAAGTTGGTGGTGAAGGTGTGTGGCTGACTGGATGAGCAGGTGGAAGAAGAGGAGGAGGAAGCCGAGAAGGAGGAGGTGGCAACAGGAGGCAAAGAATGTTGCCCTGCGATCCTTGGCGGCGGAAGGACGTGCGCCAAACAGCTCTCCGCCTGGGGCCCAGCTGCCACTACATTTACCCAGTGTGCAGTTAGGGAGATATAGCGTCCCTGGCCGTGCTTACTGGTCCACGTATCTGTGGTTAGGTGGACCTTGCCACAGATGGCGTTGCGCAGTGCACACTTGATTTTATCGGATACTTGGTTGTGCAGGGAAGGCACGGCTCTCTTGGAGAAGTAGTGCCGGCTGGGAACAACATACTGTGGGACAGCAAGCGACATGAGCTGTTTGAAGCTGTCTGTGTCCACCAGCCTAAATGACAGCATTTCATAGGCCAGTAGTTTAGAAATGCTGGCATTCAGGGCCAGGGATCGAGGGTGGCTAGGTGGGAATTTACGCTTTCTATCAAATGTTTGTGAGATGGAGAGCTGAACGCTGGCGTGTGACATGGTTGAGACGCTTGGTGACGGAGGTGGTGGTGGTGGTGTTGGTGGTACATCCCCTGTTTGCTGGGCGGCAGGTGCCAACGTTCCTCCAGAGGCGGAGGAAGAGGCCGAGGCGGCAGCAGCAGAATAGGCCGAGGCGGCAGCAGCAGAAGAGGTAGCAGGGGGAGCCTGAGTGACTTCCTTGGTTTTAAGGTGTTTACTCCACTGCAGTTCATGCTTTGCATCCAGGTGCCTGGTCATGCAGGTTGTGCTCAGGTTCAGAACGTTAATGCCTCGCTTCAGGCTCTGATGGCACAGCGTGCAAACCACTCGGGTCTTGTCGTCAGCACATTGTTTGAAGAAGTGCCATGCCAGGGAACTCCTTGAAGCTGCCTTTGGGGTGCTCGGTCCCAGATGGCGGCGGTCAGTAGCAGGCGGAGTCTCTTGGCGGCGGGTGTTCTGCTTTTGCCCACTGCTCCCTCTTTTGCTACGCTGTTGGCTCGGTCTCACCACTGCCTCTTCCTCCGAACTGTGAAAGTCAGTGGCACGACCTTCATTCCATGTGGGGTCTAGGACCTCATCGTCCCCTGCATCGTCTTCCACCCAGTCTTGATCCCTGACCTCCTGTTCAGTCTGCACACTGCAGAAAGACGCAGCAGTTGGCACCTGTGTTTCGTCATCATCAGAGACATGCTGAGGTGGTATTCCCATGTCCTCATCATCAGGAAACATAAGTGGTTGTGCGTCAGTGCATTCTATGTCTTTCACCGCTGGGGAAGGGCTAGGTGGATGCCCTTGGGAAACCCTGCCAGCGGAGTCTTCAAACAGCATAAGAGACTGCTGCATAACTTGAGGCTGAGACAGTTTCCCTGGTATGCATGGGGGTGATGTGACAGACTGATGGGGTTGGTTTTCAGGCGCCATCTGTGCGCTTTCTGCAGAAGACTGGGTGGGAGATAATGTGAACGTGCTGGATCCACTGTCGGCCACCCAATTGACTAATGCCTGTACCTGCTCAGGCCTTACCATCCTTAGAACGGCATTGGGCCCCACCATATATCGCTGTAAATTCTGGCGGCTACTGGGACCTGAGGTAGTTGGTACACTAGGACGTGTGGATGTGGCAGAACGGCCACGTCCTCTCCCAGCACCAGAGGGTCCACTAACACCACCACGACCATGTCCACGTCCGCGTCCCTTACTAGATGTTTTTCTCATTGTTATGGTTCACCACAACAACAAATATATTATTTGGCCCAATGTATTGTATTCAAATTCAGCGGGATATAAATTTGAGGCCTAGTATTTAGGCGCTGGGTGACCGGTATGGATTTAGTGACAGAATTAGACTTGGAAATGCACAGAAGCGTGTGTGTGAAGTTATTCTGAATGACCCTATGTGCACCTTGAATATTATATACCCTTTTAGGGATAGATTTCAAATAGCTCTGATATAGCAGAAACCACTAAATTATGAAATTGCTAAATTGGGAATTGTATTTCAACCCAGAACAAGAAATGTGCTTGAACGGACACTAAATAACTCGCCCAGCTACAGCACTAGGGACAGATTTAGCTGGATATAAATTTGAGGCCTAGTATTTAGGCGCTGGGTGACCGGTATGGATTTAGTGACAGAATTAGACTTGGAAATGCACAGAAGCGTGTGTGTGAAGTTATTCTGAATGACCCTATGTGCACCTTGAATATTATATACCCTTTTAGGGATAGATTTCAAATAGCTCTGATATAGCAGAAACCACTAAATTATGAAATTGCTAAATTGGGAATTGTATTTCAACCCAGAACAAAAAATGTGCTTTGACGGACACTAAATAACTTTCCCAGCCACAACAGGACAGCGTTAACGAGAGATTTAGCAGGATATAAATTTGAGGCCTAGTATTTAGGCGCTGGGTGACAGGTATGGGTTTAGTGACAGAATTAGACTTGGAAATACACAGTAGCGGGTGTGTGTGAAGTTATTCTGAATGACCCAATGTGCACCTTGAATATTATATACCCTTTTAGGGATAGATTTCAAATAGCTCTGATATAGCAGAAACCACTAAATTATGAAATTGTTAAATTGGGAATTGTATTTAAACCCAGAACAAAAAATGTGCTTTGACGGACACTAAATAACTTTCCCAGCCACAACAGGACAGCGTTAACGAGAGATTTAGCAGGATATAAATTTGAGGCCTAGTATTTAGGCGCTGGGTGACAGGTATGGGTTTAGTGACAGAATTAGACTTAGAAATACACAGTAGCGGGTGTGTGTGAAGTTATTCTGAATGACCCAATGTGCACCTTGAATATTATATACCCTTTTAGGGATAGATTTCAAATAGCTCTGATATAGCAGAAACCACTAAATTATGAAATTGCTAAATTGGGAATTGTATTTCAACCCAGAACAAGAAATGTGCTTGAACGGACACTAAATAACTCGCCCAGCTACAGCACTAAGGACAGATTTAGCGGGATATAAATTTGAGACCTAGTATTTAGGCGCTGGGTGACAGGTATGGGTTTAGTGCCAGAATTAGACTTGGAAATACACAGTAGCGGGTGTGTGTGAAGTTATTCTGAATGACCCAATGTGCACCTTGAATATTATATACCCTTTTAGGGATAGATTTCAAATAGCTCTGATATAGCAGAAACCACTAAATTATGAAATTGCTAAATTGGGAATTGTATTTCAACCCAGAACAAGAAATGTGCTTGAACGGACACTAAATAACTCGCCCAGCTACAGCACTAGGGACAGATTTAGCTGGATATAAATTTGAGGCCTAGTATTTAGGCGCTGGGTGACCGGTATGGATTTAGTGACAGAATTAGACTTGGAAATGCACAGAAGCGTGTGTGTGAAGTTATTCTGAATGACCCTATGTGCACCTTGAATATTATATACCCTTTTAGGGATAGATTTCAAATAGCTCTGATATAGCAGAAACCACTAAATTATGAAATTGCTAAATTGGGAATTGTATTTCAACCCAGAACAAAAAATGTGCTTTGACGGACACTAAATAACTTTCCCAGCCACAACAGGACAGCGTTAACGAGAGATTTAGCAGGATATAAATTTGAGGCCTAGTATTTAGGCGCTGGGTGACAGGTATGGGTTTAGTGACAGAATTAGACTTGGAAATACACAGTAGCGGGTGTGTGTGAAGTTATTCTGAATGACCCAATGTGCACCTTGAATATTATATACCCTTTTAGGGATAGATTTCAAATAGCTCTGATATAGCAGAAACCACTAAATTATGAAATTGCTAAATTGGGAATTGTATTTCAACCCAGAACAAGAAATGTGCTTGAACGGACACTAAATAACTCGCCCAGCTACAGCACTAAGGACAGATTTAGCGGGATATAAATTTGAGACCTAGTATTTAGGCGCTGGGTGACAGGTATGGGTTTAGTGCCAGAATTAGACTTGGAAATACACAGTAGCGGGTGTGTGTGAAGTTATTCTGAATGACCCAATGTGCACCTTGAATATTATATACCCTTTTAGGGATAGATTTCAAATAGCTCTGATATAGCAGAAACCACTAAATTATGAAATTGCTAAATTGGGAATTGTATTTCAACCCAGAACAAGAAATGTGCTTGAACGGACACTAAATAACTCGCCCAGCTACAGCACTAGGGACAGATTTAGCTGGATATAAATTTGAGGCCTAGTATTTAGGCGCTGGGTGACCGGTATGGATTTAGTGACAGAATTAGACTTGGAAATGCACAGAAGCGTGTGTGTGAAGTTATTCTGAATGACCCTATGTGCACCTTGAATATTATATACCCTTTTAGGGATAGATTTCAAATAGCTCTGATATAGCAGAAACCACTAAATTATGAAATTGCTAAATTGGGAATTGTATTTCAACCCAGAACAAGAAATGTGCTTGAACGGACACTAAATAACTCGCCCAGCTACAGCACTAAGGACAGATTTAGCGGGATATAAATTTGAGGCCTAGTATTTAGGCGCTGGGTGACAGGTATGGGTTTAGTGCCAGAATTAGACTTGGAAATACACAGTAGCGGGTGTGTGTGAAGTTATTCTGAATGACCCAATGTGCACCTTGAATATTATATACCCTTTTAGGGATAGATTTCAAATAGCTCTGATATAGCAGAAACCACTAAATTATGAAATTGCTAAATTGGGAATTGTATTTCAACCCAGAACAAGAAATGTGCTTGAACGGACACTAAATAACTCGCCCAGCTACAGCACTAAGGACAGATTTAGCGGGATATAAATTTGAGGCCTAGTATTTAGGCGCTGGGTGACAGGTATGGGTTTAGTGCCAGAATTAGACTTGGAAATACACAGTAGCGGGTGTGTGTGAAGTTATTCTGAATGACCCAATGTGCACCTTGAATATTATATACCCTTTTAGGGATAGATTTCAAATAGCTCTGATATAGCAGAAACCACTAAATTATGAAATTGCTAAATTGGGAATTGTATTTCAACCCAGAACAAGAAATGTGCTTGAACGGACACTAAATAACTCGCCCAGCTACAGCACTAAGGACAGATTTAGCGGGATATAAATTTGAGGCCTAGTATTTAGGCGCTGGGTGACAGGTATGGGTTTAGTGCCAGAATTAGACTTGGAAATACACAGTAGCGGGTGTGTGTGAAGTTATTCTGAATGACCCAATGTGCACCTTGAATATTATATACCCTTTTAGGGATAGATTTCAAATAGCTCTGATATAGCAGAAACCACTAAATTATGAAATTGCTAAATTGGGAATTGTATTTCAACCCAGAACAAGAAATGTGCTTGAACGGACACTAAATAACTCGCCCAGCTAC
The DNA here is from genome assembly GCF_014858855.1 of Bufo gargarizans. Classification (NCBI taxonomy): domain Eukaryota; kingdom Metazoa; phylum Chordata; class Amphibia; order Anura; family Bufonidae; genus Bufo; species Bufo gargarizans. Next base: position 97,892,958 of record NC_058088.1, on the reverse strand, counting down.
AGCACTAAGGACAGATTTAGCGGGATATAAATTTGAGGCCTAGTATTTAGGCGCTGGGTGACAGGTATGGGTTTAGTGCCAGAATTAGACTTGGAAATACACAGTAGCGGGTGTGTGTGAAGTTATTCTGAATGACCCAATGTGCACCTTGAATATTATATACCCTTTTAGGGATAGATTTCAAATAGCTCTGATATAGCAGAAACCACTAAATTATGAAATTGCTAAATTGGGAATTGTATTTCAACCCAGAACAAGAAATGTGCTTGAACGGACACTAAATAACTCGCCCAGCTACAGCACTAAGGACAGATTTAGCGGGATATAAATTTGAGGCCTAGTATTTAGGCGCTGGGTGACAGGTATGGGTTTAGTGCCAGAATTAGACTTGGAAATACACAGTAGCGGGTGTGTGTGAAGTTATTCTGAATGACCCAATGTGCACCTTGAATATTATATACCCTTTTAGGGATAGATTTCAAATAGCTCTGATATAGCAGAAACCACTAAATTATGAAATTGCTAAATTGGGAATTGTATTTCAACCCAGAACAAGAAATGTGCTTGAACGGACACTAAATAACTCGCCCAGCTACAGCACTAGGGACAGATTTAGCTGGATATAAATTTGAGGCCTAGTATTTAGGCGCTGCGTGACAGGTATGGGTTTAGTGACAGAATTAGACTTGGAAATACACAGTAGCGGGTGTGTGTGAAGTTATTCTGAATGACCCAATGTGCACCTTGAATATTATATACCCTTTTAGGGATAGATTTCAAATAGCTCTGATATAGCAGAAACCACTAAATTATGAAATTGCTAAATTGGGAATTGTATTTCAACCCAGAACAAGAAATGTGCTTGAACGGACACTAAATAACTCGCCCAGCTACAGCACTAGGGACAGATTTAGCTGGATATAAATTTGAGGCCTAGTATTTAGGCGCTGGGTGACCGGTATGGATTTAGTGACAGAATTAGACTGGGATATGGCCAAAAAATAAACAGACTATTGCTGGTTAAATGCACTTGGTGTGACAGCTTCACCCTGATGTAGGCTTTAGCCAAAAAACAACCACACCATTGAGGGTTAAATGCACTTGGTGACAGGCGCAGCTTGCCCCTGATTTAGTATATGGCCAAAAAATGAACAGACTATTGCTGGTTAAATGCACTTGGTGTGACAGCTTCACCCTGATGTAGGCTTTAGCCAAAAAACAACCACACCATTGAGGGTTAAATGCACTTGGTGACAGGCGCAGCTTGCCCCTGATTTTGTATATGGCCAAAAAATGAACAGACTATTGCTGGTTAAATGCACTTGGTGTGACAGCTTCACCCTGATGTAGGCTTTAGCCAAAAAACAACCACACCATTGAGGGTTAAATGCACTTGGTCGCAGCTTGTGCTGGCGCACCACAAGACACAAAATGGCCGCCGATCACCCCAGAAAAATGTGACTGACAAACGGTCTGTGCAGCCTAAAAACAGTGAGCAATTGAGGATCAGCAGCTCAATGATCCACAGCTGCAGATCGATCAGTTAATCAAGTCCTTTGGAGGAGTTAATCTGCCTAATCTCGCCCTACTGTCGCAGCCGCAACCTCTCCCTACGCTAATCAGAGCAGAGTGACGGGCGGCGCTATGTGACTCCAGCTTAAATAGAGGCTGGGTCACATGGTGCTCTGGCCAATCACAGCCATGCCAATAGTAGGCATGGCTGTGATGGCCTCTTGGGGCAAGTAGTATGACGCTTGTTGATTGGCTGCTTTGCAGCCTTTCAAAAAGCGCCAAGAAAGCGTCACAAAAGCGCGAAGAAAGCGACGAACACCGAACCCGAACCCGGACTTTTACGAAAATGTCCGGGTTCGGGTCCGTGTCACGGACACCCCAAAATTCGGTACGAACCCGAACTATACAGTTCGAGTTCGCTCATCCCTAGTGGTCAGTAAAAACTGGCATATTTCAGGTTTTTTTAAAACATAGATAATGACATGAAATATAAAAAAAAGATTGCTTAAAAATAATGTTTAACATTGTTAACTTGATAAAACCATAAATGAATTGTGACGATACATTCCCTTTAAAGCACTTGAGCCTTAATATAAAATCTACATCACTTATCATGTGCCATTTATAATACCAGTATCCATTTACAGTAAGCGACAGAGTCATTCTGTGGTGCTAACATGTCTACTGAGAGCATAGTTTTTGGGACACTATAGGGAGAGAATATGTAGTGAATAAGGGACTGGTCACCTTCTCAGTTGTTTCACGCTGTTTCATTGCTTATAAGTTCTACTATGCAAAATCCGGCAACAAATTTCATATTTTTCTGTATGAACCGCCAGACAGGTTTTTTTTTTTTTTGTTTCTACAGTTCATAGACTTATTGACAGCACCCCAATAGCATACATTTGCTGTAAACACTGAGGAATTTCCCCTCCCCAAAAAATAAATAAATAAACAGTTTCTGTTGACTGTACTTCAGTGCATTATACATGTTATTGAACACATTTTATATTACTGTAGTATACCGTTCAGTATCATAGCAAAATAATTTTACTGCAATAATGCCATTATTATAACCATGTTATTAAATGTGTTGTATATTACTGCAAGATAATGGGTAGTGTGACACAGTGAGGGGTTGTGTTTGGCAAGGCAGGTATTTTCCTACCAGCATGTGCGGCTGGGCTGGTTTCCAGCCAGGTGAGGTCAAATACCAGACCATAGTTTAAGTGCCGATCAGGGTTTTTGCAGCACCTGGCTGTCCTTAAATAGGCAGCTGGGTTCATCAGAGAGGTCTCTGTTTTTGGGATCTGAGGATTTTTGCCATGCTGGAGGGCTGAGAGCTGCATGCTGGGGAAACAGGCCCCCTAAAGCCTGCTGTAGACTACTGGAGGCAGAACAGCGATCAAGGTGATTAGTGTTATATGAACTTTCCATTGTGTGTGAATTAACACCATGACTGCAAAGTTACGTGCTGTTTTGTGCAATTGCCTAAAGTGTGAATAAACACTGACGATTTGAGTTAAGAACTTGTATTTTGCCTCTGTACTGTGCTCGCTTACCCTATCTACCAAAGCGAAACCCCACTGCGGATGCGGGCAAAAGCAGTGAGTCTGGCATGAACGCTGATATTTTTTGGTTTCTGCATTTTTCAGGCACGGTTGTATGTTGTACATTAAACCAGCTGTATTACAACCAGTGCCCCATGACAACATGGAGGCTGTTGTAAAGGCCCTCATGGAGACAAACCTGCAGCAACGCGAGGCTAATAAGCAGCAGCCGGAGACTAACCAGTTGCTGCTACAACACGCAATGGCTTTGCAGACAGCAGAAGCAACCCCGAGCGTCCATGATGCCCGGAAAGCAGTCCGTGCCGCAATTCCTAAGATGACCCCCGCAGACAACATTGAAACCTACCTGGCAATGTATGAGAATGTGGCCATAAGGGAAAAGCTACCCCATAACCAGTGGGCTGAGGTCGTCGCTCCATTCCTAGCATCTGATTCGATTTGCTGGACGATTAAGCGGCCGACTACCAAAAAGTAAAGGGTGAGATTTTGGCAAGACTGGGGGGGTGAATGTGTTGGTCCGGGCCCAGCGGGAACATCAGTGGGGGTTTAAGACGGCTGAGCCTGTGAGGACCCAGTATTATGACTTACTCCAGCTCTTGCAAAAGTGGCTACAGCCTGATGTGCTGAGTCCCACGGCTATGCTGGATAGACTATTGGCTTATATGTTCTGTGGGGCTTTGCCACCCCCTCTCCAGCACTGGATCAGACAGGTGTCTCCTGGCAACGCCCTAGAAATGGTGGACCTGGTGGAGAGCTACGAGGCTACTAATACTGTCACAGGGAGTTATTTTGGGAGGGGGGCAGTCAAACCCCGTAAATATCCATCCCAAACCCGGCAACTTGTACCAACCAAACCCACCTGGGGTGTACCTTCTACGGACCTGGCTCCGATAGTCTGCTGGCAGTGTCAGTAGCCGGGCCATGTAAGAGCTGACTGTTACCATCAGGTGGAACCCATGGATGCTAACTATGGCTACTATCAGTCGCTATATGCCAGGAATCTGTGTGCAGCAGGTACCCCAAAAACTATAAACCAGCTGTGCCAGGTGGAGGTAGGAGATACTCCAGCGGAGGCTCTGCTGGACTCAGGTAATCTGGTGTCCCTAGTAAGGGCGGAGTATACTGGCTGGAAAGTCAGGGTCATGTGCATCCATGGAGACTTAAAAGACTATCTCACTGCCCTGGTGTCTCCAACAGGGGCTGGCAGATGGACTAACAAAGTAGCAGTTGCCCCAAATTTACACTACAAACTTATAATAGGGAGAGACTTCCCGGGCTTCCCGGCAATGTGGACTGCTATGAGAGTGACTGATATCCATGAGACATGGGTAACCCTAGCAGAGTGGCCCGACTCAGGGGGGAGACTAGAACCCTGGGAACCTGAGACCGAAGGGCCAGTTGTACGGGTGACCGCCACTTAGGCGGAAGAGGGGGAGACAACCCTGCTAAGTGTGATGGTGGGAGACGTGGAGAACTTGCCGCCGGGTACTTAATTGGCAGACCTCAATGTGTCCGGGGATAATTTTGGTACCGCCCAACGTTGGGACTGAAGCCCTATCCCGCGCCTGGGAAAATCTGTTAATAGTAGATGGTGAACCACAGCAACCTTGGGCAGAGTCAGTGTTTCCCCGTTTTGTGGTTCATCAGGATATGTTGTATCGGGTAAACCAACTACGGGGTGAGCCTATTGAATAGTTGGTGGTCCCAAAGGCTTATCGCAAGCTTGTGTTAGATCTAGCCCACCAACACGTTCTCGGGGACCATCTGGGAATGCAGAAAACTCAGGATCGTATTCTACAGCGGTTTTACTGACCCAGCATATTCAAAGAAGTAGAAGAGTTTTGTAAGTTTTGCCCGACCTGCCAAATAACTATCCCCCAGCCACATTTCCATTGTCCCCTAGAACCTCTCCCGATTATTGAAGTACCGTTTGACCAAATAGCTATGGACATCATAGGCCCAGTACCAAAATCCGCCAGAATGCATCAACACATCTTACTCATTCTAGACTACGCCACTCGGTACCCGTATACTGCGGCATACTTCGGCCAAACTCATAGCTAAAAAGTTAATGGAGATGTTTTCCCAAGTAGGACTACCTAAAGAGTAGAGATGGCCTTGCAGTTGGCCCGGCGGTCATTTCACGGCGTCCGTTGCTCTTTCGTGGTTTGCCGAACATGCGAACATATGGCGATGTCCGCCGGCACCATATTCTTTTGCATTGTGCCGAACTTTGACCCATGACACATCCATCAGGTGGGACAGGACATCCAATTGAGGCGTTTCAGCACATGGACATACCCCCTACCCTATAAATAAACCCGATCTGGCAGCCTTTTTACATTTTGTTTTTTGCCAGTGTAGGGAGAGGTTGCTGTGTGGAGCAGGGACAGACTTTTAAGGACACTAAACTCTAGCTAATAGGATCACAAAAGTCATTTTATATGGTATAGGTGTGCTATCGATAGGTGTGACATACTGAGGAGTTGGATATACTTATAATATACTTTCTAACATAGAAAGTATATTATAGTGCATTTGTATTGTGCAGCAGTTGTGTGCGGTTCTGCTGAGATACTGCAGCTAGACAGATAACTCTGTAGAACGGTTTAACTAAACATTAAAAAATATGTTGAAAAACATAGTGTCTAAAGATGGGAAGGACTGGTACCTCCTTCTGTCCTATCTCATGTTTGCAGTGCGAGAAGTACCCCAGGCCTCTACTGGGTTCTTGCCCTTCGAACTGCTATATGGAAGATACCCTTGCGGTCTCTTGGACGTGGCCAAAGAGGCGTGGGAACAACAACCCACTCCACATAAAAGTGTCATTGAGTATGTTACCCAGATGCAAGATCGGATAGAGACAGTGTTGCCTCTTGTTAGGGAGCATATGGAGGCAGCTCAGCGAGCCCAGAGTCGGGTCTATAATCAGCAGGCTTAGGTCCGGATCTTTAACCTGGGTGATCGGGTTTTGGTTCTGGTGCTGACCGTGGACAGTAAGGCTAGGCTCGGCTAGTTCGACTCGAGCATCTCGATGCTCGACACATTTGGTGTACGCAGCCAATAAGCGTGCAGGTAAGTATTGCCCTTTACTGTAATGCCTTAGCCATGTTGGTTACTAGCAGTACAGTGATTGGCTGGCTGGAACGCACCATTGGGTGCTATATAGCACCCGATGACATGTGTTCCGCTCAGTGTTAGTCAGGGAGAGCTGTGCTGAAGAAGGAAAAGATAGTGTAGGGAGTGATTTATTTATTTTTTTAAGTTGAATAACTTGTCAGAGACCCAAAAGTCCTTTTAAGGACTGTTGTTGTGTGTGGCAGCAGCAATATATAATTTTAGTGCACCCTGCGCTAAATTGCTAAAACGTTACAGACCCAAAAGTCCTTTTAAGGACTATTGTGTGTTGCAGTTATATCTATTTTTAGCGTATCATGCTCTAAATAGTGTGCGCTGAATAGCATGCTGCAGACAGCAACATTAGCTGCGCTACATCTCCTGTGTAACGTGTGCACATCCCAAAAATATTTCCTCAAATTTTTTATTAGCCGCTAGTGACATCAGCAACATTATTTGCGATATTTCTCCTGTGTAAAGTTTCCACATGCAAAATACCTGTGACATTCCCTGTAATTTTTTATTAGTCACCGGTGACAGCATTGACATTATCTGCAGTATATCTCCTGTGTGACGTTTCCAAATCCCAAATACCTGTGACATTTCCTATAATTTTTTATTTGCCTCTGGTGACATCAGAGACATTATCAGTGGTATTTCTCTTATGTGATATTTTCACATCCCAAATAACTGTGACATTCCATGTAATTTTTTATGAGCCACTGTTGACAGCATTGACATTATCTGCGGTATATCTCCTATGTGACGTTTCCACATCCCAAATACCTGTGACATTCCCTGTAATTTTTTATTAGCTGCTGGTGACAGCATTGACATTATCTGCGGTATATCTCCTGTGTGATGTTTCCAAATCCCAAATACCTGTGACATTCCCTGTAATTTTTTATTTGCCTCTGGTGACATCAGAGACATTATCTGCGGTATTTCTCCTGTGTAACGTTTCCACATCCCAAATACCTGCGACATTGCCTGTAATTTTTTATTAGCCGCTGCTGACATCAGCTACATTATCTGCGTTATATCTCCTGTGTGACGTTTCCACATCCCAAATACCTTTTTTTATTTTTTTGCGCATACACTTACAAATCCTATGCTACTGTACGTGTGACATACTTTCAAGCATATATAATATTTAATATTAAGAAGTCGTGCAGTAAGGGACAGGGAAGTGGTCGGGAAGGCTGATGGTGCACGCAGAGGCCGTGGCCCTGGGCACGTTGAAACTGTGCCTGCTGCCAGAGCAAAAGAAAAACAATCGTCTACGATACCTACTGTAGCTTCATGTCCCAGTTTGCAGGGCAGCGCAGGACAACGTTCTCAAAGTCAGACCAGTGCAACCAGGTGGTCAGTTAGATTACAGAAAATAATGCTTCCAGTTGGTTAAGCACTACCCTGTCTTCCACTAAGTCCAGTCTCAGTAGCCAGGAGTCTGGTCAACACAGTCCTCACCTTGATCCTCCTTCCTCCTACCATAGAGAGTCTTGCCAAACAAGTGATCCCACACTTGGATATTCCGAGGAGCTCTTTTCAGCGCCATTCCTTCATTTGGGCCTCTTGACAAGCCTGCTTGAAGAGGGACATGATATCTTGTGCCCTGATTCCCAAACTCGTGAGCATCCACAGTCAGAAGAAGATGATGGTGGGGAACGGCAATTAGTGTTTCACGAAGTGGATGATGATGATGATGAGACACAGTTGCCAATAAGTCAACAGCAATTAGAGTCTCAAGAGGTTGATGATAAGGATGAGACACAGTTGTCAATAACTGAGGCTTTTATTAGGTCAACAAGTCTGGAGGATGAGCAGAGTGAGGAAGTGGAAGAGGAGGTGGTGGACAATGAAGTCACTGACCCAACCTGGGAAGGTGGCAAGCCGAGTGAGGACAGCAGTACAGAGGGGGAGGAATCTGCAGCACGGCAACAGGCTGGAAGAGGCAGTGGGGTCGAAAAAGGGAGAAGACAGGCCACACCAAACAGGCCCACAATTGTTCCCCTGAGCACACCCTTGTGAAAATCTCAATTGCCAAGGGGTAGGTGTTCCGCAGTCTGGCGCTTTTTTGAGGAAAGTGCGGGTGACAAAAGAATTGTACTTTGCAACCTGTGCCATGCGAAAATGAGCAGAGGCATGAACACTAGCAACCTCACCACAACCAGCATGATCCGCCACATGTCATCAAAGCACCGTAAAAGGTGGGCCGAATGCCTGGGTCCACAATCGGTGTCTGAGGGTCACACCACTGCCTCCTCTTCCCCTGTGTTACATGCTGGCCATTTCCCTGTCGAAGGCGCTAACTCGGATGCCTCCCGCCCTGCACCTGAACCTTCGAAGGCACCATCAGGGACCACATCCACTTCCGTGTCCCAGATCAGCATACAAATGTCCTTACCCCAGGCATTTGAACGCAAGCGCAAATACAGAGCTACCCACCCACAGGCCATAGCACTAAATATGCAACTTTTCAAATTACCGGCCCTAGAAATGTTGCCATTTAGGTATGTGGACATTGAGGTCTTCTGCAGCCTGATGTCGGCGGCCGTACCTCGTTACGCAGTCCCCAGCGTTAGCTCATCAGCAGGCCCTGAACCATAATGTTTTACAGGGTCAGCTCACCTGCAGGCTCCTCCCCATAATTTTTTAAATGATCAGCTCAGCAGCAGGCATTTGCCAATAATTTATTCGATGCTCAGATCAGAAGCAGGCACTCACCCCTAATGGTTTAGAGACTCAGCTCTGCAGCAGGCCCTCGCCAATAATGTTTTAGAGGTTAACCAGCAGGCCCTTGCTCCTAATGTTTTTGAGGGTCCTCAGCAGTCCATCAATCAAAATGTTCATGGGTGTATGATGCCCTCCTTTATGTGTAATAAAGGGTGTATTGGAGTGTCAGTTCCTTGTAATTTTTGGAAGCCCTTTCACTTAGTGTGTAGGCTTTATGAGTGTAGGAGTCCCACTACCTGAACAATTGTACCACAATTTGAATGAGGCCCTCCATTATGTGATATACAGGTTATATCGGAGTGCCTCTTCTTGTAATTTTTGGCAGCACTTGCACTTTATATACAAGTAAATATACAGGAAAAAATGTTTCCTAACAATTTTTCCTCTAAAATCGAGGGGTTGCGTTTGGCAAGGCAGGTATTTTCCTCCCAGGATGTGCGGCTGGGCTGGTTTCCAGCCAGGTGAGGTCAAATACCGGACCAGAGTTTAAGTACCGGTCAGGGTTTTTGCAGCATCTGGCTGTCCTTAAATAGGCAGCTGGGCTCAGCAGAGAGGTCTCTGTTTTTGGGATCTGAGGCTTTGTGCCATGCTGGAGGGCTGAGGGCTGCACGCTGGGTAAACAGGCCTCCTAAAGCCTGCTGTAGACTACTGGAGGTAGAACTGCCAGCAAGTTGACTTGTGTTATATGAACTTCCATTGTGTGTGAATTAACACCAAGACTGCAAAGTTACGTGCTGTTTTGTGTAATTGCCTCAAGTGTGAATAAACACTGACGTTTTAAGTTAAAAACTTGTATTTTGCCTCTGTACTGCGCCCGCTTACCCTATCTACCAGAGCGAAACCTCACAGTAGTTACAGAAAATGCATCTTACTGCAATAATGCAATTATTATACTGGACTAGTGTAACAGCGGCTGCTGTGCGGCACTGTTCTCCTGCTTACCGCCGCGGTCCTGAGCGCCGTGTTCAGCAGTGATCTGCTGTCTGTGCTTCCCCATTCACCGCTGCAGTCTTGGGCTCTGTCCTTGCAGGTACTGTTTGTTGTGGGATCCACTCCACAGTATAGTTTCAGCCCTCGACACAGTTTGCTTGCTGCTTTTTCCCTGCAGCACTTCCCTAAGTGCTAGTCCACATCATTTCCTGTGCTTTATGGGTTAGATCATGTGAACTCACTTACCAATCCTAGTCCTCCTGCATGTATATAAGTGGCTCAGCCCCTTTCCCAGATTCCTGAGTGTCAAGGCCCTTGTGTCCTGCAAAGGTTGCTGATTTCTCTGCTTGTGTTCCTGTGTACCTGACCCATGCTTGTGTTTCTGGACTCCGCTACCTGCCTGCTTGCCTTGACTCTCCTGTTGCCGATCCGGATTCCCTGACCTGTATCTGTGCCGCCTGCCCTGACCTATTGCTTGTTTGACTTCACCTCTGCCTAATCCTTTGGTCCTGCACTGTTGCTCCTGGTTATTACTCGGCCTGCTGACTACGTCTGTACCTCCTTGTGTGCAAGGACCAGCTGCCTTGTATACCAATCCTCCTCAAGTGGTAGCTTGTCTTCACCATCAGGGGTACTGTGAAGAACGAGGGGTTCACTTAGACAGTGCCCTTAGAGGGGGTGGGACACGCGGCACAGGGGCTTCACACCCGCTGGTTCATGAGAACTGGATAGCTCACTCCTCTTCTCAGTCACATCAGGATGATATGGATGTCACCTCTGAGTCTGACACCATGTTTTGGGGCCAGGGGTCACATCATTATTCCTGCTCCTACTTGCAAACCCAAATAAACCTTTCAGTTGCATCTCTGTTGTCACTGCCCCCTCCTAGTGGGGTGCTTTTCCCGCTAAGATTAGGCAACAAAATCCATGTGTTAGGCCAGATTCTTAAGAGAAACTTCCTGTTGATAACTTCTGTAAGAAGAGTCAGCATTTAGATTGCCATGAAGAAGAGGTTCAAGCAGAGGTGAGGAGCCCCATGCATAGCTGTGTTTTTGGTGGTGGTAGTAGAGGCACTTGTAGCCACAGTGGTGTAGGTAAAAACAGGTAAAAACAGAGCAGGGAATTGGAATAAGGCAAAGGAACCCCCAATGACCCATTGAGTCAACTAACCAGTTTTACTTTGGTCTAAAACTGAAGGCATTGTCCTAAGGGCTCTATTGCAGCACATGAGACAGTATCAAAGGATCTTGTAGAAAAATATAACTAGCCAACATTCCAAATCAGAACACGTCTGTTCTCTTTCTTCTTGTCTTCTTTGTGGCAGCAAGGCCACATCCACAACCAGTACAGTGTCCTTGTCATCATCCTCATAATTTACCTCATCTGCTCCATCATCAGTCACTGATAATGGAATGTGTGGCCATAAAATAACTGTATGCACTCCGCAATCGGGTTGTGAGCCAGCTGAATTCCAATCTGGCCAAGTTACTGGTGGTGCAGTTGCTGCTGTAATTAGTTATTAGTTAGTCAACAAAATGTAATTCTTCTTAAAAAATAAATTCCGCATGTTATCAGTTGGAATTTTTGCCAGGCAGGCATCTGTAAAGTTGTCTCGTCATTATGGAAATGTGGAGCAGTTTCACACCTTCACAAAGATGTAATTCTACTGTATGATATTCATGCTGCCTGCCAGCTCTCATGTTCCATAGTGTATGGCTACTGCCACTGCCACAGCAGCTAGTCACCACTGCTAATCCCCCTAATGTTATTATTTTTTTTTTTTTGTAGTGACTGCTACCTTGTTATTTATTCATTTGACCTTCCTGTCAAGATATGCTTTAAAAAAAAAAAAACTATTTATTAACTATAGCTCACCACTCACTACTCTCCCAAATATGCAGCTATCTTTCTCAAGGGGTTCTCTGCATACACAGTCCAAGATGCTGAGATAGCTCTCAGTCAAGTAAATACACCAGTGAACAGGAAAAACATTACTTCTCCAGAGTGATCAGGCATGCCATTGCCATATACCAGTCAAAACAACTTAACAATGACACAAAACATATTCATGAATCACAATAGAAACCATACACAAATAGGGTTTATCAATAAAAAAAATATGTCAATTCCATCATGAAGGAATTCTGGTTTCCATGGTGAAAATCCAGTGCTCCTCCAGACGTTTTTGAATTTATTCATCCTTTCAATGACTAACTTTTACATCATTGGCTTTATCACCTTGTATTTCAAGACAGTGTTGGGATATGAAGAATAAAACATTTTTGCCATGTTGTGAAAACAAATAATTCTTCACGGTGTCATACAATCTACATATTGCAAATAGCACTCTGTAGACTGAAACAATGCTACTACTGATGTTCTGTTTAATTGGGAAAGTAATGTTGGTTTTGTTGCAGAAATTTTTGGTTACATATTTTCACAGAATTGCATCTGCTCATAGTACATTTAAAAACTGTATTTGCATTACAGTAGAAGTACTTGGAAGAGCACATTAAGCTGCTAGTGATAGACTGTTTTTAAACCATTGGTGCTAATGTCCAATAGATTACTGTGCCTAATCTGTGTTTACTGTATTGATTACTAGTGATGAGCGGCAGGGGCAAGATTCGAATTTGCAATATATCACGAATATTTAGGCGCACTATTAGCTACATAAGTGATGAAAATGGTTGGCAACAACTTTCGAGATGTTGAGGAAGAAGTCCTGATCACGGGAAGTAATTGTACATTATAGCACATAGCATATAGTTTTAGATTACAATTTCATGCGTGTCATAACAATAGTTTTATATGCAGAGTTTTCAAAGTATTCGAGATCGCCCAAATCGCCACAATTGATTGGAATATTTTAGCGCAATACATACAACTTCACCTTTAATCAGGTCTGACAACATAATACTAATTGTTTAACCTAGTATTGTTTTGACATCACAGCACTATTTCTGTAGCAAGAATGTATGGACATTGCACATTTATTTTCCTGCCACACACTATATATATATAATAATAACACACACTATATGTGACGAAAGGACGTTTGTCACTGGGAGTTGGAGAGGCCTGCTTGCCAGCGTCTTGTCATGTTACCATTGCCCCATGGACACTATTTGGGCATATTGGATTTCAAAGGCACTGTTTCTGCCCCTTGGACTTTTTACTGGAACTATTTGGGGCATGAGACCATGTGCATGGTGGGTCAAAAATAAGACTTCCAGGAAATTCCTGAACCCCTGAACCAATCTGGGTGATTTTTGGATGGGTTGTTTGCCCAGATCGAGGCTATCGGGGGATGTAACTTTTATGGGGATATGTGGTGTTTTGGGATGTTTTCTGTGGTTGGGAAAAATGTGTGTTTTCTGCCTGTGAGTGATTAAGTCCATTGTGTTTGTTAAATATATCACAAGCAGAGTCCATTGCCTGTGTGGTCATTAAAGAGTTCATGTTTTACCTTCAACATATAGCCTGGTCTTATGTGTGTGAGGATTTCTATACGCTGTATACTCCCCTGGCTATAATTCCTAGCTCTTATAAGAGATGTTCCTGTTCCTTGTTCCTGCATCGCTCACTGAAGGAAGAGAGGTTCACCCACTGAAGCCTGGAGCTTTGTCGTAGGTCCAGGGTGGGTAGGCGGTTCGTGGGGTCTGCAGTGCTTACAGTGCCAAGTGGAGTGCTTGGAGCCCCTCGGGAAGCACTAGGGGCATGCACCAACTGAGGTACCCAGTCGGGGTCCCAGGAGATACATTACACTATTTACCCCATACTATATACCCCGCACATAAATAGTCTATAGATTAAAGTTTTTGTCCTGTTGGTCAGGATAAGCTTTCTTTGTCTGGCCGCCATAATTTGCTGGTTCATTTAGCGTTACCCAGGGTGCACCATGGGGAGGCGAACCAGCAGTACACCCCATACCGTACCATCACTAGACAGGTACATCTGCTCAGCTGGCCAATATACGATTACTCAGGCCTCACACACAAACAAAACAATACAATGCAATCTTATAACGGTAACTTTACAAACGTGTGCCGCCTGTAGCCGTATTGCGGTCTGCATACAGTCAGTCTGCGATACATGGCCACTGGCCGTGTGCACCCTGCATCATCTATCCATTCACTTACATGATCAATGGGTCCACAATCCAGGAGATGCGGTCCGGAAACCCCACGGAAGCACCACCGAGTGCTTCCGTGGTGTTTCTGGCTGTGCCTCCGAAACACAAAAAAGTAGTTCATGCACTAATTTTTTGCAGAACAGACAGTTCACGGACCCTTTCAAGTAATAGGGGTCTGGGTTCCATCTGCAGTAGACGCACGGTAGTTGCCCGTGCATTGGGGACTGCTATTGTGGTCCCCAATGCACGAAGGTCTGGCACACGTGTGCCTTAGTCCTAAATATTATATTTGACCTTTAAATACTTAAGCTGTTTTTGCTTTGTTGATGACATTATTTTCAATCTGTATATGTTAAAAATTTGGGATTATATGCTTGCTTCTTTCTCTTCCAGCGCATGTTGGGGCAGGGGTATGACAGGACCCGGGCTCATAATAAGAAACTGAAGATTGTTGAGGATTGTGAGGGGGATCCGCTTTGAACTGTGGCATGAATTCCAAACCAGCCACCAGAAGATGGCCATTGTGAAAAAATGGTCTGATCTGAAGAAGAGAAGGCACGGGGAGCGGATCAGAGAGATCCGTGATAGAAAATGCCTAGGTACAATGCTTATCTTACTTGCGTATCTTTCACCAACACTCTGTAATGTGTATATATATAGTTATGCAAATTATTATTTCATCCCTTTACAAATGATTACTTAGTAGTATCTGGTGTGGCAATTACTAAATCAGCCGCTTACGGTTACATCATACATCTCTACCTAGCTGTGAGTGTATATATATATATATTTATACACACAGCAAGGTAGAGATGTATGATGTAACCGGCTGATTACGTAAGTTTCACACACATAAATATATATATACGTGTATAAGTGTGTGTGTATATACATAAACTGCAATCATTAATCTGTTTTATGTAATAATTATGTAGTAAGTCAGTGATAATATCTGACACTGGAAAAGCTGGGTAATAACTCAGCGTAGATCGCAAGTTATTACCCAGCTTTCCCAGTGTCAGATTTTATCACTGAGTTATTACCCAGCTTTCCCAGTGTCATATATCATCCTAGTGTAGATCGCAAATATTCTAATTGTGAATATTCTAATTGTGAATTTTCCAAGCAAAAGGCTACACTAATAAGCTTGTCATAAGAATCAGTCTAATATTCTTATCATACACGAACCAAAGATAAACTGAGACTAAACAGGTTTTTGTAGCAAAATATAGATATACTTTATTGAATAACTGTCATAAAATATTAGATGTTATACATCGGATTAAAAAAGTGGACTACACCTGAGGGGACATAACACAATAGACTAGTAGGTGGAGGACAATAAAAAACAACCACAATTGGCTGAAATACACACTAGGTACACTGATGTATACACAAATCGCACAAATATCCAAGTCGTATCAAAGTGCAAGTGCATGTCACTGTAAACATGAAGGAAATAACCATCAATACCCTAAAAAAAAAAAAAGTTAATAAGTGACAAAATATACATTCATTTAGAATTTATGTATATTTTTTCACTTATTCACTTTCTTTTTACCTTTTTAACTCACTCATGAATTGCATATTTGTATATTATATTTATGTATTTACTATCTATGTATTTATGAATTATATATACTTTATTAATTGTATATTTTTTACTTATTTAATTCACTCATGAATTGCATATCTGTACATATTATTTATGTACAGATATGCAATTAGTAATATAAGGAAGTATTACTTTACTGAGAGGGTAGTGGATGCATGGAATAGCCTTCCTGCAGAAGTGGTAGCTGCAAATACAGTGAAGGAGTTTAAGCATGCATGGGATAGGCATAAGGCCATCCTTCATATAAGATAGGGCCGGGGCTATTCATAGGATTCAGATATATTGGGCAGACTAGATGGGCCAAATGGTTCTTATCTGCCGACACATTCTATGTTTCTATGTTTCTATGTAGAATGGGATTAGGTTGTGCCATTAAGTAATTTGGGGTATCAAATCCATTATATACATTGCACCTCGGATGTTTTCATTTGGTTACCATCTACCTTTGAAATGATGTTTTAGGGTTTGAGGACCTTCCTGGGTGGTGACGTGAGTGGTTGCGTGACTGGCCATCATGTGACCATCACGTCACGGGGCGGATTTATGTGCACGGTTGCCTAACTGGCCATAGGGCGCCTGGGCACATCCCATCTGTACATCCCACCTACTCTCCGGGGACGTCATCTTCGGCAGGCGCATAGTTGTATGCAAATTTATTTAATGAGGGACAGGTGAGCAAGGCGTTTTATATATGGGCACATTTACAGGGAGAGCCACATCCCCCAGAGGAAGGCATTTTAGCCGAAACACGCTTCGGGGTACATGACTGGTTTATGGGTATGTTACTCCATGGTGTGAGGCTTTTGTATAAGTGGTTGGTGCCTGCATATGCTATATGTTTTTAGTACACCTGGCCATTTGCTATATGTGATAGAGGGATTACTTGTTGCATTTACTTGTTGAGATCCCTTTGTTAAAGAGTGTATGTTCAGTAACAGCGGACACGGTCATTTAGGTGACTAACTTATATGTATGTATACATCTGACCCCTGTGCCTTTAGTTCCTCTTGCAGGAGCATTATGGAACGCGCGCTCCGTCTGTAACAAACTGTCATACATCCATGAACTGTTCATCTCTCAAAACCTTTCCTTTCTGGGTCTCACAGAGACATGGCTGACACCCTCAGACACCACCTCCCCTGCTGCACTCTCTTATAGTGGATTTCAATTCACTCACACCCCCCGCCCTGGCTGCAAACATGGTGGAGGAGTTGGTCTTCTCCTATCAGACACCTGCTCCTACAGCCCAACTCCACTGCCACCCTCCATTACGCTCACCTCATTTGAAGTACACTCTGTTCGCATCTACTCTCCCTCCAACCTTCAAGTAGCTGTCATTTACCGCCCCCCAGGCCCAGCCACCATATTTCTTGACCACTTTAACACCTGGCTACTACACTTTCTTTCTGCCGACATCCCCACTATCATCATGGGTGACTTCAACATCCCTATTGGCACCTGCCACTCGGCCGCCTCTAAACTCCTGTCACTCTCTTCCTCCTTCGGCTTATCACAGTGGTCTTCAGCTCCCACCCACAGAGATGGTCACACTCTGGATCTGATCTTTTCCCGCCTCTGCTCCCTATCTAACCTTTCTAATTTGCCTCTCCCCCTATCCGACCACAATCTACTCACCTTCTCTTCATTGGTCTCTTCTGCAGCTCCCCCAGTCCACACACTAGCACACCCCCGCAGGAACCTCAAACAGCTTGACTTTTGCTTGCTTTCTGACTCTCTTCTCCCACTCTCTACCATCTGTTGCCTCCAAGACCCAGAAGCTGCTACCACCCTATATAACACCACATTAAGTACAGCTCTGGACACTGTTGCCCCCCTCACACACAACAAAATCCGGAAAATCAACAGACAACCCTGGCACACCAACCTGACCAAAAAACTCAGACAAGCTTCCAGGGCTGCTGAGCGGCAATGGAAGAAATCCCATTCTAAAGATCATTTCACCGCATACAAGCAATCCCTCCTCATATTCAAATCCTCACTCGCTGATGCAAAACAGGCTTACTTCTCATCTCTCATATCTTCCCTGTCCCACAGCCCTAAACAACTTTTTAGCACTTTTAATTCCCTTCTCCGTCCCCCAGCGCCCCCACCCTCTCCTCTCTTCTCAGCTGAGGACTTTGCCAAATATTTCAAACAAAAGATAGTCCACATCAGAGAAAGCTTTACTACACAGTCCCCACAGACCCTCTACACAACTGCTCGGTCCTCTTCTCCCAAAACCCACTTCTCTACCATTACAGAAGGTAAACTCTCCACTCTACTCTCCAAATCTCATCTGACCACCTGTGCACTTGACCCAATCCCATCCCACCTCATCCCTAACCTCACTGCAGTGTTTATCCCAGCCCTAACTCATCTCTTCAACCTATCACTAAACTCTGGTGTCTTCCCCTCTGCTTTTAAACATGCTACCATTACACCCATCCTCAAAAAACCTTCACTTGACCCATCTTCCTTGTCCAGTTATCGCCCCATATCACTTCTTCCGTATGCCTCAAAGCTACTTGAACAACATGTCCATTCAGAACTGTCCTCCCACCTCTCCTCCTGCTCCCTCTTTGACCGCCTACAATCTGGCTTCCGACTCCACCACTCGACCGAGACTGCCCTTACCAAAGTCACCAATGACCTACTCACAGCCAAAACCAAGAAACAATACTCTGTCCTCCTTCTCCTTGACCTGTCCTCTGCCTTTGACACTGTTGACCACTCCCTTCTGTTGCAAACTCTCTCATCTCTTGGCATCACTGACCTGGCCCTCTCCTGGATCACATCATACCTCACAGACCGGACATTCAGCATCTCCCACTCCCGCACCTCCTCCTCGTCTCATTCCCTCTCTGTTGGTGTCCCGCAAGGCTCTGTCCTAGGACCCCTGCTCTTCTCTATCTACACTTTTGGCCTGGGACAGCTCATAGAGTCCTATGGCTTTCAGTATCACTCCTACGCTGATGACACACAAATCTACCTCTCTGGTCCAGACATCACCACCTTACTATCTAGAATCCCACAATGTCTATCTTCTATATCATCCTTCTTCGCCTCTCGCTTTCTTAAACTTAACATGGATAAGACAGAATTCATAATCTTTCCCCCATCTTGTTCAACCCCCCCTACAGACCTATCTATCACGATCAATGGCTGCACATTATCCCCAGTCAACAAAGCCCGCTGCCTTGGAGTGATCTTGGATTCTGCCCTTTCCTTCCGACCGCACATCCAAGCCCTTTCCACCACCTGCCGTCTCCAACTCAAAAACATCTCCCGCATCCGCGCTTTCCTTAACTTTGAATCTGCGAAAATACTTGTACATGCCCTCATTATCTCCCGCCTAGACTACTGCAACATTCTCCTCTGTGGCCTTCCATCTAGCACTCTCGCACCCCTCCAATCTATCCTCAACTCTGCTGCCCGACTAATCCACCTCTCACCCTATTATTCCTCTGCCTCTCCCCTTTGCCAATCCCTTCACTGGCTCCCCATTGCCCAACGAATTCACTTCAAAGTACTTACAAATACATACAAGGCCGTCCATAACCTGTCCCCTCCCTACATCTCTGAGCTAATTTCCCGATACACCCCCACACGCACTCTCCGATCCTCACAAGACCTCCTTCTCTCCTCTCCTCTTATTGCCTCTTCCCACAATCGACTCCAGGATTTCTCCCGTGCATCCCCCATACTCTGGAACTCGCTACCCCAACATATCAGACTCTCACCTACAGTGGAATCCTTCAAAAGAAACCTGAAAACCCACCTCTTCAGACAAGCCTACAACCAGTGACCCTGCTGCCTCTATACCGCCATGACCA
The DNA here is from genome assembly GCF_014858855.1 of Bufo gargarizans. Taxonomy (NCBI): domain Eukaryota; kingdom Metazoa; phylum Chordata; class Amphibia; order Anura; family Bufonidae; genus Bufo; species Bufo gargarizans. Next base: position 97,873,509 of record NC_058088.1, on the reverse strand, counting down.
ACTTAACCCGCACCTACTGTGTCCTTCTCCCATACCATGTAGATTGTAAGCCCTCACGGGCAGGGCCCTCTCTCCTTCTGTACCAGTTTGTAACTCATTTTGTTTATGATTAGTGCAATTGTCTGTATTATGTATGTGCACCCCTTATCATATGTACAGCGCTATGGAATGAATGGCGCTTAAATAATAAATAATAATAATAATAATAATCTCTGCTTACGGCCCAATTCTAGGATATTGATGGTTATTTCCTTCATGTTTACAGTGATATGCACTTGCATTTTTATACAACTTGGATATTTGTGCGATTTGTGTATACATCAGTGTACCTAGTGTGTATTTCAGCCAATTGTGGTTGTTTTTTATTGTCCTCCACCTACTGGTCTATTGTGTTATGTCCCCTCAGGTGTAGTCCACTTTTTTATCCGATGTATCACATCTAATATTTTATGACAATTATTCAATAAAGTATATCTATATTTTGCTACAAAAACCCGTTTAGTCTCAGTTTATCTTTGGTTCATGTATGTTGATGTACGCTGAGTGTGTACGTTACTATAGGGTACTTTTTTCACATAGGATCACTATATGTGAACGTAAATCTATGTGTATTTTGTGACCAATATTGTTTAATATTCTTGTCAGAAGAATATGAAACCAATAGAGGGCGCTATTGAGTTATGAATAGCGCCCTCTATTGGTTTCATAGTTTTCTGACAAGAATATTAGACTTTTCATAAGACTATAAAACCAATAGAAGGAGCTGTTCATAGCGCCATAGCGCCATCTATTGGTTTTTATAGCTAAAAAACAAGGCAGATTCTGCTCATTTGCATTTCTTTCCTATATGCCCATGTTTATGCAAATGAGTTTTTACATGACAAAACTGTATAGAAAGGTTATTGAATATTATAATAGGACAATCTGAAAACTTTTTGTCGCCCTAACGATATTGATCTAGGTGTGCAGGTCCACCCAAGCCATCCAACAGATGCAAAATAACTTTGAGGTTTACTGGCTCTTAGTCAGATGAGAGCTGGTTTGGAATAGCTCTTAGTGTACAAGGCTGCCATTGTAAGGTATGCTAACTGTCATCTGTCTCATGGATAGATTGGGCACATACCTGGCTTTTGGCATATAGCCTTTGTGTGGTTGTCTATTGTATGTAATAGGAGTCTAAGAAGCATCCAGCTATCCTTGTAATGCTGTTTCCAAACCATTTTGATGGGGTATTCATCAATTTCTAACCTTTTATTATGAACCAGACACCCTCTTCTCTTCTGTTTAGGGGGTGCCCTTGTTGTCTCCCATTGACATCCATTATACTCGTGTGCTTGGCCGAGCACACGAATATAGCAATGTGTTTGGGCTGAACACCTGAATACTTTGGTGCTCGCTCATCACTATTTATGTGCTAATAACTTTAAAACGCTTTTACTTATCCAGGCCATTGTGAGATTTTCTTATCACATATTGTACTTCATGATGAAAGTCTTACAATATAGTTTATTAAAATTTTCTTTAATTTATCTCAAAATCCTGAAGTTATCAAAAAATTAAAAAAATTTGAAAAGTTATTAAATTCAATATCTCTACTTTTATAATAAATACCAATACCTTCAAAAATAGTTATTACTTAACATTCCCCATATGTCTACTTCATTTTTGGATCAGTTTTAAAATGACAATTAATTTATTCTTGACGTTACAAAGGTTAGAAGTTTAGAAGCAAATATTAAAAATTTTTAAGAAAAATTACCATACCCAATTTTTTACGACTAATTCATATAATATGTAACTTTCTGGGGCTTACATAGTATAAACCACTAATAAATCACCCTATTTTTGAAACTACACCCTTCAAGCTATTAAAAAATGATTTTGCTAACTTTGTAAACCCTTTTGGTGCCTAAAGAGAATTTACTGAAAAAGTTAATGACATTCCAATATTTAAATTTTTTTTGCAGAATTTAAAATTTTATCTATCATTCATACAACTCATCAAGGGTTTACAGCAAAACTAAACTATTAATCTATTACCCTGAATCAGGAGTTTACAAAAACACCCCATGTGCAATCAAAAAATGATGTATGGGCGCACAGCAGTCTTCAGAGTGGAAGGTGCACCATTAGGAGAGAGGGTTTAGCTCAAATGGTAATTGTTTATGTCATATGTGAAGACACCCAGAGGTAACCTAAGGAACTACACTCCTGAAGGAATATTTCAAGCTGTGTAGTGAGTACTTTGACCCATCAGGCATTTCACTGAAATTGGAAACGCTTGCCTAAGACATTTTTATTTTTATATTTGTCATAAAAAGTTCTTATTCCCCCACATTTGTAAGTAACACAAGGGGTAATAGGACTAAATACACCACACATTTAGTTCACAATTTCCCCCCAAATACACCAACACCCCATATGTGCCACTCTATGTGCAACTATGCAAACTACAGTAATAGAAAAAAGAAAAAACCTGGACACAAACTCTTTATTCAACATAAAAACCATTTACTAACCAAATAACTAACATTACTACACTTCTAAACTCTCATTAACTAACCAACTGTATTATTGTTATAAATATCGTTAAATAGCTGATTGAGATGTCAATTGGCAGTGCAAATTACACACTATGCACTATTTGCCTCTAAATCTGTTTATTTTAATTTTATTACAGTAATCATTAAAATGAAAAAATAAATAAAAAAGATGAAGCAGACTCAGCAACGAGTCGTGACAGACATCCGAGAGCAGCTGCGTAGTCTGAACAGAAGGGTGCAGCAGCTGGAGGAGATGCAGCGTACCGATCTGCAGAAATTATGGGACCTCCAGGAGCTACTGACCAACTTGCCATAGAGCAATTTTTATTTTATTTTAAAGTTATTACTAAATAGTTTTTTTTCCATTGCAACATGTGCTTTTGTTTTTTAATAATGTTATGTTATGGTGTAATTTTAAACAATAACTTTGCTGTACGAACTAGTGTTGTTTGAGCACCGTAGTGCTCGGGTGCTCAGGGCTCAGGCCGTACACATCGTGATATTCGGGTGCTCGACCGATCACCCGAGTATAATGGAAGTGAATGGGAGAACTCGAGCATTAAACCAGGTACCCCCTGCTCTGGAAGACGGGGGGTGCCTGGTTCATGAGAAAATGTCAGAAATTGTTGGAACTATGTTGTCCGAATATTACGCCACTTTTACATAATGACAATAATACGCACAAAACCAAGAGGGAAAAATTGATTTTAGAGGAAAAAATGGTAGAAAACATTCTTTAAAAAATTACTTGTATATAAAGTGCAAGTGCTGCCAAAAATTACAAGGAAGAGGCACTCCCTTAGTTACACATAAATGAGGGCATCATACACACCCTTTAAAAATTATGATTGATGGCCTACTGGTGACCCTCAAAAATATTAGGAGCAAGGCCTGCTAATCTGACCATCTAAAACATTATGGGCGGTGGCCTGCGGTCGCTTTGGTGACTCTAGTTAACCTGGGGCCCATGGCATGTCCCTGTGACGGCGACGATCCATTCGGATATCTGGCCTATCAACTTTCGATGTAATTGTCAGCTCAAAACTATTGTAAACTACGGGTAATTGGGAATTAGTGTTTGATTCCAGAGAGGGAGCCTGAGAAACGGCTACCACATCCAAGGAAGGCAAGCAGGTGGCACTTAAATCACACACTCCCTGACTCGTGGAGGTAGTGACGATAAATAACAATACAGGACTCTTAAGATGCTCTGTTATTGGAATGAGTAATAAAAAATTACAGGGAATGTCACTGCGATATTTCGGATGAGGAAACGTTATACAGGAGAGGCCCTGCTGACGCTTTGCTGACTCTAGATAACTTCTGTCCCCGTGACATCCACAATCCATTTGGATATCTTCCCTATCAACTTTCGATGTTCTTTTATGCGCCTAACATGGCATGGTAACGGGGAATCATTGTTCGATTTCGGAGAGGGAGACTGATAAACTGCTACGGCTACTACTTCAAAGCAAGGCAGCATGAGTTGCGGCCCTGTAGGTGAGCTGACTCTGTAAAAGATTTGAGTTGCGGGCCTGCAGGTGAGCTGACCCTTCAAAAGATTTTAGGTGCGGGCCTGGTGGTGAGCTGACCCTGTAAAACATTATATGCGAGGGCCTGCAGCTGAACTGACCCTCTAAAAAATTCTATGCCAGCGAGGGCCTGCATGTGAGCTGACCCTGTAAAAGATTAGAGTTGCGGACCTGTATGTGAGCTAACCCTGTAAAAGATTTGAGTTGCTGGCCTGCTGGTGAGCTGAGGTGGAACCGACAAACCCAAATTGATTTTGACGGCTGCATTAATCTTCAGGTGACCGTCATACAGCTCTACAGATTTGTTTCCATCTGCATCTTTCTCAACAATCTGTGGCCTCAGTCTTTTATTCAGACTCTGTCATTTTGCCATGTGGCCTCCTCATGCTGCCATCTCCACACCATGTCACCTTGCCACTCATTTTATCACCATGCTGCTGCTGATGCTGGCTAAAAGGCCTTAAACTGATCACCAGGCCCACAATTTAACTAAGGTTTTGGAATCGACAAAGCCAACTTGTTTTTGTGGGCTGCATCAGTGGCATAGCTAGAAATGACTGGGCCCCACAGAAAATTTGGGCTCCATCCCACAGTAATTTTTTAGAGACCCCTTCCTTTTATGCCGCCCCCATTCCTGTGGCTATTATAGATCGCTCTTTCAGACCAGGGCCCGCAGCTGTTCCATCCGTTTTATACACTGTCTATACTGTCACTGTATATAATTTCATTGTGTAATACTGTTGAGGGGGCCCTGACCAAATCCTTTAGTCCTCCTCCTCCTCCTGGATGGGCCCCTTCTGAGTCAGGGTCCCAAAGCTGCAGCTTCCCCTGCTTCCTCTATAGCTACCCCCCTGGTCGGCATTAATCTGCAGGTGACGGGCATACAGCTCCAGAGATTTGTTTCCATCTGCATCTTTCTCAACAATCTGTGGCCTTAGTCTTTTATCCAGACTCAGTCATTGTGTCACTATGTTGCCTCCTCATTCTGCCATCTCCACAGTATGTCATCTTGCCACTAATTTTTATCACCATGCTGCTGACGATGCTGCTTAAAAGGTCTTAAACTGATCACCAGGCCCACAATCTAATTAAGGTTTTACGCACAAAACAAAAGTTAAAAATCTATTTTATAGGAAAAATGTATTGAAAACATTCTTTCCTGTATATTTACTTGTATATAAAGTGCAAATGCTGCCAAAAATTAAAAGGAAGAGGCACTCAGTTACAACCTGTATATCACATAAAGGAGGACCTAATTCACATTGAGTTGCCGGCCTAAAGGTGAGCTGACCTTGTAAAAGTTTTGAATTGCGGGCCTACAGGTGAGCTGACCCTGTAAAAGATTTGAGTGGTGGGTCTGCAGATGAGCTGACCCTGTAAAAGATTTGAGTTGCTGGCCTGCAGGTGAGTGGACCCTGTAAAAAATTAGATGTGAGGGCCTGCTGGTGAGCGGACACTGTAAAAAATTCTATGTGAGAGCCTGCTGGTGAGCGGATCATGTAAAGAATTAGATGTGAGTGCTTGCTGGTGAGCAGACACTCTAAAAAATTAGTTGTGAGGGCCTGCTGATAAGCAGACCCTCTAAGAAAGTATATGTGAGGACCTGCTGGTGAGCAGACCATGTAAAAAATTATATTCGAAGGCAATATATGTGAGGGCATTATATGTGACGAATTAGCAATGCATGTTGATATGACAGAAGAGGAAGCGGAGGATGAGAAAAGGAAGATTCAACCATATACCCTTGTTTGTGGTGGAAGGGGTGCATGGGAATACAGTATAATAACTACACTAAAAACAACGCATGTAAAGTGCCCTTATGTTCATCAGCATTCCTCTGGTGGAGTCAAGAAGTCATGGTTAATCCAGGCCTTTTCATTTTTATGAGTCAACCTGTCAGCTTATCTGTTATAATGCCACCAGCAGCACTAAATACACGCTCAGACAAAACGCTGGCGGCAGGGCAGGCAAGCACCTCCAAGCATAGAGCGCCAGTTCGTGCCACGTGTCCAGGTTGGACACCTAGTAGTTGTAAGGCACTGAGGCATCATTGAGGATGCTGACACTGTCTGCTATGTACTCTTTCAATATCTTCCCCAAAAAAATTCTCCTTTTGGCAGTAGGCCGCACATCAGGGTGAGGGTGCTGGCGGGGTGTCATGAAACTGTCCCAGGCTTTGGAGAGTGTTTCCCTGCCTCTGTTGGAATTGCTGTGTGTTCCTCTTGTCTCCCCTCCTCGGTTGGCCAAGGAAGTATAGATTCTGCCGCCAGCTTTGTCAGATCGAAATTTTTTGAGCAATTTTTAAACAAGGATCTTCTGGTATTGCACCATTTTGCTTGTTCTCTCCACCAGAGGAATGAGAGATGAGAAGTCTTCTTTGTAGGGGATGTCGAGAAGGGTGAACAACCAGTAATCCGTGTTGTTTAAAATGCGTATAATGAGCGGGTCGCGGTAAAGGCAGCCTAACATGAAGTCAGACATGTGTACCTGTACCAGAATACCAACAGGCGAGACTTCTCTGTCATCAGGAGGACCACTCTCAATCTCCTCATCCTCTTCCGCCCACGCACGCTGAACAGATGGAATTAAACTTCCATGGGCAAATTCTTCATGATCAGGAGGACAGATAGCACCATCAGTTAATAGAAATGGTGTATTATAAGGCCTACACATAACTTAGTAGGATAAGGTCAACAGCATCAGGTAATGGTATCAGTGTAGTATAAGGCCTAGGCATCATTTAGAAGGATAAGGACAAAAGAAGCAGGTAATAGTTTATTATAAGGCCTACACATCACTTATAAGGATAAGGACAAAAGAAGCAGGTAGAGGTAATGGTGTATTATAAGGCCTACACATAACTCAGAAGGATTATGACAACAGCAGCAGGTACATGGAAATGGTCTAGTATAAGGCCTACACATAGCTTCGAAGGGTCAGGACAACAGCAGCAGTAGGTTGATGGTAAGTTAATGGTGTAGTTTAAAGGGCTTCTGTCACCCCCCAAAAGTCTTTTTTTTTTAGGCTAATTAAAATCCTTATACTGCGATTTTTCAATATATAGGGCTCTAACCCTTTTTTGTTGGCTAGTTTCTTTAAAAACGGCACTTTTATAATATGTAAATTACCTCTCTACCAGCAAGTAGGGCGTCTACTTGCTGGTAGCCGCCGCATCCTCCTTTAAAAAAAAAACGCCCCCTCCTCCAACAGCAGCATGTTTGTTCTTCGCTTGCATCAGGAATGTCCTTTTATCCATAAAAAAATTAATATTTTCCATAGTAAAATTTTAATTTAAAAAAATTTAAATCGTAAAGGCCCCAATAAATTTGTCCAATATATTTGTATATATATATATATATATATATATATATATATATATATACAAATAGAAAAAAGAGAAGCAGCACACAAAAATGTGGGTGCAAAAAATCCTCCAAAGAGACCTGCGACCAAGGTCCCAAGTATAGATAATGTAGAAAAAAGAAGGCAGCACTCCAATAGAAAGTGAAAAAGTGGACGGTTTATTCACTCATCAGCTCAGCGACATTTCGGCTCTCACTATGGAGCCTTTTTCCAGCTGAGTAACATGTGCCAAATTACATCTATATATAGTGCAAACAATTAATCAAATACAAATTGATGTAAAATATAATAAAGTGCAAATGCATACATATTACAATCATAATATCAAGTTAATACATGTGACAAGGTAATTCAGAGTAGCAGCATTATACATACATTCAGAATGTTTCGTGGTGTGAAGAAAACGATATAAAATCACAAAAACTTCATAATTGTTAATTAAAAGTGATCAGTGAACATATGTGTAAACTAGAAAAAATTAAAACCTTAGAATGAATCACATCAGGCATGGTGGACGTAATGGGAGCTTGTTGGCGTCCGGAAGGAAACACGGCGCATGCGCCGTAACCGCCGCTATCGCGAGATTCACCATGAGAATGCAAGAGATGGAAACCACATCAAAGATGGCCACTATGGATCATACCTTCAGGGCGCATGCGTGTGCCGGAACACCGCCCATAGAAATTTGACAGGTACTAATATAGTACCAGAGCGCCGCAGCAAAAAGCAGAAAGGGCTGTAGAAGACATCAGCGGCCGGCGGGTCAATGTCGGTCACCAATGCAGTATCTGTATTTACATGGTGGTACGGTTGTCACGCCGTCATCACCAAGTAGTCCAGAATTACAGCGCATCCGCTCCATGGCCCTCAAACCAGTATAGCGTAATCCAAATAAAGAAACCACCATCTGTCAGAGGGGCATGGAGAAAGCTGCATCGGAGCTCATAGTATATCAATATAATATTTATATAATATGGCAGTAGCCGTCGGCGTGGGTGCCACCGGAGTCCCAGGAGGGGCTACGGTTGCACAACCTCGCAGATAACAACTGTCCAAAGATAACCATAATATATATTGGAGAATACAGAAAAATAAACAAATGAATAGAGGTCGCCAACAAGATTCCTACAGTCATCGCCAGATGTGAATATTCTTATGCTGTGTTTCAAAATCATATCCTATAAAAAGAGAAGGAAAAAGAAAAAATTATTTTCTGTTATCATATAGCACATGTAGTTCTCCATATACATTATCTGACAAAGAGAGAAAGAACACAAAGCATGACTAGACAATCCTAAACTCTACATTTAAACCATGAGGTTTAAGGGTGCCAAGTGTGTAGATCCAGTAAAGCTCGCGTTTTTTCAAAAGTTTTACTCGGTCACCACCTCGCCTAGAGAGAGATATCTGCTCCAAAATTCTAAATCGCAGATCATTCTGTGTATGTTTGGCTTCAGTAAAGTGTTTAGATACAGGGAGATCCATTTTTTGTTTTCTGATGGAGAACCTATGTTGATTGAGACGAGTCTTGACGTCCCATGTCGTCTCCCCGACATATAGGAGGCCACATGGGCACGTCAATAAATAAACAACATAAGAGGAGTCACATGTTAGGTACTGTCTGATCTTAAACCTCTGACCAGAGGTAGGGTGCATAAAAGAATCGCCTCTCTGTATCAATTTACAATTGATGCAGTTGTAACAGGGATAACACCCTTTACGGGTGGAACCAAAGTAGCTTTCACATGTCTCCCTGTTGGAGCCAATATCGGATTAAGGGTAAAAAAAATTGTTCAAGATCCAGTTACAATTGATAAAAGATTGCAAGAAATGGGATCCAAATTCCAGACACGCGGGTACCCGAAAAAACTTATCCATGATCAGATCAATAGAGTCAAACCACTCACCAGAGATGTTATTAGAGAGGGATTTGGTAACCAAAAAAGTTCCCAGGCCCGAATTCCATTCATATCGGAGTTCAGCACCAATAGTGGCAAAATTGCTGCTATAATTAAAAAGCATTGGCGAATTCTTACTAGTAACTTTGATAAAGTACAAGAATTTAAACTACCACCCCTATGCTCCTATCGACGTAGTCCCAATCTAGGTGATAGATTGGTCAAATCCGATATTGGCTCCAACAGGGAGACATGTGAAAGCTACTTTGGTTCCACCCGTAAAGGGTGTTATCCCTGTTACAACTGCATCAATTGTAAATTGATACAGAGAGGCGATTCTTTTATGCACCCTACCTCTGGTCAGAGGTTTAAGATCAGACAGTACCTAACATGTGACTCCTCTTATGTTGTTTATTTATTGACGTGCCCATGTGGCCTCCTATATGTCGGGGAGACGACATGGGACGTCAAGACTCGTCTCAATCAACATAGGTTCTCCATCAGAAAACAAAAAATGGATCTCCCTGTATCTAAACACTTTACTGAAGCCAAACATACACAGAATGATCTGCGATTTAGAATTTTGGAGCAGATATCTCTCTCTAGGCGAGGTGGTGACCGAGTAAAACTTTTGAAAAAACGCGAGCTTTACTGGATCTACACACTTGGCACCCTTAAACCTCATGGTTTAAATGTAGAGTTTAGGATTGTCTAGTCATGCTTTGTGTTCTTTCTCTCTTTGTCAGATAATGTATATGGAGAACTACATGTGCTATATGATAACAGAAAATAATTTTTTCTTTTTCCTTCTCTTTTTATAGGATATGATTTTGAAACACAGCATAAGAATATTCACATCTGGCGATGACTGTAGGAATCTTGTTGGCGACCTCTATTCATTTGTTTATTTTTCTGTATTCTCCAATATATATTATGGTTATCTTTGGACAGTTGTTATCTGCGAGGTTGTGCAACCGTAGCCCCTCCTGGGACTCCGGTGGCACCCACGCCGACGGCTACTGCCATATTATATAAATATTATATTGATATACTATGAGCTCCGATGCAGCTTTCTCCATGCCCCTCTGACAGATGGTGGTTTCTTTATTTGGATTACGCTATACTGGTTTGAGGGCCATGGAGCGGATGCGCTGTAATTCTGGACTACTTGGTGATGACGGCGTGACAACCGTACCACCATGTAAATACAGATACTGCATTGGTGACCGACGTTGACCCGCCGGCCGCTGATGTCTTCTACAGCCCTTTCTGCTTTTTGCTGCGGCGCTCTGGTACTATATTAGTACCTGTCAAATTTCTATGGGCGGTGTTCCGTTACACGCATGCGCCCTGAAGGTATGATCCATAGTGGCCATCTTTGATGTGGTTTCCATCTCTTGCATTCTCATGGTGAATCTCGCGATAGCGGCGGTTACGGCGCATGCGCCGTGTTTCCTTCCGGACGCCAACAAGCTCCCATTACGTCCACCATGCCTGATGTGATTCATTCTAAGGTTTTAATTTTTTCTAGTTTACACATATGTTCCCTGATCACTTTTAATTAACAATTATGAAGTTTTTGTGATTTTATATCGTTTTCTTCACACCACGAAACATTCTGAATGTATGTATAATGCTGCTACTCTGAATTACCTTGTCACATGTATTAACTTGATATTATGATTGTAATATGTATGCATTTGCACTTTATTATATTTTACATCAATTTGTATTTGATTAATTGTTTGCACTATATATAGATGTAATTTGGCACATGTTACTCAGCTGGAAAAAGGCTCCATAGTGAGAGCCGAAACGTCGCTGAGCTGATGAGTGAATAAACCGTCCACTTTTTCACTTTCTATTGGAGTGCTGCCTTCTTTTTTCTACATTATATATATATATATATATATATATTTATATATATATATATATATATATATATATATTTGTATATATATATATATATAGAGAGAGAGAGAGATAGAGAGAGAGAAAGAGAAAACCAAATCCGATGTCAGTTCCTCAAGAAATTGTGTGCTTACTAAACAAAAAGCTACTTTTTGGTCCACACAATGGGACCTTTCTCAAGCAGTGATAAAAGGGAATAGTGCCAAGTACAAAGCTAAACACCCAATCAGCTGATTTTTCAAATCAAAATATTATTACGTGCATCACAAAAAATTTGCCTGATCCGTAATGTCATAATAGACAAGTATCCATACAGTGAAAATAATAATAACTTCACTAACACTATGTTGTTTAATAATATGTGCTTAATTAATCATAGTGACAAGTTAATACAATTTATCAAAAAACTATGGAGTCTTAAAATATTCATGTTCAAATTATCATTACATATTTGTCAAGAAGTAGCATAAAATATAAATGTATATATGAATATCTACATGTGACAATAACGCTCAATACCCAAAAACAGATTACCACATGGATGAGTATAACACCAGTCACACCCAACCATGTCGACAGGTCAACATGGAAGTCATTTAAAAAATAAAGAATAATAATAATACAACTTTATTAGGTTCATCAATCAGTCCTGTACAATTTTATCTGCACAAGACCTTTTGACAAGGCAAGGCCACATGTGGTTCCCACCTCGCTGCAGTAAGACCCACAACAGGGCCCCCCAAAACCCAAGTTAAGCAAAATAATAAAATCTAAACTAAAATAAAGTTAAAAAAAAATGATTTTGTGAATGAAGTATAACACTGCATGATTGTATTTTATTAAAAATAATATATATATATATATATATATATATATATATATATATAAAAAATATATAAATATTGACAATATATGATGAACAGAGCACATGCACAAATATGAAACATGCACACCAGTTTAAGAGAATTATTATATTCATTAGTTGACAAAGTCCTAGGGTGAATAAGTGGACCATGCTGGTTGTCCTCCGCAGGATCAGGACAGACAGCATCAACAGGTAATTGTTAAAATTATACTATAATGCCGACACATAACTTGGCAGGATAAGGGCAGACAGTAGCAGGTAAATACACAAAATGTAAATAGAAGCAGCACTATGCGATCCTTCGTCGATGTGTGAAGGGATGCAACAGCCTCACCGTTGACCCTTGATCCAACAGGCCATAGAGTAAATGTAGAAAAAATGGCACCGGCAGCATCTCACATCTTCCAAACTTTTACTTGTCTGGGGGTCGCAATAAAAGTTTGGAAGATGTGAGATGCTGCCGGTGCAATTTTTTCTACAGTAGCAGGTAAATAGTCATGCAACAATATAAGGCCTACACATTGATGGGCCAAATTCAGCAGAATCATGCCAGACAGCAGCACATAAATGGTAACTCTGTAGTATCAGGGCTACACAATGCTTCATTCAACTCTGCAGGATCAGGACAGACAGAAGCAGGTAAATGGTAACGCTATAGTATAAGGCCTACACATAGCTGGGACTAACTCTGCTGATTCAGGACAGATATGAGCAGTACCAGTTACATGGTAATTGTCCAGTATGAGGCCTACTCATAGCTTGGCCTAACTCTGCAGAACAGGCAGCAGCTAAAGGTAATGGTAATGGTGCAGTATAAGGCCTACACATAACTCAGCATGATCAGGACAGATAGAAGCAGCAGGTAGATGTTAATGGTCAAGTATAAGGCCTACACATAGCTCAGCCTAACTCTTCAGGACAGACAGCAGCAGGTTTTAAGTTTGCAGCAGGAATGCGTTCCCAGGAATGGGCCCCCACCAGACCAGGGCTACACTATAAATAAAATAAGACATCTCTGACAGCAGCAGGTTCTAAGTATGCAACAGGAATGTGTTCCCAGGAATGGGCCCCCACCAGACCAGGGCAACACCAAAAAGACACCGCTGACAGTAGCAGGTTATAAGTTTGTAGTAGGAATGTGTTTCCAGGAATGGGCCCCCACCAGACCAGGGCAACACCAAAAATATACTAAGACATCTATGACAGCAGCATGTTCTTTGCCTACATCAGTAATGTGGTAACTTGAATGCAAAATGCAATATTTTTTATTGACAATTTTTTTGTCAAAGGTATTTTAAGTTTTGAAAGCACACTATAAAATAAATACAAAATTAGCTATACACGCCTCCTTTTGTCTGTGAGGAGGCATGGGTACTGCCGCTCTCCCCACGCATACACGATCTGCGCCGCACACAAGCTGAGATCCGGCTGTCGGCACTCAGCAGGACCCATTCTCTGCCCGTCTGAGCACAGAAGCCAGTGATGAGACAGCTTGCCTCGGCCTAGGTCTGGAAGTGTCCTTGGCTCTGCCGCCAGGATCATTTCCCATTCCCGTTGGTGATGACTCAGCCATGGTCCCCAGTTGCTGGCCAGGTGTTTGGCGGCTGCCTCTAGTGCGCAGCCTGGATCATCAATCGCAGTTCAGGCTGCTGAATAAGCCTTTAGCTGCGATGCTTGACTACACACGGGGGGTAGTGTCACAGAACCCAGCCAGGCCAGATATCACTAGGAAGTGGCTGACAGGTACGTTTTTCACGAACATACCGGATCTCATTTTCTATGTCAAGTCGACAGAGATAAAGCAGAGGTGCATTCATTTTGTGGATTAAGTTTACCTGCAGTTATAGGTATTGGTGAACACATGGTGGCTTCAGAACAGACTACTAACTCCGCTCTGCTGGATGACAGTGTCGGTGCTCCACGGAGCCTGTCAGCCCCTTCCTAGTGATGTTTGGCCCGGGTTCTGTGACTCTACCCCCCGTGTGTAGTAAAGCATCGCAGCTAAAGGCTTATTCAGCAGCCTGACCTGCGATCGATGATCCAGGCTACACACTGGAGGCAGCCGCCGAGAACCCGGCCAGCAACCGGGGACTGTGGCTGAGTCATCACCGACGGAAAAGAGAAATGATCCTGGTGGCAGAGGCAAGCTGGCTCATCACTGGCTTCTGTGCTCAGACGGGCAGAAGATGGATGGGTCCTGTCGACGGCCGAAGCCCAGGGTGTCTGCGGTGCCAATCGTGTATGGGTGGGGAGAGCGGCGGTACCCATGCCTCCTCACAGACAAAAGGAGGATGAGTGAGTCGCTGCTAAACCCCGCCACTCCTACTGCCCTCTGGCTTGGAGGAATCAGCACACGGTGAGGCAGGCTGCGTTACCACAGTGTTCTGCTCCAGACTCAAAATGCCCGATATGGAAACTGAGAGCAGACTGGTGTATAAATACATCAGAGAAAAGACCGGCACTCAAATCGATTGTTGAAGATAATGCTTTATTAAAGCATATTTCAGCATCAGAGGAACAGAGCAGAAAACAAGCGACACGTGTTTCGGCTCAAGTTAGAGCCTTTGTCAAGCATGATACATCTTATCAGAAAACACGTTTAAATAGTGCGCCACCCTTAACGTGAATAACGTGTTGCTGTCACATTACCATGACAACCATAGCATACATATCATCATGCGCAACAATTATCAACATTGTTGCTACATAGATCAAACGCAGTAATTCAATACATTGTTGCAATACATTTGCAATGGAATTACAGTACAACTGAATATTACATTTCTTATATCTATCAGTAACTGAATATTGCATTTCTTATATCTATCAGTAACTGAATATTACATTTCTTATATCTGTCAAGAAAATATATCTATAAATCAGTGAAAAGAGAAAAGAGAGAAAGCTGACAGTATGAGACAGCCGCAAGCAGCATACCTAGAAATCTCATGTTATATAGGATTTTTCACATATAGATTGGAGCTAACTTTGCAGTATTATTTCTTTATTTTTTCTGTGACTAAAGAGGAAAAAAATATAAAAAAAAGGAGGTAATATTATTATAATTATTATTTCAGGTTGAAAAGCATATTGTATTTCACAAAAATGCATTTAAGTCATACTCTCGATTGAGACCTCTAGGTTCCATAGTTTGCAAGGTATGTATCCAGAAACTTTCCAGTTTTTTAAGCATGAGCAATCTGTTGCCACCTCTTCGTGGTGGCAACACTTGCTCACTGATTTGGAATCTGAGTTGTGAAACATTGTGAGAGCATCTATCAAAATGAAGCGGAACTGGCAACAACAGATTTTTCTTACGTATAGTGGATTTATGATTACTAAATCTATCCTTCATTCTAGTAGATGTCTCACCAATGTATATAAGGCCACAAGGGCAGTTTAACAAATAAATGACATAATTACTGTCACAGGTAAAAAAACCTTGTACAGGGAATTTTTTACCAGTGTGCGGATGGGAAAAAAATTCACCTCTAATGACCGCCGAACAATGGACGCACTGTGAGCAAGGAAAAGTAAAATAAAGAAAGAATACTGCAAAGTTAGCTCCAATCTATATATGAAAAATCCTATATAACATGAGATTTCTAGGTATGCTGCTTGCGGCTGTCTCATACTGTCAGCTTTCTCTCTTTTCTCTTTTCACTGATTTATAGATTTATTTTCTTGACAGATATAAGAAATGTAATATTCAGTTACTGATAGATATAAGAAATGTAATATTCAGTTGTACTGTAATTCCATTGCAACTGTATTGCAACAATGTATTGAATTACTGCGTTTGATCTATGTAGCAACAATGTTGATAATTGTTGCGCATGATGATATGTATGCTATGGTTGTCATGGTAATGTGACGTCAACACGTTATTCACGTTAAGGGTGGCGCACTATTTAAATTTGTGTTCTGATAAGATGTATCATGCTTGACAAAGGGTCTAACTTGAGCCGAAACACGTGTCGCTTGTTTTCTGCTCTGTTCCTCTGATGCTGAAATATGCTTGAATAAAGCATTATCTTCAACAATCGACTCGAGTGCCGGTCTTTTCTCTGAATTACTAAGTGGGCTGTCTTACCCTGACGCGTGCACCGGGACCTCTGGATACGAGGAGTGCCGTCTGTGTCTCTTCTAATGTATAAATACATGATTTAATCAGTTAAAAAATATAGAAATATATCAAGAAATTTATTATTCAACCATAAATAAATAAATAAAGTAATTTTAAAATACATTATATAAAAAATCAACGATATACAAATATATCTAAAAATAAATAACTAAATTAAAAAATCTAAATATCAATAAATAAATCAAGCTCAAAATACATGATTACACTACTTTGTCAATACAGAAATATGACAATAAATAAATAGATTCAAAATGTTTGCAATCAATAAATTAATTAATTAATCTACAAAGACATAATTAGAATAATTAATTCAAATATAAATATATTATTAAATACATAAATAAATATATGAAATAATTAAAGCATCAACAAATAAAATATTATAGAAATACATGATTAAAAAAGGTAATTAATATATAAATATATCAATAAAGTAGTAAATAAAATAAAAAAATGTGTCCATAAATAAATAAATGAATAAATAAATAAATATATACATGAATTAATACATAAAAAGATTTTTTTTAAAACTAAGTTTTGGAGGGAGAGACAAGGAGAGGGATGGAGAAGGGACCCTTCAGCGCCCTGAACCGACTGCGGGGGCCAAGAAGTCGCCGCCGATCCAGGATCTTAATGAATGTTAGTTTGTCCACGGAGTCTGTGGAGAGACGGGTCCGCTTGTTGGTGATCACCCCACCTACCGCTCTGAATGTCCGCTCAGATGGTACGCTGGAGGGGGAGCAAGACAGTAACTCCAGTGCATACTGAGCGAGCTCACAGCAGATGTCCAACCTGGCAACCCAGTACTCCATGGGGTCGTCAGTGCTCATGCTGTCGGAAGCAACCAATGGACCCCATGTAGCCTGCCACGATGCGGGCCAGCCACTGATGGTGACTGCTGCTGCTGCTGGGTCACGCAGACTGGTAGAACAACCTCATCTCCCCCATAAGGTCACCTGCTCGGCTGGTTCTGCTGGGGCCAGCCACCTAGTGGGTGAGATGGACGGTGAGAACTGGAGCGTGAGGCAGAGGGTTTGCCTGCTCCAGCCAGAGGATCAGACAGGCCCGCAGGTTTTGCATACGAACATCCCTCTGGCTGGCTGGGATCAACTGCTCCAGTTTCCCCTTGCAGCGAGGGTCTAAAAGGGTGGCCAACCAATAAACGTCCCTCTCCTTAATTTTCTTGATCCGGGGGTCCCTTCTGAGGCATTGCAGCATGTGGGCAGCCATGGGAAAGAAGACAGCCCGCTGTGAAACTTCTTGGCTGCCTTAAAAAAACTCCTCAACAAATTCTTCCTCCTCCTCGTCCTGGGCCTGGTCTTGGTGGAGCATTGTTGGCTCTTCTGGCTCCACCAAGGCACTCTCCCTAGCCTCGAGCAGGCGATCTAGTGTCCTGTCCAGCAGGAACACTATGGGGAGCGTGTCATTGAGGCCGATATACTCACCACTAACCATCTTGGTTGCTTGCTCGATTGGGGCCAACACGTTGCATACCTGGTGTATCTGCCCCCACTGCGCATTTGTGATGTAGGGGAGTGGGTGTGATTGCCCAGAAATGCCTTGGTCCAGCAAGTATTCCGTGACTGCCTGTCGCTGCTCCCACAATCTCTCCAGCATGTGGAGGGTGGAGTTCCACTGCATCAAGCTGTCCACTATCAGCCTGTGAGGGGGCAGACTGTTGTCCTGCTGCAGTTTGGACAGGGATGCGGTGGCGGTTGGGGAGCGTCGGAAGTGGCTGGCAATCCTCCGTACCCTTTGCACAATGTGAATCAACCTTGGGTATGTGCATAGGAACTTCTGTACCACAAGGTTGAGGACATGTGCCATGCAGGGCACGTGTGTCAGACTGCCAGCATGGAAGGCAGCCAGGAGGTTGCTGCCATTGTCACAGACAACCATACCTGCATCTAGCCTTCGGAGTGTCAGCCACTTCTGGATCTGAGCCTGGAGGGTGGCCAGAACATGAGTTCCAGTGTGTCTCCGTTCCCCTAAGCTCACAAGCTGGAGCGCGGCCTGGCAGTGGACGTGCCCCACACTTGCATAGATGCGGGGACACTTGCTGGGGGGCTCAGCAGCTGTGAAGACAGTGGCTTGAGTGACAGCAGCAGTTCTCCCCTGGACACTCCGGGGCGGCACCACAAACTCAGATGCTGACACATCTGATGATCCCTCCCCGGCACCTCGGAGGGACACCCAATGGGCAGTAAAACTGATGTATCGTCCCTGCCCATGTCAGATGGACCCTGTCGCTGACAGCGTGACACAGCGACAGCGATACATTCTGCACAATGTGATGGTGTAGGGCAGGGATGCTGGTTCTGGCACAGAAATGGCAGCTGGGAACACGCCGTCTGGGTTGGGCCTGCTCCAACATCTGCCAGAATGGATTGCTGTCCACGATATTGAAGGGCAGCAGTTGTTGGGTTATAACTTTTGCCAGGAGCCCATTGGGTGAACGCACGCATCGGTACCCGGGGGCGTAGGGTACGGTGTGTTCAAATGCATATGCAACCGATCACTGGCGCCGGATGGCAGTGGAGGCGACAGAGGAGGGTGCAGTGGAGGAAGAGGTCTGGCTGCCGATACCAGTACCTCTAGGAGAGGGAGCGGGGGAGTGGGTATGCATTGTTGGAAGGTGTTGGGGTGGCTGCAGTAAAGTGGCAGGAGCTGCTGTCCCCTGCGCACTGCTGGTGGCGCTGCTATGACTACCCTGCATCTGTTCCCACTCCCGCCAGTGATTTACTCTCTTGTGCTGGGTAAGGGCAGTGGTACCCAGCCAAGCAACAGACCTCCCTCTCCTCACCCTGGCATGGCACAGCTGACAGATGGCAATTTTTACATTGTCTGCTGCCAGAGTGAATTAAGCCCAAACAGGCGACTTATGCACCGACCTCCTGTCAGATGGGTGGTGCTGAATTGTGCCTGTTTGGGCTCAGGGCGGATAGGTGGAGCTGGCTGATGCTGCTGCTGACTCATCCTGCTGCCATTATCAGCGGAGCCCCTGACACTGGGCTCACTGGTGACCTGGCGCACCATTTGCCTCAAGTGCCTACCTTCCTCATCAGCGCTGCTGTCACCTGACAAGGGAGGTGGCACCCATTCTGGGTCACCCTCCTCTTCGGCCCCTGATATGTCAGACCCAAGGCCAACCTGTGGTGGACTGAGGGAAACTGCAGACATGGAGCCCCTGACCTGGCTCTGCTGTCCCCTCGCTGACGCCTGGGTCTGACTAGGTGCAGGGGTTCTGTGGCTGAAACCACCAGCACCAGTCTGAAGGGATGTCACTGGGGTACTGAGAGTTGGGTACCCGCTCCTCCCCCTCCTCCATCCCTTCCAAAGGGTCCTGACCATGAGGAAGACTGAACTGCAATTCAGTCTCCTGCATTACCTCCCCCAAGATGTCCCTCTCACTGTCGCTGTCAAACAAGAGCAGGGTAGATTCTTGGGGGCTGGGGGTTGGTCCTGCAGGAGGTGGAGTGCTGCTGCTGCTCAAAGCCGGGGAAGAGGACTCCATGCCACTAGTTTGTGCCACGATAGCCACTACTGCCTCGGCATCCTGAGTAAAAATGGGGTGGAGTGAGTAGAGAAAAGGCCCCATGCGGCGGTCCAGCACTGGAACCAACTCCCCTACCACGGCTGCCTGAACGCCCTCGTACACTCATAATGTGTTGTTTATATTATATATGCAGAACAAAATATAAATAAAATAATAAGAGAAATTGGGAAAAACTTTATTGGGGTGGGGACAATAGGGCAAAAATGTAATGAAATATTCTAGAAACACTTACACACTAAAAGTAAAAGCCTTTTTTTTTCAAAGAGGCAGAGGCAGACAATAATCACAACCCCAACAACCCCTAATAAACTAACAATCAAATACTTTTTTATTTTTTAAACAGATGCAAGACATAGAAACTAAAACACTAAAACACAAACAATAAAATACTTTTTTTTTTGTTTTTTTTCCATAGATACAAGACAGAAACTAAACCCTACATAAACTAAACAGTAAAACACTAACAATAAAGGACTTTTTTTTCAAAGAAAAAAGACACAGATGCTAACACAGACAATAATTACTACACCAAATGAACCCTAATACACTAACAATCTAAGCCTTTTTTTTTAACAGATGCAAGACAGAAACTAAACCCTACACAAACTAAACACTTCAACACTAACAATAAAGGACTTTTTTTTTATCAAAGAAAAATGACGCAGACACTAACGCAGACTATAATCACTGCACCAAATGAACCCTAATACACTAACAATCTAAAACTTTGTGTTTTTTTTTTACAGATGCAAGACACAGAAACTAAACCCTACACAAACTAAACACTAAAACACTAATAATGAAATACTTTTTTTTTTTTTTTTTTTTAAACAGATGCAAGATATAGAAACTAAACCCTACACAAACTAAACACTAAAACACTAATAATAAAAAACTTTTTTGTGGAGGGGTTTTCCACAGATACAAAACAGAAACTAAACCCTACACAAACTAAACAGTAAAACACTAACAATAAAGGACTTTTTTTCAAAGAAGACACTAACGCAGACAATAATTACTACACCAAATGAACCCTAATACACTAACAATCTAAGACTTTTTTTTTTTAACAGATGCAAGACACAGAAACTAAACCCTACACAAACTAAACACTAAAACACTAACAATCTAAGACTTTTTTGTTTTTGTTTTTTGTTTTTTTAACAGATGCAAGACACAGAAACTAATCCCTACACAAACTAAACACTAAAACACTAATAATAAAGGACTTTTTTCTTTTTCAAAGACAAATAACGCAGACACTCACACAGACAATAATCACTACACCAAATGAACCCTAATACACTAACAATCTAAGCCTTTTTTTGTGTTGTTCAAACACAAATCACTACACAAACAAAAGCTAAAATACTAGGACTAAAAGACTTTTTTTCTTCACACACAAAAGATGCAGACACTAATCGCAAAAAAATCGGAAAATTTTTGTTTTTGTTTTTTGTTTTGCTTTTTTTCACTGACAAAAGACGCAAGCACAAATCTAAAGACAAAAAAACACAAGGACTAAGAGACTTTTTTTTTCACAGATGGACGAAACAGACAGCTAAACCCTACACTATCCTATATCCCTATCTAAACTAAAGTACACCCTGCCCTGGAAACTATCAGCTAAAATATTCCCTAACTAACCTACACTATATAGCACTAACTATCTGGATTATATATTTCAGCGAAGTATCTCTATAACCTACACTACACCCTACACTGGAATCTATCTGCTACACTATGCTCTAACTAACCTATACTATCTAACACTAACTATATGAATTCCATATTTTAGCTAACTATCGCTATAACCTACACTACACCCTGCACTGGAACCTATCAGCTATTCAGCTACACAATTCCCTATTAGTGATGAGCGGCAGGGGCAGAATATTTGTCATATATTCGTGAATTCGAGAGTTCAAGATTATATTCTTGATTGCAAAAATCGGCAATGTATTATTCTGGCAATGTGCGTGAAATGCCGGCGTGGGTCACTTATGCTACATTTTTCAAGCTGGTATAAGTTTCCTGCAATTTTTCGGCAATTATTGATGCTCATATTTTTTGCAATACATGCAACTTGCATAGTAAGGGGCAGGCAACTTTTCTATTGGTTGCTAGGGAAGTTGCTAAGCTGTTACAAAGCCTTCTCATTGACCCACAAGCTAGAAGACGGGAGGGATGATCACCTGATGTGTACAGTGTTAAAAAATAAAAAATGAATATATAGCACTATATTCTATATATTCGCAAATTCTCGCAGTGATGATGTTTGCGATAATTATTATTTTTTAAAATATTTGCGCTCAACACTTTTCCCTATTACCATCTAACACTAACTATTAGGATTATTTATATGCGATTTGGAATGTTATTTGAAAAAGCACAGCACAGTATTCAAGCTCCTCTCTCTCTCACACATGAAACGCCACAAAATGGCTGCTGGGGAGTGTAGAAATTTATATAGTGAAGGGGTAGGCAACTTTACTATTGGTTGCCAGGGATGTTGCTAA
This sequence comes from Bufo gargarizans, assembly GCF_014858855.1. Lineage (NCBI taxonomy): Eukaryota > Metazoa > Chordata > Amphibia > Anura > Bufonidae > Bufo > Bufo gargarizans. The sequence continues at coordinate 97,851,175 of NC_058088.1, read as the reverse complement.
TCTGTGACAAAGCCTTCTCATTGGCCCACAAGCTAGAAGAAGGAAGGGATGATCACCTGATGTGTACTGTGTAAAAAAATAAATATAATATTTGTCATTATATTCTAAATATTTGCGAGTTATCAAAGTTGCCGATATTAGCGATAAAAATTTGTATTATGAATATTTGCGCTCAACACTATTGATTACTTACCTGCAGTCTTGCACTTGTGATTAGTCCCATCTATCAATGGCTTCCTTTGACTCATGCTAGGGTATGGACTGGTCATGCACTAGTTCCCCTCTCTGTCCACAGTGCTAGCAATTCGACCAAACTCTTTGTCGTGCAGGGCAGATTGGCAATGTACGTACCTCGTAACTCTGATTTGAGGTCTAACACAGGGGACTTGCATAGAAGTCTTATGGGAGTCTGATATGGAAGTTTGATGGGGGGATGCCATGGAAGTATGATGGGGATCTGATCTATGGTCTGATGGAGGTCTGACATGGCAGTTTGATGTAGGACTGATGGGGGTCTGACATGGAAGTCTGATGGAGGTCTGATGAGGGTTTTATTTGAGTTCCTGATATTGGAGTGATATAAGGTCTGATCCGAGTTCTTTTTATGGGGTCAGATCTCAGGATCTGATATGGGGGTCTAATCTGATGATCTAATATAGGGGCCTGATCTGAGGATCTGATGAAAAATATTTTTTTCTTATTTTCCTCCTCTAAAACAGGATATTCTAAAATGATATTATAAAATGAAAAATACAGTACATTTTCATTAATTTACTATAACCAGATCTGGACTATGGGATATTTTACTTTACATTTCAGTGGTCCAAAGCCTAAAATGGGAAAAAACGGAGAAAGAAGAATAAACTGAAATATCACAAAAACTCCATGCTGTTTTTTTTATTTATAGACAGAGTAGTATTCTTTTTACTTTAAACAAAATATACAGTATATATAAAACCAACGCGAGCTGGCACCATCCAATTGGAGACAATCTATATATTAGATAAATGTGGAAGAAGTCATCAAATGCAACCCACAAGGCAGTGCTCAATACATAGTAAGAGTCAAATGCATAAGTCCAAAAAAAAAAAAAGATTGCATGGTACTCGCCATAATGTGGAACTTCCTTTATTTCATAAAGTGCACTTACAAGACAGGCGATGTAAGTGGGTGATTTGGGGGAGCATGTGCAAGCTCATGGGAGGTCTAGAAAAAGCCTTGAAAGGACGGGAAAGGGCCGTAGGCCAATTACTTTTTGCTGTTTTTAACCTCCTGTCTTGTAGGTGCACTTTATGAAATAAAAGAAGTTCCACTTTATGGTTGGTGCCATGCAATCTTCTCTTTTTGTTGTTCTTTTTAGTTTAATCTTGATATGTGAGGGATGGTTTGTGGAACTGGTCAGAATTCACTCTAAAACTAAATAATTTAATGCTAACAGAAATGTAATTTAAGAGTATTTTTTCAGCTTGCCTAAAGCAGCTTGACATATAAAACCTTGTTTCTACTTTTATTTAATTGACTTGCTCTTTGTAAAAAAATAATGTACGATGGCTGTAGAAAGGACAGCTAGAAGGATTTCTTTCTTAACAATAACCAGTACAAAAATAGAAAGACATATCTTTGCTTGAGATTTCATTTTCTAAGACTTGTATTCTACAATCAAAATTTCGTTTGAAAATGTAATTTGGGAAATCTGTATCAGTACATCTATATTCACCACATTGTTATCGTAATTTAAAGAGACTGAAGTACAGCCATTATGTGCATTATTTCAAATACCTTGTCAGGTGGATCTAAAGACCAGAAAATCAGAAGAATGCTGGGTGCAAATATGTAGCTTTTTCTGCCTGACTATGGACCTTAAAGGGGCTGTTCACGTCTGGAGACCGTTTCTGCAGACCTCCCAGTGTGGCTGGATATGCGGTGGGAATCATAGTTAGCCCTGGCTCAACCGCTTCCCCTCAAGTGCCACAGGTCTCGGGTCTCCCTGTGACATATGATTTTTCATGGGAACGCTGCAGCCAATGACCCAGTGACATGACACGTGGATGGCACGTCACCATTGCAGCCAGTCATTGCCTGCTGAGGCCACATGACCTACATCAATGAAGTGATGAAGGCACTGGTCCAGTGCCAGAAGGCATTGCTTCTATATTTTATACTTTTATGTGGTTTCCATTTCAATAAACCAGATGGCATCAGTCATCTTTTAAGAAAGGTGTAAATGGCAGCAATCTGAAAGAGATGCTTTTTCTACTAATTTTTTTTTACAGATTTAGTTGAAACACCATCCTTGGAAATAAGTGTGGATGATGCTTACTTCTGGAGAAGCCATTACACTTTCAGTATGCGTATAATTGAGCTATGCCAAATATCATAGCACACCCAACCAAGCAAATAGCATTCCAAAATTTGAGTCTGAATGTCTCCCCATGGGGTTTTACAATATTACCTTAAAGAGGACCTTTCACCGATTATGACACTGTGAACTAAGAATACAGACATGGAGAGCGGCACCCGGGGATCTCACTGCACTTACTATTATCCCTGGGCGCCGCTCCGTTCTCCTGCTATGCCCTCCGGTATCTCCGGTCACAAAGTTATGGTAGGCGGAGTCTGCCCTTGTTCTTCTGTAGTGCTGGCCAATCATATTGCAGAGCTCACAGCCTGGGAGAAAATAACCTCCCAGGCTGTGAACTCTGCGCTGCGATTGGCCAGCGCTAAAGCAGAACAAGGGCAGACTCCGCCTACCATATCTTTGTGACCGGAGATACCGGAGGGCATAGCAGGAGAACGGAGCGGCGCCCAGGGATAATAGTAAGTGCAGTGAGATCCCCGCCGATGACGTCACATCTACACCCGGCGCAGGCGCACTGAGGAAGGAGCAGCCGAGCGAGCGCCCTCCTCTCAGTGCGCCTGCGCCGACTGAAGGCCGGTACGGCGCAGGCACCAGATTTTGAACGCAGACAGGGCTAGCCAGAGGACGAGCGCGTTCGCTTGCCCTGTCTTAACATGAGGAGGGGGCGTATTTGTGAAAGGAGGATGCGGCTGCTACCAGCAAGTAGCCGCCCTACTTGCTGGTACAGAGGTAATTTACATATTATAAAAGTCCGTTTTTTTAAGGAACTGCTGAACAAAAATGAGTAAGAGCATTATTTATTGATATATTGCAGTATAAGGATTTTAAGTAGCAACAAAATGACTTTAGTGGGTTGACAAAAGCCCTTTAAGGCATGTTTGCAGTGATGCCAACCTTTGCAGGGCTTCTATCTCGCAGGTAATGTCGACTTGTAATATTGAACTATATGAACTACACAGACTATAGCACAAACAAGCAACATCCAGGTTGAGAAACTGTTGAAATGATGGGATTTGAGTTGGTGGTCCGAAGTCACTGTACGTAGAACAGATACTTCAGTTTGGATTTCTTCATTGGCATCACTGTTGTATCTTTAAGAAGGCTCACTGCAACAGATCTAGCCACGTTGTCCGCAGAATTATGGTGTGTGGGAACATAGTGTCACTGTTTAGGACAAGTGGATCTCCTGATCCTTAGGACTCGATTGCTGACATAGACGTAAAAGGGTCTGGTTTTGTTGTAAATATATTTTCTTGAACTACCTTGTTGTCTGTGTAAAATTGGACTTCTTTGATTTCCAGGTTCATTTCTGATGTTATAAGTTCAGCCTACTCCACTGCAAGCACAGCAGCGCAGAGCTCAAGTCTGGGTATCTTGTGTTCGCGGAGTGGCGCCAGTTTTGTCCGGCTTATGACAAACCCTTTACGGCATTGTGTTTTTACGTCTATGGTCTTTAGGTATGCTATGGCTGCAATCGCTTTCACAAACGCGTCACAGAAGATATACAGGGCCAGATTTATCATCACACTTGCATCTTACTCCACTTTTACATATGTCCAAAGTGACTTTTGGCTAAGTTAGATTTATTAATGGTCCTTTAATACTGTGAGAAATGTGGTTTGACGTCAGCAGTTTATCCTTCAGTAAGTGGCTTTAAAAAAGTCTCACGTCTTTACAAAAAAGTTGCACGTCTTTGCAAAAAAGTTGCACATTCTATTTAAATAGTCGCATTTAAATAGTCGCACATTTGCATATGATATAGATAAAAAGTTGCACGTTTATAGGTTTCTGACAGAAAAGTCGCAAGATTTACTTCATTATCAGTTGTACCTGAGAGAACATGGCAAACATGGACCCATCTTTCATGACAGATCTTTTTGATGATGAAAAAATAAGGAAAAAGAAGAATTTTACAGAGGAAGAAAAAATATTAATTGAAAAGGTAAAAAAAAGGAATCAGTTGAAAAAGTGTAATAAGTGTGTATAGTATAATATTTGAATGTGAAGTGCATTTTTTTCTGTCTTTTTTAATGTGTGTCCCTTTTTAGCATCCATTGTGTCATCTGTTCATGGGACCGCTGCATGCAAATATTGGACCCATTCACTTTAAATGTGGTCTGCGATGTCCACATTTATCGAAAACACATTTTTAATATTTTTTTTTTTTTTTAAAACAGTGCAAAACCAAAAATAATATTTTGGAATATATTTTATTTTTATGAAATGAAAAAAACTTGCTTTAAAAAAAATAACTACATGTTATACTTTACAATATATTGGACCAAATATACATTAATAAAACATTATTAATCCTAGTAAAATAATGAAAGCAAATTAATTTATTCTGATAAACATTTTCACATTTAACATTCAATATTTTTAAGGATTAAAAGATAAAAAAAGGTAAAAAGAGTCTTCTGTTTGATGCCAATGTTATAAGCGCAGGACATATATATATAAGGTTCCCAACATAAGCATGGTCCTCACTGGACTTTTTTAAGTTGTCGCAATAGTAAATCTTTCTTGAGATTGATTTACATAAGAAAACATGACCACTTTCACGACACTTTCAGAAAACTGGCGAGCATAGCGCAGAGCCAGAAAAAGTCTAAAATTTTTGCACAGTTTTACCGATTGCACAAAAATGTGTGACTTTTTCACGCCATAAATTTGACTTTAGCTAATGTAAAATCTGGCCCACAGTCTTTACATCTTGACTTCAGTAGATGGCATGGAAGCATACGGTCGTGTCACATGAAGGCTGGACAAATAATCGAGAGACTTCCTCTAACCTGCCCACAGGTCTTTTTTCTCCATAGAAAGCGGATCATCACAATCAAACGTCTCTTTGGCGAAGTCTCTTAACATAATTTTACCCTGGATCATATAAGCTGTTTATGGTGGACAGTACTCCTCTGTTTGTGAAAGGCTTTTCTTCCTTGCTGATTTGGAAGATTAATGTGTCTGCCTTTAAATCCCAGAGCAAAAAATGAGGCTCCGCTGCATGGAAAGGGAGTCAGTGCTAAGATCCAAGTCCTTTAGATCATTTGAATGGTCTTGGGGTGAGAAGGCCGCCATTAACTCACGGGTGTTGGAGGCAATTTTGTGCAACCTCAGATTAGATAGAGCGAGCATTTCTTGAGCCCTTTTTAGGAGACTGATTGCAGTCTTGTTCGTAGGTGTGGATTTAAAGCAGTCATCCACATAGAAATCTTTTTCCACAAAGGACCTGACATCTGACCCATACTTTGCTTCACCCTCTCGGGCTGAATGTCTGAGACCGCAGATAGCGACTGCAGGGGAAGGACTGTTTTGGAAGATGTGCACTCTCATTCGGTACTCTACAATGTCTTCATTGGGGTCGTTTTTGCGGTACCAGAAGAACCTCAAGTAGTTTCTGTGTTCTTCCTTGACGAGAAAGTGGAAAATCTGTTGCATGTCAACCATAAACGCTACGGAATCTCTGTGGAAGCAGAAAAGTACCTCTAGAAGTCTGTTGTTGAGGTCTGGACAAGACAGTAAGACATCGTTTAGCGAGATGCCTTCGCACCTGGCGCTCGAGTCGAATACTACTCTTATCTGCCTTGGTTTTTTAGGATGATAGACGCCGAATATGGGTAAGTACCAAAACTCCTCGGAGTCTTGAAGCATAGGTGCCATTTCTGCATGGTTGTTCTGGAATATTCTTTCCATGAAGGTGTTCTCTGGTGTCCTCTAAAGCTTGTGTATGTGGGAGATAAATCAGCTGTACACAAGTTCTTTGTTGTTAGGTAAGCGTTGTATCCGGGGTTTAAATGGCAACCCAGCTTTTTGACTTGTCTTTTACTATTCTTCGATCCATGATATCCAAGAACAGCCTGTCTTCTATGGACATTGCAACCTTGTTGTCTTCTCCTGTCCTGTGGAAGACTGTGCACCTTAAGTAATGGCTGGTGTGGTCTTCACAGGAGGGGTCCACGAAAGGACAAGGCATGGGAGCGCTGTGTGGCAATTCTTTTATCAGGAAACTGCTCTGACATGGCTGGAATAGGGAAGGATGTCCATTTTCAAGTGTGTTGGTGAGCATACTGTTGACTGAGGTTGGCTTGTGTGCTCCTCCTAGACAGATGTCTCCTATGATGACCCATCCTAGGTGAAGTCTCTGGGCATATGGAGCGTTTTTTCGGGGCTAAGTCTGTTCTCTAGCTTTATGAACTCGCAGTATGTCTGTTCCAAGGAGTAAGACTATCGGGGCTTCTGGGTCCAGTTCCGGTATCAGGTGAGCTATATGCTTCAGGTGGGGGTGGTATGCCGCTATATCTGGTGTAGGTATTTCAGACCAGTTGTCAGGAATGTGATTGCACTCCAGTATGGTTGGCAGGGACAAGCAGGTCTGACCATCTATGGACTCTACCTTGTACCAAGTTGCCTTCCTCCCAACCATCTCAACGGTACCTGCACATGTCCTTAAGGAGTAGGGAGAACCAGGCCCTAAGATGTTGGAGGTGTCAAATAAGGTGGATTTAGCTAAAGAACTGTTGCTTTGATCATCTAAAATTACATATACCTTGATCACCTTATCTCGGTGTACGACCAGATAAACTCTGACAAGGCAGATTTTTGAGTAGGACTTCCCTCCTACGAGTCCTGTACAGATCTCTGTACACTGAGAAGTGACTACTGGGGTGTCTGTTAGTGTCTACTTGCTTTCCGTCATGCTCCTCTGCATGGAATGATACCTGAAAGCGTGGTCCAGGGTGTAAAGCTGTCTTGGGTTCTGTGTTACCACATTCTGTGCATGTCACACTGACCTTTACAGTTCCTGGCGATTTTCAATCTTATAGTGCAGCACCTGAAGCCGACGATGAGTACCTGAGTAGAGGATGTGGGTTCTTGTGCAGGGGGCATTGTTTGGTAAGATCTTTGGGTCTGTTCTCTTCTTGAGAAGACTTAAACTTCCTGTAAGAAGAGCCTGTGGAGGAAACATTAGTTTGGCGGACTGCCACTGTAGCTTTATGAGGTTTGACACCAGGGGTAGAGATGGCCTTGCATTTTGCCCAGCGGTCGTTTTGCGGTGAACTTTGGCAGATATTTTACATTCTGTGTTTTGCCAGTGTAGGGAGAGGTTGCTTTGTGGAGAAGGGACAGGCTGTTAGGGACACCAAATGCTAGCTAAAAGTCCTTTTAAGAACTGATATACAGGGAGTGCAGAATTATTAGGCAAGTTGTATTTTTGAGGATTAATTTTATTATTGAACAACAACCATGTTCTCAATGAACCCAAAAAACTCATTAATATCAAAGCTGAATATTTTTGGAAGTAGTTTTTAGTTTGTTTTTAGTTTTAGCTATTTTAGGGGGATATCTGTGTGTGCAGGTGACTATTACTGTGCATAATTATTAGGCAACTTAACAAAAAACAAATATATACCCATTTCAATTATTTATTTTTACCAGTGAAACCAATATAACATCTCAACATTCACAAATATACATTTCTGACATTCAAAAACAAAACAAAAACAAATCAGTGACCAATATAGCCACCTTTCTTTGCAAGGACACTCAAAAGCCTGCCATCCATGGATTCTGTCAGTGTTTTGATCTGTTCACCATCAACATTGCGTGCAGCAGCAACCACAGCCTCCCAGACACTGTTCAGAGAGGTGTACTGTTTTCCCTCCTTGTAATTCTCACATTTGATGATGGCCCACAGGTTCTCAATGGGGTTCAGATCAGGTGAACAAGGAGGCCATGTCATTAGATTTTCTTCTTTTATACCCTTTCTTGCCAGCCACGCTGTGGAGTACTTGGACGCGTGTGATGGAGCATTGTCCTGCATGAAAATCATGTTTTTCTTGAAGGATGCAGACTTCTTCCTGTACCACTGCTTGAAGAAGGTGTCTTCCAGAAACTGACAGTAGGACTGGGAGTTGAGCTTGACTCCATCCTCAACCCGAAAAGGCCCCACAAGCTCATCTTTGATGATAATAAGCCCAAACCAGTACTCCACCTCCACCTTGCTGACCTCTGAGTCGGACTGGAGCTCTCTGCCCTTTACCAATCCAGCCACGGGCCCATCCATCTGGCCCATCAAGACTCACTCTCATTTCATCAGTCCATAAAACCTTAGAAAAATCAGTCTTGAGATATTTCTTGGCAAAGTCTTGACGTTTCAGCTTGTGTGTCTTGTTCAGTGGTGGTCGTCTTTCAGCCTTTCTTACCTTGGCCATGTCTCTGAGTATTGCACACCTTGTGCTTTTGGGCACTCCAGTGATGTTGCAGCTCTGAAATATGGCCAAACTGGTGGCAAGTGGGATCTTGGCAGCTGCACGCTTGACTTTTCTCAGTTCATGGGCAGTTATTTTGCGCCTTGGTTTTTCCACACGCTTCTTGCGACCCTGTTGACTATTTTGAATGAAACGCTTGATTGTTCGATGATCACGCTTCAGAAGCTTTGCAATTTTAAGAGTGCTGCATCCCTCTGCAAGATATCTCACTATTTTTGACTTTTCTGAGCCTGTCAAGTCCTTCTTTTGACCCATTTTGCCAAAGGAAAGGAAGTTGCCTAATAATTATGCACACCTGATATAGGGTGTTGATGTCATTAGACCACACCCCTTCTCATTACAGAGATGCACATCACCTAATATGCTTAATTGGTAGTAGGCTTTCGAGCCTATACAGCTTGGAGTAAGACAACATGCATAAAGAGGATGATGTGGTCAAAATACTCATTTGCCTAATAATTCTGCACTCCCTGTAGGTGTGCTATCGATAGGTGTGATATACTTATAATATACTTTCTAACATAGAAAGTATATTATAGTGCATTTGTACTGTGCAGTTGTGTTGAGCGTGAATATTCGAATCGCAAATTTTTATTAAGAATTTCGCCACTTCAAGAATGTACGAATATTTCGAATATAGTGCTAAAGTTGAAACTCGAAAAATTTGATTATCGTGCAAAAGTCCATTTATTTCAGTAATGCAACTTAAAATGAATTGCATTAATGCAGCTTAAAATTAGGTTCAATATTCTAGTCTCAAATTGTCACACTCTAGTCAGCTAATTAGTCCATACCCCCTGAGCAAAGGGTACCTCAAAATTGTGACTTTGGGGTTTTATAAGCTGTAAGCTGTAAGAAACAAATGAAGGCTTAAAAATATCTCACTTTGCATGTAATGAGTCTATCTCATATATTAGTTTCACCTTTTAAGTTGCATTACTGAAATAAATTAACTTTGCACGATATTCAAATTTTTCGAGTTTCACCTGTATATATTCGTATTCGCGGATAGTGTTGATCGCGAATATTCTAATGGCAAATTTTTATCGCGAATATATTACATTGCCGATTTTCGCAATCAAGTAAATAATGACTGGAGATCAATTAGCAAATTTATGGCGAATATTTGGCGAAAAATTCACGAAATAACACAAATTCGCATGTTGCCTATGCCGCTGATCACCATTGTGCAGCTGTTGTGTGCGGTTCTGCTACGATACTGCAGCTATATAGAAGGGCAAACTCTATTGGAAAAACTAATTGCATACTATACTGATTGAGGGCTGCGATATACCTGCTTCCACAAAATACTGATTAAGGGGTTTGATATGCCTGCTTCCACAAAATACTGATTGGGGGCTGCGATACACCTGCTTCCACAAAATACTGATTAAGGGGTTTGATATACCTGTTTACACCAAATATTGATTGAGGTCTGCGATATACCTGCTTCCACAAATACTACACTTCTCTAGGAACACAGGATCATTTTGAAAATGACAAGCAAAGGAAGAGGCAGGTCGTTCCGCAGGGGTGGTAGGGGTCGGACAAGTGCACCAGGCCGGAGCCTAAGTGGGAAGTTGGAGAAAGCGCATGCGATTACTTTAAAGGGTGCACCAGAGTTGGTTGAGTGGCTCACTCACCCTTCTGCTTCTGCACCCTCCTCATCCTCTGTATCTGCACCCTCCTCACTCTCTGCTGTGTGCACCTCCAAATACACCACCACCACCACAGCCCCTCCACTCAAGTCCGAGGAATTATTTTCCCATCCATTCTCAGACCTTACTGATGCGCATCCATTCTTGACTTCGGATGAGGAAGAGAAGGAAGCAACGGCTGCCACGAAGCCTTCTGACGACAGTACCCAGATCAGCCCAACTCCAAGATCTCAAATGTCAGTTGTTGTGAAGGTGACGATGATGATGTGTCGATGGACGTCACGTGGGTGCCCAAGAGAATAAGAGGAGGGGAGTTCAGAGGGAGAGATGGAGCAGCAGAGAGGGAGGAGAAGGAGGAGAAGCAGGCAGAGCTCGCAGGGCACAGGAGGCAAAAAGCAGAATGCAAATGTATTTGGAGCGAGCAATCCACCATGCACAGTCACTTCTGGCACTCTCAGGAAGCCGGCACATGGCTCCGCAGTGTGGGCTTTTTTTTTATGTGTCAGCTGCTGACAATAGTATTGCCATCTGCAGCCTGTGCAGTCAATGCATAAGTCGCGGTAAGCCCAACACTAAACTAGGGATGACCGCCCTAAGAAGGCACCTGGCCTCCCATCACTGAGCCCAGTGCGAGTAATGCCATCAGAACCCACAAAGCCACACTCCCGACGCTCCATGTCCTGCCTCTTCTCCTTCTCCTCTGTCCTCATATTTCTCCTCCAATCAACCTTTCTCTGTGCCGTCATCACGTTCATCTCGCAGAAGGCAGGCGTCCGTGGCCCAAATGTTCCATTGTAAAAAGTTGATGACGCCGGATAACCCTCTTGCCCAATGGCTGACCGCTGGCTTGTCGGAACTGCTAGCCCGCCAAATACTGCCATATAAATTGGTGAACACGGAGGCCTTTAGAAAATTTGTGGCCATTGGCACACCGCAATGGAAGGTCCCCGGAAGGAAATATTTCTCCCAAAAGGGCATCCCAGAGCTATATGGCCACGTTCAGCAGCAAGTGAATATATCTCTGGCACACAATGTTGGAGCCAAGGTACAGCTGACCACAGATACGTGGTCTAGCAAACATAGGCAGGGAAGGTACATAACTTTTACTGCCCATTGGGTCAACCTTCTGACGGCAGTCAATCATGTAACCCATTACTCCCATGTGGATTTGGTGTTACCACCAAGGAATGCATGCAGGCCTGCCTCTTCTTCTCCTCCTCCTACTTGATCCTCCATGTCCTCCTCGGCTGACTCCTCCTTTTCCACTGCTACCGCCTGTTCCAATGCGCCCCCCAAGCTCCCCAGAACCTATTTGAAGTCCAAGGTGAGACGTTGTCATGTTGTTGTGCCTGGAAGCCAAGAGCCACACC